>NC_081758.1:29932516-30267516 GCF_963082965.1 Carassius carassius | reverse complement strand
TTATTATAAGAAACACAACACAACTTTAACAGCCAATGACATTTCCAGCTGGGGAGACTCAACTGATTTTCTACAGTTTAGTGTTAATCACCATCTAACTCAACCAGTCAAGAGCTACATTTAGCCTTAGATGTTATATGAATATGGTCCCTGAAGCATAGGTTTTATTAGCTGACAATAATAATAAACAAATAAACATTATAGGCACAAATACAAATGTACTTTTAGAAATTAGAAATGGTGTTATTGTTTTGGCAAGTTTAAATTTAAACATCTATGAAAACTTAACATTAACATTTTAGTAGAATATTTTTTAGAATAAAATGTAGAATAAAATATTTTTTAAGAATATTTTACTGTGCAATTTCTTACATAATTTCTTTGAGTTAGACCAATCTTTTATTTAGTGGGTTGTAGAGGGTTGAGTTTCTGTGTTTTTTAATAAACTATTATTATTATTAGCTGTTAGGCCTACTTGAAGTGTAGCATATTCTACTGTGCAATGGTACTATATTTCTGTTCAAATTTCTTCAAGTTATACCTAGATTTTATTCTGACAGGTTGTCGTAAAGACATTGCAGTTTCTGTCTGTGTATACGATACGAATGAATGACAATAGTTTTATCAAATGTAATGGTGAAATCCTCTCCTAGCGCGCTGGCGTGCACATGTGTAGCCTACATTAGTGGTTCCCAACCTTTTTCAACTCACAGCCCACACAACCACTTACACATGGTGACTACAAATCTCAGTTTACTAGCCATCACAAATGACGACTTCAGGTTTATGAAAGTGACTATAAAATGCATCAGGGATCTCGTCTGTTTTTCCATTGTTTTTCAGCTGAAGTGATTAAAGGTGTTGTTCAGTACATTAATTAAACTGAACAGCACACAGTAAGATGCCTGTCTTATAATTTCTCATCACTGTCCCGTTCCCCTGCCATCATCTACTCCAACCACTGTCTTTAACCCTGCTGATTACTGAAATCCTTTCATCCTGGTCCCTCTCCTGTTCATCATCTTATTCCCCCTACAATTCTCCTGCTCAGCAACCAACAGCCAGGAGGATATGTCTCCACGCAGCCACCTGACAGCTCTTTGATTCCGGTCTCATCCTGTCTGCAACAAGCTATTTGCCTTCAATCTTGCTTGTCCCATTTTCCAAACACCATCTTTGTTGATTTGTTTGTCTCACACAATAAGCAAGCTCCCTGGGGTAATCTTGATTTTTTTTTTTGGCATAAAATAAACATGTCTACAGTCCAAGTGGCAGTAAAACATGAAGTATTGATTTTGTTAAAGTCTGAACAAATGGCCTAAGATAGTCTTCAAACTAAATAGTTTGCTTTTGGCTTCATATTGTGATGAGACGAGATGAAAACAGAGACAGGAGCAGAGCATGGAGTTTTTATTGTATTGTATTTTTCTTCTTAAATTTACTAAAGTTTGCATCCCTTTACATGATTTATGTCATGTCAAATGAGTATTGTCTTTTGAGAAATTGAGATTGATTTGATACATTTAAAAATTCTCTTCTCCACTTTACTAAGATGTGCTACTTGTCTTGACAAATTACGAAGTGAAGAGAACTCTTTAATATCCACTATGTTTGACACTCCTTCAGCTGCAAATTAAAAGGATAATATAGCATTTACTCACCCTCATGTCATGCCAAGCCAGTATGACAGAAATTCCATTTTTGAGTGAACTATTTCATCCCATCCGTTCTGCAAACTGCTTGTCCTTTGTAGGATAACAAGAATGTTAGAGCCTATTCATCCTTGCTTTAATATTTATTGATTTGACAGGACTTTTATTCATAGCAACTGAAAGTGTGTCTGTCTGTACATCTCATCAGCATGCCTATGTGTTCCCTCAAATCCATGATTTTTTAATAGATTTGAATCCTTTTTCATGGTCATCTCTGCTTTCTATTTTCTTTGCTTTTATGCACAATTGGTTGTCTTGAGGTATGTCGGACAACATTTTGTTCAGAATGCCTAGGTTTCTTTTTTTGTGGGCTGTTTGCTTTATTTTGGAAAGGACAGTGAAGTGGATGTAAAGATAAGAAAAAAAAAAACGCTTTGACATGAGCTCAAAGTAGACAAGGGCTATGCACTACCCTATGGTGACATGGTTCTGACACCCCTTGTTTTCTTACACATTACATTCCCTCACATTTTTTACAGGTTTTCTTCATGTTTTTACTGTTCACTGTGAGCTTCACTTTTAAAAATAAAGATAACAGAAAGAACCAAAAAGGTTATTTAAAACCTTTAGTTGCCCAAGGAATCTTTTAGTCATACCTTCTTGAAAGAACCATTTTTTCCAACTCTTAAAAAGGTTCTTCATTGGCATTCCATGAAGAAATTATTTAGCATTTTTTAAAATGTTGCTGATTCTTTCTGGTAGCCACTAAAAGAATACTGTGCAAGTGAAATGTTTTATTATTGTTAAAGGTTCTTCTTGGAACTGTAATGCCAAAAATAACACTTATATTTATCAGTTTATTATTTATTGTTAATATTAAACTGTTGCATGTCATTTCTGCTTGTAGATTGCCATCGTGGATGTTAGACTTGACAGATCCTAAATAAGCATCTTAGTCTGTCAAAACCAACCCCACAGCTTTCCTTATCCTACATAAAGCTCCAATTGCAAGGGAGAAAATATTTTATTCTTTAATTTCTGTAAATCAGTTTCAGTATTGACTATTCAATATGTACAGTAAATGACTGTAAAATGCTACACTATCACTATAGTGCAGATCCATTCTGAGGACACTACACATAAAGAGCAGCATTTAACATACACAATCCCACAGCTTCAATGCAAATTTTATGCCCCAAGTGCTTCCTCCATTTTACATCACAGCTGCGATTGCAAAAGATCAGGCCATGGCTCTTTGATGTCTCCATCCTGAGACACCCACCCTCCACTCAGAAGTATAATAGGGAAGCTGCTTGAGCATTGCCTTAGGAGAAGAATGAATCACCACTACTGCAGCTCACTCACTTTCAGGGTCCTGCTGCCAGAGTCCTGCTCTGTGTAATTGAAATCGCACAAGAATGACCAAGTGTCAGTTGTAGGAATTGAAAGGGTCCCAGAATCAAAAGTACAATGTCACATTTTATGAAATGTTAGTGTCATTTAACATTTTATTTTCTTCACAAAACTAAAAAGAAAAGAACATTGGTAAATGTATTTGTCTTGGTTGCTTTGTAAGTGAAAGCAGAAAACACTGCACGAGTGAAAAGCAGACTGTTCCATCATATTTAATTTCAGCAGTTGAAAATAACACCAGAGGGAGGACTGAAGGGAAGGTGGGAGGGAGAAGGTGGACGGAGGTCAGCGTTGGTTTGGCAACAGCAATTTCATTTGAACGTGGGACCTAAAGCTGTGAAGATTATGATATAAAATTTTGCTCCAGGTTATTTTGTTGGATAAATTTTGGATGTGAGCACTAAATTATTAACAACAGACTGCATAGTTTGTACAGCTATTTTAAGAGGAAAGGCAACCATTTAAATGCTACAGTACATGAAAACCTCATGATGAAGGTACTGTAGGCCTACTCTATGCCTTCTGCAGACTAAACTTCGGTTTATGAGCTTGATCTAAGTTATCAGAAACTTCTTGTAAGTAGGGTAAAGCTTACTGTTGTCAAAAACAAAGTAAAAAAAAAATAAGCAAACAATCAGATGTGTCCAGAATTCCATAACTTGGACTATTTTTGAAATACATTGAAATACACATGGGCTATGAATTCTCTCAGCAACTAGATAAATATACACCGACTGTTTGATCTTGCTTTTTCTGATTTTGTTGAATAACATCCATGTCCATGAGACCATTGCCTATCCAGTGTTTTGCTTTGTTGTGCAATGAATGTGCACTTCATAAGTTTTTAGAGGTGAAAATTGCTATGTTTTCTAATGGAGTAGGTACTGGCAGTTTATACTTGCTCAGGTAATGTTTTTCACATACAAGTCTTTTAGGGATGGCTTTTCTTCATAATGTCATTGGGTCTTGGTGTAGAATGACAGATCTGCTCTGACATGGTTATCAAGGGCTAACATTCGATTACCTCAAACCACCAGATTTATGTAATTTAATATATATATAATTACAAAAAAAAACGTTCAACCACAGATGCTGAAAAAAAAAAGCCAAAGTTCGGTTGTGCATCTTTATAAAATGCTTATAATCATACATCATGCATCACTATGTTATATGATGCATATACTAATGTAACACTCTAAAGCAGTACATTTTACATAAAAAATAAATAAACATTTCAAATAGAATAGTAAAATTTAATGTTTGTGAGTAAATAAAATTATAATTGAATGTCACCACAGTATGTAATACTGCAGTTTTTCTGCATTTATGCAATTATGAAACAAGATAGATACTTGATTAAGGGATGGCTTCTCATTCACTCTAGACTTGACGCTTTACCAGGAGACAAGTGGATGGCGGGGAGGTCTTCCTAGATCTTACTAGGCTGTTTTAAAGTGATTGTGTATTGTAGAATTTATGTGTATAACCCTCTGAGGTCTGGCATTTTGAAATGAAGGATGGTTTTAGTGCTGAGGCCTGAAATGCAAATTGCCCTTTGAAGAGGCATCTGGGGTATTTCATTACTATGGCAAAGATAAACAGTTCTCTCCCTCTCACTGTATCAAGTGACCTGAACCTCAGAGTCCTTCACAAGGTCACATGCAGTGGTTGTTTACCAGAGTTTTGACATTTTTGTCTCACGTCGGTTGTAATTATACTGGGATGCATCAAAGTTGTAATTAAAAGTCTGAAGTGCTGCTATTACTCCATGCAATCAGTTCCAGTGTTACTCTAATTGTGTGCTTAATTTAACACAATGAGGCATGTTAAAACATCTTCAAACACTGCACTTACCTGTCATTCCTGCTTTGATTTATGGTTATACATCACGTGTAGTCTCTTTCATCTTGAAAGAACTAAAACACAACATTTGTAGTTTTCAGATTGTTTCAGAAAATATCACACTATCATGTAGGGTTGGGTATGGATTGTGTTTTTTTTGTTTATTTATGATACCGATGCCAAATCGATATATTTAAAAAAAGTAATTGTGCCTGAACCAATACTTAAGAAAAAACAAGAGCCCAAAATAGACAAATATACATAGCATTCACATGCTCTCATTTCCCGAGTTGTGCTTCCCTTACTCTAAGGCTAATAAATGTATTTCAAAATCTGGGTCATTATGTAATACAAAAAAATGTTTAATACAAACCCTTAGAGTAACAATGTTTAATACAAAATGTTTCTGCTGTAACTTAGCTCTGGGAATGCCTGTATGGTATGCCACATGCACTGTAATATGTTTTATATTAAGTATTACATTTTCAAAAGAAAACATGATCGTTTCATATTTTATTGACACCTGGAACTTGCAAAAAACTTCAAAGGAAAAACTTGCCCAAAATCCAACTTGATGGCTAGATGACAACATGTAATGGCTTCTTTCTTGAGTTTTTAACCTTGTTAAATGTTTACCATGGTACAAAACCTGTTCAGAGCCACATAATCTTTCATGACAACCAGAAGATACCAATAACACCAATCTTTCATTGTATTCCTTTTGATGATTTGTCTTTTGGAAGGGTTAAAGTCCCTTACCAATTTCAATGTAAATATTTAATGAGATGTTAATATAGTGTACAGGATATAGAAATGATTCTGCTGGCAAATTACAGGCCTCAAGCATAATTTCTCTCTCATCTTTTACTATGAGATCTCAACTAGGTATTTTTTTTTTCTTCTCTATGGCTGCATCAGTGTAAAACATTAAAGTCAGAGTTATGGTAATGTGTAATGACATAACACCCTCATGTTTTTACACAGCACATTATCATCTTTTGTTCCAGTGAAAATTCTCACATTTTAATTTTATTTATTTATTTATTTTTCTCATTAAAGGGGGAAATGGATGGGATCTGTGTGGAGTACATTTGCTGTGTTTTGACTTTAACTTTAACTGCAGTGACCATAATATCATATCCTATCATCTGCCCTTCTAAACTTTCTTTTTCTCCCTCTAGCCTAAAAAATCAGCTGTGTGTCCAGTGAACCAATAGGAAAAACAAGATGATTGGAATGATGTCAGACAAGCTGTGATCAGCTTGCCCAGGATTTTCTGCCTCCCTTTCTCTCCTTCTTTTACTCTGTTGTCTTACTCTCTACTTGACTGCAATAGAAGATTGAAGATCCTCTTAAAGTCAGCCTTTAGACATCCCAAACCCTTCCTCTTCCTCCCAGCCTCCTCTACAGCAGCTCTCTTCCTCAGACTCAGAATCTCTTGAGGAGATGTGACTTCATCCAGTGATGCCCATCTGATACTTATTCTGTTATCACACCTGAAGTTTATAAAGCTAATCTCAGTCAGTTGTTGTGTGCATGACTGAATACTACAACCCGAAATCCGGAAAAGTTGGGACGTTTTTTAAATTTTAATAAAATGAAAACTAAAAGACTTTCAAATCACATGAGCCAATATTTTATTCACAATAGAACATAGATAACATAGCAAATGTTTAAACTGAGAAAGTTTACAATTTTATGCACAAAATGAGCTCATTTCAATTTTGATTTCTGCTACAGGTCTCAAAATAGTTGGGACGGGGCATGTTTACCATGGTGTAGCATCTCCTTTTCTTTTCAAAACAGTTTGAAGACGTCTGGGCATTGAGGCTATGAGTTGCTGGAGTTTTGCTGTTGGAATTTGGTCCCATTCTTGCCTTATATAGATTTCCAGCTGCTGAAGAGTTCGTGGTCGTCTTTGACGTATTTTTCATTTAATGATGCGCCAAATGTTCTCTATAGGTGAAAGATCTGGACTGCTGGCAGGCCAGGTTAGCACCCGGACTCTTCTACGACGAAGCCATGCTGTTGTTATAGCTGCAGTATGTGGTTTTGCATTGTCCTGCTGAAATAAACAAGGCCTTCCCTGAAATAGACGTTGTTTGGAGGGAAGCATATGTTGCTCTAAAACCTTTATATACCTTTCAGCATTCACAGAGCCTTCCAAAACATGCAAGCTGCCCATACCGTATGCACTTATGCACCCCCATACCATCAGAGATGCTGGCTTTTGAACTGAACGCTGATAACATGCTGGAAGGTCTCCCTCCTCTTTAGCCCGGAGGACACGGCGTCCGTGATTTCCAACAAGAATGTCAAATTTGGACTCGTCTGACCATAAAACACTATTCCACTTTGAAATAGTCCATTTTAAATGAGCCTTGGCCCACAGGACACGACGGCGCTTCTGGACCATGTTCACATATGGCTTCCTTTTTGCATGATAGAGCTTTAGTTGGCATCTGCTGATGGCACGGCGGATTGTGTTTACCGACAGTGGTTTCTGAAAGTATTCCTGGGCCCATTTAGTAATGTCATTGACACAATCATGCCGATGAGTGAAGCAGTGTCGTCTGAGAGCCCGAAGACCACGGGCATCCAATAAAGGTCTCTGGCCTTGTCCCTTACGCACAGAGATTTCTCCAGTTTCTCTGAATCTTTTGATGATGTTATGCACTGTAGATGATGAGATTTGCAAAGCTTTTGCAATTTGACGTTGAGGAACATTGTTTTTAAAGTTTTCCACAATTTTTTTACGCAGTCTTTCACAGATTGGAGAGCCTCTGCCCATCTTTACTTCTGAGAGACTCTGCTTCTCTAAGACAAAGCTTTTATAGCTAATCATGTTACAGACCTGATATCAATTAACTTAATTAATCACTAGATGTTCTCCCAACTGAATCTTTTCAAAACTGCTTGCTTTTTTAGCCATTTGTTGCCCCCGTGCCAACTTTTTTGAGACCTGTAGCAGGCATTAAATTTTAAATGAGCTAATTAAGTGGATAAAAGTGTAAAATTTCTCAGTTTAAACATTTGCTACGTTATCTATGTTCTATTGTGAATAAAATATTGGCTCATGTGATTTGAAATTCCTTTAGTTTTCATTTTATTAAAATTTAAAAAACGTCCCAACTTTTCCGGAATTCGGGTTGTACTTGTTGTCACTTTCTCAGCTAAGCAATATTTGTCCAAAATCTGCCAAATTAATAGTTATAATCATAAACATTAACATAAAAAGAGAATGCACTCTATAGAAGTTCTATAAACTCTATAGTCCACCTTTATTTTTATGTCTCTCATTTTTAATGCCCTGTTTGTTGTTTGTGTGCAAACAATACACGTTATACAAATACCTGTGATTTTTGCCTGAAAATATGGGCATTTGGGGCAGGGTCCTATGGAAACAAAATGTATTAACCCCTTAACTGTCACCCCGTCCCGTAGACGGGGTGCCTACGTTAACTTCACTAAATCTTTATCTAATCATGACAAACTATATATCGTTGGAAAGGTCTAAGACTCCTAAATAGATATTTTACCAATCTTTTTTGTAAAAAATTATGTAGGAAAAGTAATAGATTAATTTATGCCAAGAGTGCACCTCAAAAATCTACATAATAACATGAGTTCTGACCTTTGTCAAAAAAAGTTGTCTTTGTTGCCTTTTTCTCTATCACACTTTAGAAATCATCAGAAATTATATATCACTTCAAAACTCAAAATCTCAAAATCTTCTCATCCTTTGAAACCTTTCAAACATTGCATTACCATGAAAATGGTAAATCAAAATCATGTAACAAAATGTTTTCAGTCATGAATTATAACAATTTACATCTACTATCTAAACTATCTTCAAAAATGTGAGTTACAGTTAAGGGGTTAAATGTGTTTATTGTATGTATGTGTGAAATGTATATAGCTGTTTGATGAATGGGTATTTGAGAATATTTGTAAGCTAATATGAGCCTATTCAAATTTCTGGTCTGGTTTTTATTACATTTTTAATGTTTTGAACAGAATGAAGTTATAAATGTCTTCAGAAGAAGATCGGAAAACAGATCAAGCAGCTAATCCTTCATACAGTTGTTCATCGGTTATTTTATATGCCTGTTTCCTTTTACATGTCACAGTGAAAATTAGAAGGTGTGTACAAATTTACTGTAATAATGTTTTTCGATAATATTCTAAAAATACTTAAAAATATATTATTTAAAAAGGTATTTTAAAAGATAATATAGTTAGTGAGTGATCATTATTCATTTACACTACCTGTAGTTATATTTGTTTAAAAAGTAACAATTTGAAGGTTTACTTAAAAATTTAATTTATGACTTTGATTGCACAGCTCTTTAAAAATACTTCATTCTGATTGGTCAATGTTTGTATTCCAATGTCAAATATTTCTGCATACTGCCCAAACGCCTACTCATCCAGGTTTTCTTTGCTCTATGATCTTGATCTATTTCTCTGTTGTCTCTACAAGTGAGCTAATAGAGTCATTTCAACCCAGATCAACTAAAAAATATGTATGCTAATGTAAGTACAGTTACATCATCATCTCAAAACAAGCTCCTTTTAAGGGGACATCGGACGTAATTGTCACTTTTTTTGTGTTTTTTATTTATTTATTGCATTTATTTAGGTTTCTGGCATGTCTGCCAGTTAGAAAAGCTGAAATGAAAACACACAGCCAATTTGTTATGGGCTGTCTCAGTTTGAAACTTTGTCTTCCAGCAAGAGGTAAAAATGGTGTTGTTTTAAATGACCACTGAGGAATTTTAACGAAATGTTACATACATTTCATGACGACCATAAATAATTAAACTTACTTGTGAAAAATGGGCATCCGATTTCCGCTTTAAAGTGATACAAAGACAGGGTTACATTTTTCGTGATAATGGTTGACTGCCCATCATCCCTTCCTTGTTTTACTCTTTATAGAAAGATGTCAATGTTTATTCCTTCATACAAGCAAGAAATAGAAAATTTTTAAATTACTCATAAAGTGAAGAAACAGTTAATCAAAGCCAGATCTCTAGATCAAAACGGAACATATTTAGTAGGATGTGATCGGTCCTAATATATATAAAGATTTTAATATATACAAATCACAATTCAGTGCACAAGTAATCTCCGGAGCTCCGTCACAAAGATGGAAGTATCCATTTATGCATAGTTTCATTGGAACTAGTGTGTGTTTGTGTTTGTGATCTTGGTCATGTGATCAACTGTGTCTGAAACAAAATAAAAGGCACTTCAAATTATCACATTTGCATTGTCTTGATTTCTACCTTCATCAGGGTGTTTACAGTAGATATGCTTTTACAGTAGATATCACTAGCGTAGCCAGAAAAGAGACTCTGAAAAACTTGGTGTGCCACATTTATTGATGGATAAATGTGCAAAAAAAACCTGACTCTGGGTGTCAATAATGATACAGAATAGACTGGGCTGATGTGTAAAACTATACTTGGGCTCGCCACATAACCATAAAACTATGTAAATATAAATATACATTACACTCATTGCCAACAACATTGTCACTGCCTTTAATAATGCTGTAACAATATAGCCTATGAATGAATGAAAATGCATATTTTTAATTAAAGAGAACTTTAATGGTGCTTATTTTTTTTTCTGCTTCAATAATGGGATCTAAGTTAAAATTTTAAAAATGTGTATTTTTTTCTTACTTACAATAGTGAAAAACTTCTTCCCTTAGGTAGATGCATGTAACATGCATGTATTATTGCCTATAGCTGGATGTTGTGCTCATGATCAGTAATCATGTTGCATTCACCCAAACTAATTTGCCGAAATCAAAATGTAGACGGTGAAGGAAACTGCCGTTAGCGCGAGTACCATTCGCTGCGAATCGGGAGTGACCATCCGGCAGAGGATTCCGCTTGGTCTTAAAGCCTTTCTCGAAAATCTGTGTTTGCAAATGAAACAATGACTACTTATCAGTTGTTATCCAAATGGTCTGGTGGTCATACAGCATATGCCAGTGAATACAAAAAACAAACTGCTCTACCGAATGCTTTTTTGATACGGGATGATTCCGTATTATACGGAATGGTTGGCAACACTACCTGTTGATGCTGGGCCAAGGCAGGGAAAAACATCTTCATCAGGGGAAACGTACAGTAAGGCCTTGTGTCCGGCTGTCCATCAAGTAGATTTTTTACTAAAGAATTTAAGCCGGGAGCTCAGCGACATATTGCTATCTAGCAAAGTTTAGTCAAAGATTTAGTCTCTATCATTTAGAATGCGTGCCAAACGTCTTGGCAGTCCAAATGTCGGCAGAGGTTTGTAATTCACTCTGTTGGGAGTACAAGTCTTCATCAAATATAATTAACATTCAGACATTCCATTTCTGACACTAATTAAGTTGCAGAATGACATAAAATTGCCTGCCAGAATCCCACTATGCTTCCAATACTTCACCTTAGATAATAAAAAATATATACTATCCTCCTTTTCCTCTTCAAAGGACCGATATTCAGACAACCATGTTTATTCCAAGCACCTCTCCACATTCAGTCTCTCTGCGAGTCAAAGCTATTTATTTCATAATGAACTTTTCTAATGAAACGTTCCAATGCTGTGCCCCCTTTCATGCATTCTGACCCATAGAGATAGATTATTCTAATTAAGTGATGCCGGCAATGGCGGCACCTCATCAGATGGCCTGAGTCATTAATTCTGCCCATGAGGAAATTTAAATAATGGAATGTAAATGGGGAGTTCTCCCAAAAGCGAGCTGACTGTGTGGAGATGTTAATGTGGGCAAATGACAGTGTGTAATAAAGCAGCTCTGTCCATCTCAAATGAGTCCAGTGACTGGCCTGAAAAAACTCATCCCTAAGTTCAATGTGAAAGCTTTGATGTGCTTTTAGTCTCACAGGTGTTCTTATAGAATGGCAGAGCTATCTACGTCTGCCTGATTGTTATTTTTGGTATACAGGTAAGTGCCTTTTAGGACCAATAGCCCACAGCTCACCAGAACCATAAATAGTCTATTCCTCTAAACCTCTGTTGTTTATCCTTGCAGTGAAAAATAATATCTATGGGTATCTGTTTTTCCACATTAGTGTTTGCAAAGGATATCCACTTTGTGGAGAGCTACAAAGATCGGGAAAGCAAGCCAACAGTGGATGTACAGTACATAACATGAAAAATCGTCCAAAACCATAGCATGTTTTTTCACTACTAAAAAACTGCATATGAGCATGCAGTATGAAACCATGACCGAAAGTGTCTTGCTGGGGCACAGCTCAACAATAAGAATGGCCTGAGGCTCCAGCTGATAGAATAGTCACGTGTGATTATGAATTCATGGAGTTACATTACAGCTTTGTACTTTTCACAACACAATATTGAAAAAAAAAATTTATATATATATATATATATATATATATATATATATATTTCTAGCAAATATATATATTGCAAAAAAATAAATATAGATTATTCATTTGTCATATAGGGCAAGTAAAAATTAGGAATTACTGGCTCAACTGGTTAGCAGGAAAAATAAATACATACAGTACATACTTGCTAAATAAATAATACTTGCTAAATATTGTCTCCACTGTACATTTCATTTCTATTTAAAAATGTTATGCTATTATAATTCCCTTTTTAAACAGATTTTGAGTATTACATTACAACCCATCGGAAATTAACATGAATCAGTTTTTAATTATGCATTAATGTTTTTTTTTTTTTTCCTCTTTCTGCATAAATTCTGGTGTGGTGGGGTGGGTGCTTGTGAGGAACTGCAGGGTTTGAAAAGATGAAAAGCTAATAATTAATGAAATCATAAAAATGTCAAATTAAAATAAATAAAATCATTCAAAATAAAACAATTATTAAATATTATTAAATATAATTTAAAAATTAACCACGTCATTTGAAAAATAAAATGTGAGCATGGAACAGTTTGGAGTTTGGAAATCCCTGCTCTGAGGCATTTCACTGTACATGAAGAAAATTCACCAGCACAATATCACAAAAACATAGTTTTGGATAATCGCCTACATAGTAAGAAACATAATTGGTCCAATCAGATGAAGACTCAAACTTACCCACATCCACATCTCATCCAGAGAAACTGGTTTTGATTGTTCCTACACAGAAGCAGCAACAAATCATGATTAACAGCTAACCCCTAATGCTCATACACAGTCACAGAACATAAATGGAATGAGTCATTTAGAGTAGGTTTATGAATGAAGAGAGTGGAATAGATTAGCTGCTGTCTGTTTCAGTTAGCTCTAGCATGACTGAAGCCCTGGTTTTAGCCATTGGGAGGCACCCAGGTTGTCAAGGTACATCCATCTGGACCATCTCCCACATTGCCCCTGTGCGTGTCTATCCGTTGCAGCGGTAGTGTCACTTTAATAATTAGCATTAATAATCTTTTTTAATGCTCCACCAGATCACAATTTATTCAGGATGAAATGCTCTACATGGCAACATTATTAAGCTGATTTAAACAGAATTATTAAATTAGGCAACTGAAGAACTGGCCATGTGTTCACTTGCTACAAGACTTGCTACAAGATTTGCTTTTCAAATTTGAAATGTTTGCATTTCAAATTTGTTTGTTTTGATACAATACTTAAAATGACACAGTATAAATTAATTAGTTTCAGTCCTAAATACATTTAATATAGAAAATAATCTTTGCAGCCTTAAATGAAGACGAAAACCATTTTTGATTTATCTAGTATTTACTTGGTGCAACTTATAACATCCAAGTAAAAGCTATAACACCAATATGTCAGGAAAAAAAATACAAAACAGAATCATTGAGTTGGAAAAAGGATCACCCCCTTGTGTCAGTATTGAAGTTGAGTTGAACCACCAATATTTGCCGACTTTTCTTTGCAGAAATGCTCAAGTTCAGTTAAGTGAGCGTTTGTGACCTGTAGTCTTCAAGTCATTCCAGAGATTTTCACTGGGGTTTAAGTCTGGGCTTTGACTAGCTACTGGTGGCCGTTCGTGCAATATTTACGGGACACATCGTGTCCAGGATTTCTATACTTGGCTTTGTTTTCCTGTTTTCAAAGTTGCTGAAGGTAATGACGGAAAAGTAGCTTGCCCAATAACGTGCAGGCATTGTACATAATTGACCAATCATGGCACATGATTAGTAACGGTGGAGTTAATGAGAATGCGCGACACCTGTGCCACTCCCCAGTCTCGAATCCCACGGAGGAGCTCCGGAAGGATAAAAGGAGGAGTGTCACCTGATCATGTTGTAGTTACATTTTCAAGTTGATTATTCAAACATTGAAAATCGGTCAAATGTTCTGAAAAAAAACTTTAGATCTTATTTTTTTGCCATATCATTCAGCCTTACCTCCCATACAAGCCAAATGTGGAGAATTTGTGATCTTCTTGTTACATGCACACAATGACTGCTCTTTATAATAAATTCCTGCATCTGCTTCAGAGTTGCTGTAGGACTCTTAGTCGCCTCTCTGACCTCCCGCTCTTTCATCCAGTTCAGAGTGAAGTCCTGATCCAGGGAGGGTCTGTGTTGTACCAAACAGCATCCACTTTTTAATAGACTTCACTGTGCTTCTAGGCATTGATTAAGCCTTTGAAAAAAAATCCAGCCATCCCCTGACTTGTGCCTGTCCACAACTTTATCCCAGAGGTCTTTTGACAATGTCTTGCCACCCTTAGATGATTGCTTGTTTCAGGTCCACTACCAAGGACTGAAATTCTCCAGGAAAGTGCTTTTCATGCTGAACTAATCAAAATGACCAGAGCTAATCACAATTAAAAGACAAATGGCTTTGTGTGGGTTACATCAACATGGCTTGGATTTGCACAAAACAAAAATTCTGGAATAAACCACTATAGCTAACTAAAATTGCTTATTTTGTTGATTCTTCTTACTTTAAACTATTGTTGTATATGAAAATATTTTTAATTAAATAGTTTTCAACTTGGTCAACATGGTTTCATCATTTAATTTTAGCATACGGTAGTAGTAACTGGTTGTAATGATAAAACCTTTCATATTCATCCAGAAGAAGGAGGCGGGAACCGGCGGACAATCAAAACAACATTTTAATAAAGCAAAATAAACACAAAACAGCGCACCAGCCCCTCACGGACGACTGGTGCGCGCAAATAAAAACCAAAACACAACTAAAAGCCCAGGCCTGGTCCTCTCTCGTCCTTCACTGTCGTCGCTCCAGTTTTATATCCTTCCATCTCCTCCGTGGGCCTCGAGACCGGCGGGTCGAAAAGGTGTAGCTCATCTCCAATCACTCCACCGGCCTCGCTCCCATGTCCCTCGGCCCCGCCCCACTCGTCACACTGGTTCAAAAATGTTGCTGTACAAACCAAACTATGTTGGCAGTCCACAAAATTTCACTACTAATTAGGTTTACTACTAATTAACTTTATAAATAAGAACATTACTAATTAGAAATGGGTGCAAACCCCAAAACATTCTTTCCTTTTTACTGACTTCATAACACACATTACTCATTCATAATCACTAAGTGAAAAACATTCAGCTTAGTCTATGAAACTTTTTTTCAAGCTTTAGGGAATAAATATCCATTCATCCATTATTCATTTGTTCAAAGGCAGGCAGCTACTCCAGTGTGCAGCTGCTCTTCCTTCTCCTCAATCCCCTTTCCATCATCCCTGTTGGATCAGTCTTACACGAACTCAAGCTGCAGTGGGTCTCCTGTATAATATAACCCAGTTCATTTCAGGTCTAACTGAAGAAGAACACAAGACATCTCACAAGCTGTTATTGCAGCAATATAATAACGAGAGTTCTGAAAAGAGGACTAGAGTCTTTCAAATCAAGGTCAAGCTTAATCTGTCAATCTGTCTGCTTAAGTATTCCATTGTTAGCATTCAAGAACAGATTCACCTAAAAGTAAATGGAATCACAATCTTTAATTTTTCTGAAGGCCATAATTCTGCACTGCATCCAATGTCTAACGTGCAAGTTTCAGCTGTCAGCTCGAGCTGCTTGTACCATGCTAGTGTTGAGAACATCTAAATGTGTAGCCTATATTTTTCTTCTACCTTTCTTCACCACTTTAATCCATCCACCATGTGTTAAGATGAACATCGAGCATAGAGTAACAAATGTTTTATGTATGTTCTCTAGACTTTCAACAACTTTTCAACAATTTACTCATATGCCTTAAATCATGCATTTCTGAGACACAATGAATCATTCTTTCACAAGCAAAGTGAAGGTCTACTTACATCAGACAAATGCTTTGATATGCACACATATCCAGCCCATCAATCCTTAAAGAAACAGTTCACCAAAAAAAATTATAATTGCTGAAAAGTGTCGCCTTCAAGCCATCAAGGATTTAGATGAGTTTGTTTCTTCATACAGTAGGAACAAATTTAGAGAAATTATGCATTACATCACTTGCTCACCAGTTGATCCTCCAGTCCATCAATTAACGTTTGAAACATATACATAAGGAAGTTTTTAACTTCAATTGTTAATTGTCAATTGTTAATTCTGGCTAAAATACTAGTCTTCTATCAGTAACATTGCCTTCTCCATTGAAAAAGTTTACAAGCAAAAACAAACCAAAACAGTTCTAAAAAAAAATGTAAATGTATAAATATATGTATATATTATATGTATATATATTATATGTATATATAATATATATATATATATATATATATATATATATATATATATATATATATGTATATATATAAATGTATATATATATATATAAGTTTTTTTTTTAGTTTAGTTTTTTTTTACTGGAAAATGACTAATTAAATAGAGTGTGTGTAAGAGCTCCTCTGGAAAGGTTGTTTGTAGGCGGCCCAGACAGAGCTATGTAACATTTGTGTGGGATGTTTTTAACATACATAAATTGGATAGGGTATAATAGAATAGGCATATCATGCACATATATAAATGAATAATGTAAAATGATCTTTGTCTTATTGCTCTTTATAGAGGGCCTTTGACCCTCTATCACAGCTGAGGGACATTTTCAGTTCATTGTAAATCAGACCCTTTAACCTGGCTCTGTCAAGTATCAGGTGGTCTTTAGATGTGAGGAGACAAGACAAGCACCGACCCTTATTAACTTTGCTACATTACAATGATGAGGCCCAGGTTCAAACAGAACCAGTTGCTGGATCTAATTGCAGGTGAAACTAAATATCAGATTCAGCTGAATGTTCAGGCAGTGTCAAGTTACAATGTATCATAAATGTACAATTATTCTTGCTGTTTTCAAAAACAAGAACTTGTTCAAGAACTCAAATAATAGTAAAATTATACTATTATTTGATAATCCCAGAAAAGGCTCATGCATGCTCATGCACTACAAATCATCTTGCACTGTTCCCCAGCCAGCTGCTTGACTTACAATGTTTATCTTTACACATGTACGGTACTATGTGAAGCATTCGTATAGTCTATATATATATATATTATAGCCAAAGACTGTCAGTAGGTTAGTTGTATATAGGTTTATACTTTTTCACTTCATTGTTATATGTCTGTATTTATGTAGCACTGTGGTCCTGTAAGGCATGGCGTTTCGTTCCATTGTATGTCCACACATGTAGCGGAATGACAACAAAGCTAAACTTGAACTAACTTGAACTTGAACAGATCAGACACAATTAGGCCAGGGGTTTTCAAATGTTTTGATGCCAAGTATCCTTAAATAAGAAGGCATGTACTAAAATATAAAGGCAGCACATATGTGAGAAAAATTTGAGTGTGATATTATAGAATGTTTTTTTGTAAAATGTTTAAATATTATATCCATTGACTGTAGATGTAATAAAAGGTTAAACCCAGTACTACTGTATCAGTTACAGACAGCCACACACTTCTGACCATTGATTTCAAAGCCTGGTCTCGTTGGTATGTAAAGTTTACAAGCAAAAAAAGTACAATTTTGTACATTTTGAGTGATGCTTTTTTTTTCTTCCACTGTCTATAATTGAAACGTACAATTTGTATGTATTACAACATTAAAAAAATTAAAATGATTTTTATTTACAGATAAAAAAAAGAAAATTATTTATGAATTTGAATCATATGAATCATTAAGATATTTGTATCAATTCATTTTTTTTTCAATAAGCGAATTCGATTTTAAGAGCCCTGAACCTTCCCCCAAACCTAAACCTACCCATTTTATAGCAAAAAAAAAGACATAAAACGTTAATTGACCAAAATATGGAGGGAAATTACCATTTTAGTAACAATATAGCATTAAAAATATTTTTTTTTATAGTCGCTAATCCCACTCCTACCTCTAAACCCAACCATGACTATTTATTAAAAATATGTACAGTATAAAGACAAAAATGACAGACAGATAAGTGCAAACACAATAATTTACTTATTGCATAAATGTCCAAAGACGTACCAAAAGCAAGGATGAGGAGTAAATCAGGATTTAAATTATTATTCACTGAAAACATTATCCAGATTATTATCCTGGTCCGCTCCGTGGAGGCGTGCATTTCTCATTCAAACATACCTCACTAGAAATACCACTGCACAAATACTTGATTTGGTTGTTTGTTGGTTTCAAACATCCTTCAGTCAAACAATCATCAGTATTATTATTTTTATTATCCTTCCAACTAAAATTCCACATGTCACTTCCATCTGTCCATCTGTAATATCTGCCATTGGCATGCATTCAGGCAAGAGACATAAAAGAGTTATAATGATTATAAGCTTATATTTATTTTCCTGAAGAGAAAATTGAAAAAACTTCCATCAAAAAATCTGGTCTTCTCATAACAATAAAAGAGCTGCTGGCCCTAGGGATGCTGTTATGCAATGGGTCACACAGTAGCTGGTCAGGGCCACTCAGCCACTCCTAGCTCTATTTGAGATGAAGGTTGCTTCAGTAATTGTTTACAATGACATTTATGTCAGCCTTTCCTTTACACAGCAGCTCAGGCAGTTTTGTGCCAGGAAAAGATTGTTAAAATGAGCTATAATTCCAGGAAGCTAGGATGTGCCATTGTGGTGGTTATATGACATAGGTGGGCCCCCCACGTGCTCGTAGAGGGTGAAGTGAAGCTTTTCTATTTGTGATGATGAGACAGAGGTGAAGAAAGAGTCAAATATGGACTTTCACTTTCTTATGTTCCTCCTGCACATCACAACAAAAGGAAACTATATATATATATATATTTTACCATGTTTTACTTGATTATGTAACTGAAACCAATTAATGTTCCAGTAAATCTCTACTTATTTAAAATGACTCATCTGGCCAATGTAAACACAAACTGATTTATGACGGAGAGTTCGCAGACACTTTTCTCTGCTTCTGGCAGCTTAGAAGAAGCAGTGCAGTGATAATAAATGAGACGAAGCTAGAGAGACACTTTATTTGGAAGCAGACAATTCCATGAATCAAATCTGAGATCAATCAGTGCTGAACACAGACCGATCAGATGACAGCAGCTGAATGATTCAGCAATTACTACAGTGTAAATTACCCTTTAAAACACATTATGAAACAAATTGGATGTTTCTTATCTTGTCTGAGCACTAGATTTCACTGACTGGCAGCATGTGGCACAGAATACTACTACTACAAAAAGTAAATAAATAAGGCGATTTAAATAATCAAACCTCTTTCCTTCTTAGTTTTGCTTTTCCAAGCCTCAGTAACAAGTTCTCTCAAGTGGCCTTGTTGGGGAGGTTTTGCTTCTCTTTCCAGTCTCATAGTGGAATCACTTGACATTTGGGATTTGACCATTCCTTGCACCCAATTCCTTCCTGCTGGCAGATAATTGCATCAAATATTCATGATGACCTATACAAGCAGGCTGCATTGAGGGCATGGCACAGCTGATCCACACACTTCAGCTTCACTCTGAGCCATAACTGGGATGGATTCATATTCAGAGCATGGAGACTGCTCATACTGGAACCAAAAAACTAGGGAAAGATTGGCACACTGATGCTTTTGTTATTGATATCACTCTAGGAGTCTGGACCACAATGGATTACCTCAAAAACTAACAATATTTTGTTATAGCTCAAGATTTTTTTTTCAAGGATGAAAAATATCTTTACAAAAAAAATGATTTAATTTTACAGTGAAAAATAAAATAAATACAGTACACTATATTTTATATATAGCAATTATGAATATGTGCTGTTAAATTATGCACCATAATTTAAGACAAAAGAGAGACAAAACCTATTATTGTTCTACAAATTTAATCCGCAAACTATAAAGGCAGAAATGGCTCACTGTCAGAACTGTCAGGTGTAATATAATCTATACTCTCTTTCCTTGTGCAACAAAAGCTCATCTGAAGTTAAATCTCTCTCTGTGTGATCTCAATGGCAAATATTGTGCTAATCAAGCAGAAAGGCTCTTGCATTTTTAATTAAGTGGAGAACGCAGAGAAAATCAGTAATTACAACTTCTAAATTAGTCCTAAATTTAGATAGCTGTTTCTTTGCTGTGACAAAAAACTATCCCCCTGCTGGTTTAAATGCAGTTTTGTTTGAGAACTGTGTGCAATATCTTGAAAACCTGAACTGTGGAAAACGTGAATAGGTGATGTGGAGCAGTGATCTGTTTTTGTGATCTCTTTAAGAGCAGGGTTTTCTTGGGAACTTGGGAGCATTTTGCTGCTGGGATCACTGACATCAACACGGGAGATTAATTTAGAAATAGTTTTGAAGGACTGCTGAAATTACAGTAGGCTATACATGCAGCAAGATCAGCTGATACAGGTAAGCATATGCTCTTACAATTGTACTGAACTTTATAGATATATTAATGCCTGAATATCTTCGTTTAGAAGGCAAGACCAAAGATGTCTCTGAGTACGGAAAATCCTCTGGGACTCTACAGTGCACCTGCACTGACCTTTAAAAAGTCACGGCTGAAGAAGTCCTGTTTAAGGACTGTTTCCATTACCTACAGTACAACCCATCATTTCCTCATCCAGTTTTAGTCTTAAAACTTAAATTCACCTAATGCTAATTTATACTACATAAAAAAAACCTAAGTACACATACAATTAATTTTAAAGTAGTTCAGTATGGTGCTACTGTTCTACAATTTAGGATTACCTTTTCAGAGCTGACAATCAAGTTTTACAAAGCAGGGAAGTTTAAGTGTGTGACCCACTAGAAACAGTAAGTGTGTGCAGACTGAAATAAAAAATAGCCTAAATCAAATTTAAATGAAATGCTTTTAAAACAAAAGCAAAAATAAAATGCAAGACATTGAATGTAAAGTCATATTCTGCTGTGCTGTTAGTCTTGGGGTACAGGCCGATATTTCTTTCATTTCTTTCTTCCAGTATGGGAGAGGAAGGAGTGGGGTTATTAAATTCTAACAGGGCTGTGCTGATACCCACATATCAGAGCTTTCACTTCAAAGGCTGCAACTTAAAACACCTTTCCATTGATCTCAAGGCCTAAGCAATTGAAATACAATTATACATGCTGACGGGGAAATTAATAAAGGAAACAGCATTTAAATGCACTCTCTGAGAACATGAAGGGAAAGAAGACTGCTGACCCTGACAAAAATCATCTTAATTTAGTTTGGTCAACCAGCCCCAAAGAAAGACTGACTGACTGAACTCCATGGCTATGACTTGACCAACCCAACACCAGTATTAACTAGCACAAACCATCCTGGTCTAAACTGGTCTTTTCAATAAGATTCTTCAAACTTCTGACTTGCTGTTTAAATGTTAATATTATCTCCAGTATAAATAGGAGGTTGAAGAGAGTGCACTTCTTAAAGGGATACTCCAACCCAAAATGAAAATGTTGTCTGACACAGAAGAGCGTACTTTGCCTGCGTACAGCTCAGATTCACCAAAATGGCGCTACGATTATGTGGAGTGACACAGAGGAGACAAATTGTTGAATAAAAGTCATTAATTTTGCTTTATTCACAAACAACAAGTATTGTCGTTGCTCCATAACGTTACAGTTGAACCACTGATGGCAGATGGACTTTTCTGACAATGCTTTTCATACTTCTCTGGACATGGACAGTGTATTTCACTTTGCAGTCTATGGGACAGTCACAAGCCTCCGTGTTTCCATCCAAAATATCTTAAATTGTGTTCTGAAGACGAATAAAGCTATACGGGTTTGGAACAACATGGGGGTAAGTGATTCATAACAGAATTTTCATTTTGGGGTGGAGTATCCCTTTAATGTAGATGAAACCACATGCACCAATAGAAAAAAGAGAAATATGGATCAGCTAATAACATTAAGTCCATGTGAGTGAATTATAAACAGACATTAAAGAGAATGTTCAGTCAGACCCCTTTTGATGCCAGTAGCCCCCTGATTATATATTCCTGAGGACAGCATATTCAATGAGGAACAGTCCAGTTTCCTTTAAAGACTTTGTGTTTGATCACTTACTAGTCATATACATTACTCAGTAGTGAAGAGATAACTCCATTTAATTTGCTTGTTTAGGCATTTCATTTTTTGTAGCCTCCCAAAAATAGTACTTCACAAGAATAATGATTGGGTGGGTACTGGGGTTCTTACTCGGACTGTGAAATTAATAATTGCAGTGAGAGAGAAGAAGAAAGGCAGGGAAACTGCAGTGCAGATCAAGATGAGAAATGTTGTGTCACATGTATCCTAATCAAGTTTTGAAGATTCAGCATAATCTAGCAGCAAAGAGGAAATGTGGGTGTTGGTCTACACTATTTCACCATTGCTTGACTCATAGTTCTGGGAATAACGTCTTCTGCTTTTAAATGCATGATAGACAAATTTTCTTTTCAGTTGGTTTTGTTTTACACAGTTTATTACCATCTCAATGAGTGTGAGAGAGAATAAATGTAGTTTGCTGGGCTATAAAATCCATGAAACAGGACCAGTGATATTAAAATCATTCATTAACCACATTCCATGCACCATATTAGAGATTTACAGGTACACATACACACAATATGATACTTGTCAATATTTCAAGCAGGCATGTACTATAAAAATAACTTGATAGGTAACCTAAAAAGTTTTTCACCTTTCGTGTATTTCAAAATTCTTTAATATGACCATATTAACCCAATTACAATAATCCACACTCATGAAAGTCCTTTCTAATGGTTAGACTGGTTAGAAAAAGCTCCTGGACAATTGCACAGTTTGAGGGAGATGTACATTTTAACAAGCAGGGAAAAGTGTTTCCTTTCTATTTTTCTACTGCATAGTAGCAAAATTCCTGTCATGTTACGCATCCTGTAAATAAATCTTGTTGAAAGTTAAACATCCAAAAGTAATAAAAATGTGTGTGGTGTGTTAGCATCTTCCCTCCCCCTACATAGAGACAATTGATTTGTGGCTTTTCAAAATTTGAATAATGGATGGATCTGGCAGTCAACAGTGCATGGCCATTAATCTTGATTTATGTGCTGAAGGGGCCCATCTGGCACATTATTCTCAGTGGAACCAACTGAACAGAGCATTTTACACTAACTCTAAAAGTGCCAGCAGGGCCAGAACATCATGCCCATTCAAACTGACTTTTGAGCCAAGTGGATTTTAAATGCAACTTCCAAAAAAAAAAAAAAAAAAATTCTAAGTTAAGTTGAATGATTATTGTAATATTATTATATTATTACAAAATTATTTATAATTTATTAGTATAAAAATCCAAGAAAAAAAATGTATATACGTGGTCAGTCAATAATATTTTACACTTAAAATTCATCTACACACCCCCATGTCACCCTCAATCTTGACTTTTTACCCATGGTTTACATGCAGTTTTGCTTGAAATATCGAATAAAAGTGAATGGGAGTAAAACATAATATAATTGAATGAAATAAAACAAAATAAACTAAAATGGAATGGAATAAAATGGTATAAGGGAGAAAGAAAAAAGAAAGAAGTCTAAATTTGACTGGTCAATAACATTTTTGTACTAAATATTCTGTTATCACCCACCCACCTTCATGTCACCCTCAATTCATATGTTTTTAAGCTTGTGAAAAAAAAATGACAAAAGTCAGTTCTGCCCCTTCCATGTTACCAGAATCCATTATAATCATTGGCTGTCAAGTTTAGTTAGAATTTTGCTTTGATTATTGAATAAAATTAAATAAAATAGAATATAGTGGATAATAGAATGTATAATATGCAATAGAATGAAATCAAATCAAATCAAATGGAATAAATGGAAACTCTTTTTCTCATACAGACAGTTTCAGCACATCTTCAGTAAGCTAATTTATTCAGATACATTTTGACTTCAAATCTATTTGAATTACTTTCTTCTCTGTGCCACAGTTTATGATCCTTATATAGATGCTCAAATTCATTTCTATCTAATAACATAATGTGCACTTCATTCTCTTGAATACAAATGTGGTTCACTCACTCATATACTGCATCACAGCAACAATTTTTCTTTTTTCTGCAGTGACGAGGATAAATACAATGACAAAGTATTGATCTGCTGTGAACACTTGATCTGCTGTCAGTCAAGAGGTCAAAAAACTGTGACGGAAGACCTTTGACACCATCATACATGCTAATGCTATTCATCATGTAGCTAGTTTTACAACAGAAAACCAAAGTTTTTTTTCAAAAGCAACACAGAATCTTTGGGTTCTGTTTGTTCCTCTACAGCTATGAATACTACACAAAACAAGGCATCTCTCAGACAGATTGTGAATAATATATTGCACAGGACTTGCAGGTGAAATTCAACAACATGTCACGCAGTTAGTGAAAGTAGTGTGCAAGCAAAAGGTGAGGATTTTAGACATTTAGAGTGAACTACTTTCTTTTCCGCTGAGATTTGCTGTCTTGACAATGTTTTCTTGTTTTGTTGCCTCTGGGCTGCCTGAAATGTTGTACCACAAACTAATACACAGGAGAGGTACAAGCAAACAGTGTTTCTATAATGATTTAGTGTTTACGCTTTATTTGCTACTCATGATGACTTAGACTTAATACAGCTACTGTCACAGACATTTCGGAAATACACAGTGAAATGGTGCAACTGAAAATGAGAAGACAACTACAGTGTTACACACTGCTATAGTAACTATGCACTGACCTGACTTTTCTTTTAGCTTTCAGAAATCCAATATAGCCCATCCTGTTTCTGAGGTTATAAGTAAATAATCTAAATTTTGACTTGTTTTGGGCAAAAATACAAATCATTCTCGTTCAATTATTATTGTTAAACAGAAATTTCAGGCATGATCACCACAAGCTTAAGTCTAGCCTGAGGAAAAGAAAGAAAAAAAAAACTATTTCCAGCATTAACACGGCAGAGAAAGATCTTGAGACTTCCTTTTGATCTTATCCTGGTATTCTGCATCTGAAACTAAATCCTCTTATTTTTATAATTAATCAACAGGGGACTAGATTATTATCTGAAACATTATTCCCCCAGCTCTATGCAAACTGAACCAAGTGTTCATCTGCCTCCCTGGTGATGGTTTTTAATAGTCAAGAGGGAAAATCAGAAAGTTAAACTAATGTATAGATGAATTAATGATTACTGTTATAATTAATCAAGAGGAGACTAGAGTATTATCTGAAACATTACATTATCCCTCTACACTATGTGCAAACTACATTCTTCTACCGATCTATAGCCACTTTTTACCTGCAGAAGTGACGATCAACAGGGAAAATCAGGATGTTATGCTAATGAACAGGTGAATGGATAAATAAACAGACAGCCATTTTATATTCACCCCACATCCCTGTGTGAGGTTTGATTGAGTTTCATGTTTTAGAGCAAGCTCTCCCCACAAGAAATACACTGCAATTACAGTATATACTGTATTCAAGCCATTTACTGCTGTTCCACTCTCAGATGCATGTATGCTTCATGCCTGGCTTACATTTATGAATTTTACAGACACTTTTATCCAAAACTCATGGCTAAAAGCTGACGGTTGTCAGACCCTGAAGAATATATGTTGACCTTGTTGCATTTGCTCTCATGCAGAAATACTGTCCATCATGGTGCTAAAAGTTGAACCAGAGGAAATTATTAGGTGCATTTGTTTCATTTAAATATAAATATTTTATATCAATCAAAAAAAAAGAAAATTTGCATATTTTGTTCTGACATGAAAATACAAAGTTTAAAGCACGTTTACTTTAATGTCATAATGTGTACTACATTATACATTTTGGGATTAGTAGAGTTTTTAATGTTTTAGAAATAAGTCTCTTACTTGCACCCAGGCTGCATTTATTTATTTAGTAATACATTAAAAAGAAAATTACTTTGAAACATTATTACAACATAAAATGTCATTTTCTTAAAAAAAAACAAAAAAAACAATGTAGTATATAAAATTGTGCATGGTATATATAGCATTCATGCAAATGTAAATATATATAGGTATAAAAACAAATTCATCACTTTGTAGAAACTAGTCATCCTCTTGATCCTTAAAAACATTAAAAATAAGCAAGGTAAAAAAAAAAGAAAACATAACCTAGATTATTAAATACAGGGTCGCTTGCAACAAGGATTTTTATTTTTATTTTTTATTTTTTTGTTAATATAAAATCTGGGTCCTGAAGCAAAACTTTCGAGAGTCATTGGTTTTGGTTGTCTGAGCTGGGGGCATCAAAAAGACAACCCTTAAAAGTCACAGCATAATTCTTCCATTGCTGTTCAGTCATTAATTGTTGTCATTTGGCCACTTATGCAGTCATGTTATCTCAATAGTTTTGAGCAGAGAGAGAATGTAAGTGGAAGCGAGATGTGGGAGGTTTTAGAGTGCTGGCCTGATTAGGTGACCTGGACCACGGGGAGGATGTACAATTATGTCTCGTTGCTGAGGGCAAATGAAGCTGAGGTTAATGGTAGGAGACAGATGGACTGGGGGTTGAAGGGCTGCATTACTGAAGTGCTGGGAGTGAGCTGGGGTCAAACTGAAAGATGGATAAAACTTCTGTTTATGTTACTATGATGTGTCGACTGGATTTTTTACATTAAATGTTAAGTGACCTTCATCTCCTTCTTCTTTTTCTGCCCTAAAAATATCTCAGGGCGTCACAGCATGTAAAGCACAGAGAAGCAAACTGGGTAGGGTGATCCAAAATCCAATGCACTACTTTGATAACGAGTGGGTGCATTCACATTTTCCAGACACTAGGAGACGCTATAAAAGGCAAAATTATATTTTCACGGCTTTGTCTAGAAGGGATACAGCAAAAACCCTAAGTTAACAATAAATTGAACTTTCTAACTATTAACATAATCCTTACAATAATGCAAAAAAATGTAATTGTAGTACAATGCAAAATAAAAAGATATGTTGATGTGCACATGTCCAGTATCTCTTGCTGTATGCCATCTAGCCACTATATTAATAATATTTGTTAGAATATATATATATATATATATATATATATATATATATATATATATATATATAATAAATCTGTGATTGAGTGTGCCAAGGTCTACAGGCAACAATTTCATTTTTTTAATTATTTTTTACCAATGTTCCCTTGGATTTTCAGCCAGAACAAAACTAGTGTAGCCACTTTGTTAATAATGATTAAAAACATGTTACCTTTTTAAATACATATGCATCCCCAGCAACTACTCTATCAAGCATGGCCTAATTAATTTAAATGGCTATAACTCCTGAAAGGACTTATATTAAAGGATTAATTTGTATGACATCTGGGATAAATACTGCACAGTCAAACTGAAATGTCAAAGCTTCATCTAACAGGAGCGTGGTTACCAGCCAAACCCTGACCCCTTGATCTGACACCGCTTCACCACAAGATAGTAGTATCATAAACAACATCAACAGCGGTTTATCACAAAGTGCATTGATTTCAATTCTAGTCAGAAATTATCTTGTGAAAGAGAATGTTATACCTCCTTCTGAATATTTGTTATTATTATTTTACAACCAAAACAAAAAAAGTTACTCTATACAATAAGAGAGCTTCAAAAAGGTGAAAACTGAGGATACAGTTACAGTACTGCAGCATTTTTTATCAGTTATCATTTTTATAAAAAAAAAATCTTGCTTTTTAAAAAAAAAGTGTACAAGAATAGAAAATGGGTAAACATTTTTCATATAATATACTGTACATATTGATGCAAAATTGGTCTGTTTTACTGATCATCCACTAGATGGCTCCCCTGACCATTTCCCAAAAGGAGTCAAGAAGCAACTAATGTTCTTTCATTTGTTTGCAGTCAGAACAAATAAGTCTGCACAGTACAGCAGAACAAAAGAACAGAATGCTACACTGGTTATCACTGACTGACAATGACACAAAAACACTCATCAGCATTCAGGACCATGGGATTCATGTCAATAAGATGAAAGATCAGCCTTATTTTGGACGGCATGCAAAATAAACGACTTCCCTGGTTTTTTTTCTGTTTGTGTACACTCAAAGCACATTTAGAAAGCACATGCCTAACCTGAGCTTAGTGCTTATTCTTTCTTTCTCTTCACACACAAACACACACACACACACACACACACACACACACACACACACACATACACAAACACAGAAATGTATTCAAACAAACTGGATGCTCTTAGCAGACGCCACGTGCCTGGCTGGCCTTCTACAAGCAGTCTACATAAACAAATAGCATTTGTATTTTTGGCACACTCACTTGGATAGGCTAAATCAAAACAGATGAATAGTCGATAAATAATCTGAATATCCTATTTTTGGCTTTTACTATATCAAAGCCACTCACTTTCATGAAACAATCTTTCTTTACACACTCTCTAAAGGACTTGAGATGACTTTGTTTGTTTGGTTTGTGTGGAGTTCAGTTTAGCACATGAACTTGTTGTTATTGTTGTTGTTGTTTTTGTAATGTATAGTCATTATCTTAAATTATTTTGCCCTTTTGATCAAAGACATGCTTCCCCAACCAAATTCTACCTGAAATCAGTTCAGTTACTCTGTACATTTAATCAATTATGAAAACAAGTTCAGTTCACCTGTAAACAGCTCTACTGAAGACCGTCAATACTCAGCTTGACTCAGCTGTGTTGATTCCGTCTGGTCAAGTCAATTCATATTCATACAAGCTTGATTTAGTTTAAGTTTTGTTCTCATCCGATAATTAATAATAATACTGAACAATGACTTTTAAAGTCAGAGGTTATATGCCAAACCAGCTAAATCAGATTCCAGTAGGAATGCAGAGAAAGGCTGAAGTAAGGATGAGTGTTAAGGTGACCTAAAGCTTCAGTCATGAGCAGATTACACTAGCATAGAGGAGATTGGAAGAAATCTACAAGCTGGACTGTCTCACAATTTACACTTATATAACAGATTCCATGATGTTTCTTATTCAGGTGTTACATCAAACAGTCAGAAAAGTATCAAAAGCAGTTTGTTTGTATGCTGCTGTATTTAACATGCTCAGCGCAGCACAGGTTGGGTGTGAAGTGGAGTTGACAGTGCACGGCTTGGATAGCTGAGCTGCTTATTAGCTTTAGATACCAGGCAGCAGAATTAAGCCCATGTGCTCTACTCTTGCCGGCCTGATGTGGCTTAAGCTGAACAGGTTTGAGACCGGTTATTTCACAGGCCCAGAGCACATGCACTCACTTATACTATGGGTGCTGCCCAGAAAAACACAGCCAGATGTGTTGGATCTCAGATGGCTCTAAAAATGTTACTAGGTGGTTAGGGCTGCGTCTGCTGTTTTGACACTTGATCATTTCAGTGTGGTCTTTTCTGTTGATGTTATGTATTATAATAGAAGTCAGCACAAGGTTTTGTTATGCTGGAACCCTTCCCAAGTACTAAACAAAAAGTAAACTTCAACAAGGCACTGCAGACTTATGCAACCAGTAATGTTAAATGATAGTGAAGGTAAGTTCTGTTTATGAAAAGTTCTGTTCTGTATGAAAAACAAAAACAAAAAACATGGCCAAATTAGTAAAAAAAAATAAAAATAAAAAAAAAAGGTTTATTTGAGACATGATGTGTGAAATCTTCATATAATTAACGACATTTAGTGCATGTGCTCATTTTTTTAACTAATAATATCATCCAGTTATATTATTATTATTTATTTACTATTATAATTTTTATTCATGTTTTGAATTTGCTTTTATTTTTCATATTTTTTGTTTAAATGTATAATTTTTGTTTAATTTTTAGGAAATTTGTTGTGTGCTTTTGTCATTTTTATTATTTTTTTAAATTGTTAAAATTTATTTTTATTTTTGTGTTAATTCAGTTTTGCTTTTATTTCAGTTGTAATTTTAGTACTTCAACATTTCTATCATTTATATATTATGATATCATTTATATATAAGATATTTTTAATATTTTTAATTTTTTGTACATTTTTTTGCCGTGTCCATTGCTGTGCACATCTCAAGTAATGGAAAAACTTATCTGAAAAAATCTTTTACACATTTCACGATACGAGTAAAAAAAAAAAAAAGCAAGGTACTGGAAGTTTTCATCCAGGACATTATTTGCTAAGTTTATGGACATTTCCTTTAACCCTAAAAGCACAGCACAATGTATAATTCTAAATACACTGAAAAGACCTGTGAAAAAAAAAAAAAAAAGGAAAATAACAGACTTTTCTTAAAGGATACCCAAAAATCTGCTTACCCCCAGGGCATCCAAGATGTACGTGATTTCTTCAGTAGAACACAAACTGAGATTTTTAACTCGAACTGTTGCAGTCTTTTAGACGTTAAAAAAAAAAAAAAAACAATATAAATACTGTTTAGGTTTCTTGCACAGACCGATTGATAGTAAACCAATGCAACTTAGACTGCATTCAAAATATACATTTTATCAGTTCTCTCATTCCATGGGAATTGAGCCCATGACTTTGATACAGTGCACTGCTCTTCTGTTTGTGGTACAGTAAAGCAAAATGAAGAAATCAAATGTATATTTACCCCAGAACTTAACCTTCACAGTATTGTCAAACAGTGGCTCTGTTTGGTTGAAAATGTAATCTAGTTTGACCTGTCTGAGCCATGGCTTCAAGATGTTCTATTCCAGTAATAAATACAAGAATTTGGTCAGCTGGTGCCAATTTAGGTCACATTGTTTTATCTATGCCCCTGATGTGACCTGGTTCACTTCCCACTGGTTTCCCAATCTAACCCTCCCCACTGCAGTGGTCATTCTTCCATCGAGTGGCCTCCTTGTCCTGCCAGGTGTCACCATCATCACCCAAACTACTACAGCATCCATCTCATCTTTTGCATTCATTCCCCTTCTCTTACTCGTTTCTCTTCTCCCTCCCCCCTCTCTCTTTGGACTGATTTTACTTTCTGAGAATAAACACAGAAACAGTGATAAAAAGCCCAAATGGATAGAATAAGCTAAATAGTCAAAGAATCCCCAAAAGAGCCCATAATGTTTCTTAAAATATCACAATTTATATAAATGACAAAAACAACTTGCAAACACAGACAGAAGATTCCGGAAAGTGAGGGGAGTGAGAGTTTATAGAGAAGAGTCACTCAGAACCAGTATCAACACAGATTAGATCTTTGCGACGACACACTGAGGAAACAGCCGAGCACTTCACAAAGGCAAGCTCACAATAGCTGACAATTTATGAAAGATTTTTTTTCGCGATGTTATCATAATGGCTTCACCTGAGTCTGCAACAATGAGTCCTCCCCATGACTGTGCGATAACATCATGTATAGGAAGTTAAGAGCATTTGCAGGGCCTCATAGTGTCGCAAGATTAAACTGGAATAAGGTGACAACGCCAGGCTCCTTACACTTCCTACCCAGTCGTTGGAAGGTTCAAACACTGTAAATTAGGATCTTATCAGCACCTGCTTCTCTTATCATTGTCCTGTCTTAAACTCTACAGAAAGCAGCTATTGTTTGTAGTTTTACAGAAGTCCCACCATAAATAATGAGAAAACTTTGTATTAGACAAGATCTTGATACTGGAAATCATTTATATTTTTCACATTTACATATTTCAGGTTAAGTGTTGAATGTTGCACCCAGATATAACATTGAAACACACCTATACTAAAATTATGTGTGCCGATATCAATACAGGTTGGAGTCATTATGCATAAATAAGAGGTGTCTTTTTTGTTTTGTTTTCTGAGGAACCTCTTTAAAAATATATATCAGATATATATTTTATTTTAAAAGCACAATTAATCCATTAACTAACATTAAATAACAATAAGCAACAAATCTGTTACATTATATAGTAATTTTTTGTAAGTTAGTTGTAACTGTTCATTGTAAGTTAGCTCAGGTCTATAGATACAACTTTTGATTATACTTATGTATTAGTAAATATAAGTAAACAAATGGAAAAATTATTTTACAAAAACTTCATTTTGTAATGTTTGTTTTATTATTTTGTTGGACACACAACAAAAAGCTCTACAGAAAAAGAAAAAAAAAGGTAGAAAATGACTCAAATAATTGCAGGTAACTTTCTCTAGGTTTCCACTAATGCTTGCACAAGATGTTATGCAATATAGACATGCCATATCATAAATGAGAGGGTCACAATAAGTCACCTGAATAAGTGTGATTTCTAAAGCTGCTTCCTCAGACATATAGATGACTGTAGTGTGAAGCCAGATGTACTATGAACTATGTATTATGTACCAGGGTCCCCAGACAACGCTCGAATCATTGAACACAGCCACGTAACAAGCGCCAAACTACAGCCTCTCTGATTTGTATAATGTTGATGCTATGTAAATGAAGACATCTGTGATTTAACCAGGATTCTATAGTATTGCAAGTTACTGAGATCTCTAAGAGGCTCTGAAATTCCCAAAAATGTCAGTCCAAAAATTAAACCATCCATCACATTTAATACCATCCACACCTTCTAACTAAGCCAAAATTCACTGGCACAGTGTATAGACACAGAATATAGACTTAGTGACGACTCCAAGAGTTCACAAATCTTTATATCCGTGTGGTTGACACAGTGCACTTTGCTAACAACCAAAGCTTAAAAGTCTTTAAAAGATTAACACAACAGCAGTCTGACGACATTTCGCCTGTCATCAGTTTTCAACAGACTGTTACCTCATTCGCCCTTGATGAAACACTGAAACACTCTGTGAAGTAGTTAACTACACTCACTCATTCTGTGTAATAAGGGCTAAGCCCAGATGAATAATATTATCAAGAGCTGTTACATCACAGGTGATTTCTTCAGGTCTTCATGAAAAGAGACTAAACCATCAAATAGGCAAAGGGAGAGAAATTGAAAAGATTTAAAGAGTTAGAAAAGATTAGCTAATAATGTCTTCCTGTAGAAAAAAAAATTCTTTTCTTAAAAGAAACATCTAGGGATGTACCAACATGGAAATTTTACACACACACACACACACACACACACACACACACACACACATACACACACATCAATTATGTTAATTAACAATTGTATTATTAAATAATAAGGCTAACTGACTAGAAATAAATGCATTTGTTTAAATATATCAGCCTATTTTATTTAGTGGACCAATACCGTTAACATTAAAAAGTAACATTTATTGGTTTGTCTATATGAAAAAAAAAAGTTATCTAAATTGTAGCCAATTTTATTATAAATAAATATTTTTCTTGCACTTTTGAGAATATTTACTGTTCTTTATTTTTCTAAAAAAAAGCTGATTCTGAGAAACGCACAAGAATTCCAATTTACCTGTACTGTGATGCACCTGTGCAAATGGCAATAAATCTCTAAATTTGCAACATATGACAAACTGTATACAAAAAGTTGCCAGCCACTCTATATTAAATAAATATAGTTTTAGCAAATTATTATTAAATCACAATCAACAGCACTCCAAAAATACCCACGAGAATAAATAAATAAGTAGAGAAATGGATATATAAATAGGAAAGCTGTTCTGCCATTGTGTGGTATCAAGAGGGCTTCCTTCTCAACACCTGCAGAGAAAAAGTAGGACATAGGGAGTGGGGAGAGAGGTGGAGAGGGGTGCAGGACAAAGGAGAGGAGGGTTTGAACAATGGCAAGGCCGGTCAGTGGAACTGTAACGAGACAGAGAGTCTGCAGGCTGCGACAGCCGCCCTGCTCCGGGGCAGCCGAAAGAGCCACACAGGAAGAGGCTTCACTCCTCTCTCCAGAACATATACGACAGTGAAAGAACAATAGAGAGGAGATTCCCTCCAGAGAGAACACGTGATGACGGAGTCTATCCAAGGTCATACAGGAACACAAGGTCAAAGTGCAATACAGGCCAATGAATTTAATTGCATGCTGCAAATGATGGCCTTCTTTCAGATTTACCTAGAACATATTAAATCACTTTCTTTCCATGTTACATTTTTTATTTTATTTCTAAACTTAGATTTAAAATCAAAAATATATATTTTGTGCTTAAGCACAATCTGAAGATTATTTTCCATAATTTTTCGTCACAGTAGTAATTCATTTCTATATTTCATATTTTTTAGAGTCAAATCCTTTTTATATTTCATATTGCTTAAAAGACTATTATTATTAACAGTGTTGGAAATATTTTTGTGGAAAAATAATTCTAACTCACTTAATTTTCTTTACTCATCCCAGACACTTGAATGATATAGTGTAGATCAGGGGTCAACAAACTCGGTCCTGGAGGGCCGGTGTCCTGCAGAGATCAGCTCTAACCCTAATCAAACTCACCTGAACCAGCTAATCAAGCTCTTACTAGGTATACTTGAAACCTCCAGGCAGGTGTGTTGAGGCAAGTTGAAAACTCTGTAGGAGACCGGCCCCCGAGGACCGAGTTTGGTGACCCCTGATGTAGATGCATAGATAGGATTTAGACTGATTAATAATGAACTCTGTGAAGTTAAAATATGCGTGTCACTTAAACTGTGTCTTTCTTTCTTAAAAAACTTGTACACATTTTTTATTTTCAATCTTACATTTTTATTTATCCACAGGAAATATCAAATAATCAGTAGTAATGGAGATATGTGTACAGGAAATTGCAGAAATATGTCTGAAATGTCCAAAATATTTTGCTTGGGATGTGAACTTTGTGTCAAAGAGTAAGCATAGCTGGTCTCGAGTGACGTCCGTCTGTAGGCGTCAGATGCAATGTACAATGCTGATATACCACAGATACACACAAATGCAGACATACACATACAAACAAAATAAAGAAGTGATTCATCCATTGGTAACAATGGGCTTTTCATCACCATTGTGAGCCATTTCTCACCCAGTGCCATCAAGGCTTGAAGTGATTTACAAATAAAGTATGTGATTTAAGGAAACAGAAAGTTATGTCTGCATGCATAGTGGAAAGCAGTCTGAACACACCACTTAACACCTGTCACACTTGTAATTCCTTTCCTGTAAAGCAGACATTTCTCATCCTGCCTGATGTTTGTTGGACGGCTGTAGTGTGGTGGAAGTTTCCCTATCACCACCATCACTGTCATTACTATCCGATGAGAATAGAGGAACGTGGTCACAGTGGGTATGAATGAGCATTCGTTTGTAGAGAATTCTGTCAGCAGCTGAGTTGGACTGGTGACATGACCGGTATAAAAACTAGACTTCTAACTAGTCAGCTGAGGAAAACTTGTTTACGGAAGCATCTGAGTGATGACATTGAAAAGCTTTCTGTTTCTGCTTTTGTGACAACTACACTTGCTTTTGAAGACATAAATCACTTTTATATTGCAACACTGCACAAAAAAAACAACTTTTAATTCAATGAGATCCTTGACATTTATTTGTAATTAACTGTGAAATGTACTAATGTGCGGAAATTTTTTTAAACATTTATTTTCAGCGTAAAATGAAAAATATGGTTGTTAGCAAGAAAGAATTTTAATTTAAAGAATTAATTTCTCAGCCTATAAAGGCACCAAAATGTAAGGTGCAGAAATCCACTGAACCCTGGAGGACAATAAACGCCTTATGATCACACTGTCCACAAAATTTATTATATGGGTTAAACTGGTGGTAATTGTGCAGACTAATTAAAATGACCTGTTTTAGAACATATTAGGGTTAGGGTCAAATCAAAATGAATTAAAATATTATATATATATATATATATATATATATATATATATCAGATTAATTTTCATCAATTAAACAGTCAGCTTGTTTAAAAAACAAATGTTTGAAAATTAGGTTTAAATACATAATACGCTAATATGAAAATAGTTCCACATTCCTTTAATCTGGAAACTATGTTCCACATGCCACTAGAATTTATTTTCTTGTTTACCTAAATTAACTTTTGTTCCTCAATTCCGATGCAACACCACAAGCAGTTTTAGTTCCTTTATCAGTTGTCAGTCTCTGAACTGGTTTGTACCAGATTGGCCTGAGTCCTGTGTAAACTGATAAAAGCAGCATTGCTGTCAGTTATACCTTGCTCTGTCTGTCACTATAGAAACACACACACACACACATTGCTTCCACACAATCTGTTCACTTCAAAGTTCCCTGTCCTGAACACAGTGAAAGACAGGAAATGGGTGGGAGAGAGAAGACAATCCTGAGTCAAGCATATCATACAGCTCACAAGACAGGCAGCACAATTGACTTAAATATTTTAGCCATAGTAGACCTAAATAAGCATGTTACTGTTAAAGGGAAAAAAACATGGAAATGAAAGCTGACAGACAAAAAATAAATAAATAAATTGTGGCTTAAACGGAAAGTTGGATGCAAACTGACAGCAAATGACTCAAACATTATACTGCAGTGTCTGTCTTTTAACAATTATCATGTTGCATGTCTTTATGTTACTAAGCTCCCACAGCTGATCTAGTTCAAAGGTTTTAATAATAGCTCACACTCCACATTTAAGTGTGTGTGTGTGTGTGTGTGTGTGTGTGTGTGTGTGTGTGTGTGTGTGTGTGTGTGTGTGTGTGTGTGTGTGTGTGTGTCCATCATTGGCAGGTGAATGTTTACATAGTACATTCCCTCTTGGCAGCGATGAAGAATTGGGTTCTGACCACCAGGTAGTCAGATGACGCATTTCCAGTCCATCAGAACTGAGCCAGTACAGTGACCGATCAGAGCATTCAGATTAACAGGCATCCACTGATCTTCCTCTCTGCCAGACCTAATCCTAAACCATGCCAAAAAACTGTCAAAACATCTGAATGCACAAAATTACTTATTGCTATAAAACTGACTCAGTGCAGGATCTAAAGAGATGAGCACTTGGTAAAGCATCTTATCGACGCACCACAGTAATATAATACCTTTAACAAACATGGCTGAATCAAACAGAAACTGGTTCATGCCAGTCTGGTAATCTGACAAGCCTGAATGAAAGTTAACCAGACCACATGGTGAGCGACAGGTGTGACCATCCTGCAAACAGCACAAAAAGTGAAAGATAAAAAAACAAATACTCCTGAGATGATGTAATAAACTCACAGTATGACTGCTGAAATGATGGGTTTGTGGGTTACACTTAACTGTAGCTAGTTTTGTAGATTAAACACAACAGCAATGTCACACTTGTTTCTATTGAGATAGGACCTTAACATTTCTAGTGTGAACAAGACACTCTCAGAAAAAAAGGTACCAAAGTTGTCAAAAGACACCTTTGTACCTTATTTAGCCCAAAAGGGTACATACTGGTTCCTTACAAGTAAATATTGGTAACTAAATAGTACAAATAGTACCATTTTTTTTTCCTTAGTGTGAAAGGTGAAATCAGTTCTAGGGACCCATGGGTCCAGGAGAACCCACAATTTCTACATTTTATTTAAAAAAATAGGAGGTGTCCAAAATAATTTTTCAATTAAGCAGGCAAGAGTCCTAACTGTAAATCACCCAACTCCATCCCAGTCATTGTATATTTATACAAATATAAAGTAAAGAAAGAGAAAAGAGTCAGAATGTTTAGTTAATAATTTATTATACAAAGAATGAAAAAGAATATTGTTAAAAATGCATAACAGGTGTCATAACATTGTGACAAATAAATAGGTGGCCAAAATGTGTTACAAAACATATCACAATATTAAACAGGCACAGAGACAATGCATTATGTTTAGGCAATTTTCAGGCAATACAATTTCTGTCTCCAGTCATAGTTCTTGTGCACCAACAAATACACCTATAAGGTGCAGAAAATTGTGATAAAGTCCATTTTTAAAATGCATAGAGTTCACGAGACACATTTCCGCGCGTCTTCATGTTGTGATGCACCAGGGGCTCCGCGTGCGCGAGCCGCGGGTTTCCTTCACACTGAGCGCCTCAACAGCTACGGTGCGTCCCGAGCTTCATGTCTTTTATCAAAGGGCTCGTGTCAGTTACGAGACTTTCCTTCATCTTGGTGTTACTTTTCGACCACTCTGGACATGTCCGTTATCGCCAGGTTGTAAATGTCACCGGCAGTCTGAAACGAACGACCACGCAGCCGCGGGTCATCGCGTGAAAACGCTCAACGCAGCTTCAGAAAGTGTCGCACCATCCCGGCGATCCGCAGGAACTTGTCTTTCTTCCTCTGCTTGAGGGCCATCAGAGCTTTGGCCGTCTCTTCGGGGTCGTGCGTGAAGGAGAAGATGCTTCTCACTCTCTCCTCGGCTTTCATGTCCCCAGTTTTCTGGAAGAGTCTCATAAGCGCGTCCTGGTTGACGCGCTCGAAGATGTTCGCTACCGCCCGCTTGCGGTTCGCCGTGTCAAACTTGTTGCCGTGGATCGAAGGGCAGACCCGGCGAGATTCTGAGTACATGTCGGTCGACATCTTGCAGCTTTCGTGTTGTTTAGCAGTGTTGGAGTAGCCAACTCGATCAAGCTGAGCCTCTTTGGTGGCTGTGAGACGAGTGAGGAGTTTTACAGTCACTGCTAGCTCTTTATAGCTCTCGCTTACGTAGATGACAACATCCGACTGCCGGGAACGCCTTCCCGTTTTCAGCCAACTTCGCCAACTTCAGTTTCGCCAACATGCCTCGAGCTTTGCAAATGGCAATAATTATGGATCAAAGCGCTGACAACATGAGTGCTCAACATAGAGGGTGCATTTGCAACCCATTGACTTTTTCTATTGATCTTAACTATAAGAAATATTAGATTACAGCTGTTAATTTAGATTTGAACACATAAAACACATTTTGTAGGAATGTGGGATTTTGGAGATGTGGGAACCCTAAAATCCAAACTATGCAAGTGACCTCTAAAAACATACACCACCATTCAAACGTTTTGGGGTCAGTAAGTTTTTTTTGTTCGTTTGTTTTTTAAGACATTTTATGTATCAGCAAGGACTAGTCATTTGATACATAGTGTACTCTGCAAAAAAATTCCAAACTAGCCTACTGTAATGTATCTTCGTGACAAGAACTCACTTGACTGTCATCATAGCATTCTGAATAATTATATTGTCATCACATTGGTGTTCTATTTTGGTGTCATTAACTATATTAACCTGTATAGCCAATTCTTTACTAATTATGTCATGGATGATGTCATATTTATTTGTATGTTTGAAAGACTAATGCAAGTCTCTGAAACAAAAATCAATATTAATATGTTGTCTATGGTGTAGTTATACAACTGTTAAGCTTGAAAATGGACAGCAGAACCCAACTTGTCTTTTTAAATATAGTAGCGCCCTTCAAAACGGCTTTACTTGATATGATTGCAAGATAAGTTTAAACTAACCGGGAGCTTTAAAAATTAAAAGTAATTTGAGTGAATATAGCTGACAACAAATAGCAACATTCTACTTTTTTGATAATTGCTAAATTGCTGCATGGAGACATTTCAGATAACACAGCTAGGAACTCATTTTGCATGCTGTGAGCAACTCCCTATAAACAAAACTCACATTTTATTCTCTGTCTGGTTTGTTTTAGAGCAATTCTCTTTGAACCTTCATCGCAGTCTTGGTGGAAAACAAGCAAGTCACAAAGGAATTTTTCTAAATACAGGTTCTGCAGCTACATTTTATTTGGCCTCCAAAGACTGCCAAAAAATGTGCCATTGTTGCAATAATCTTGTGGAATGCCCGTTAGTTGGCATCTATTGTGAGTCCGTTGCGAAACAGGATACTCAGGTTGGCATAAGTTATGAATGGAGTCAAGGAGGATGGGAAATATGCAGAAAGTGACGCCAGGAACATGTCATTAACATAAGCAGAGACTTTTCTGGAGTCTTGCACAGAGAGCACAATATGACCTTTTGACACGGTAAAGGAAACATTGGATTGAAAGCCTGGTCCTGCCCTCTCAAACACAATCTTAGTGTACTTCATCAATCCTAACAATGGGAAAACTAAATTTAACGTGGGTCAAAGGTCACGTCAGCTGGTCTGCCTGAAGGTTAAGTAGTTCCCTCCCCTGCACACGCCTGGAGCCAGTAGCTGATCAAAAGAATAAACCCAATTCTCCCTAACATTGAGGACCCGTACTTGATTTTGTGCACATACATGATACAGTAAATATATATAAAACAATATTTTAAAGTTTTAATTCAATGTTGTAACAAACAATATACGGTTTTGCATGATTATAAAGTGCATGTTTTTAATGAAAACAAATTCAATTTAAATTAAATCGATTTTAAATAACAATACTAATATATAAATAAGTAAAAATTTAAATAAATAAGCCAGCTTTTAAAATATAAACCACAGAGATCAAACTTGTAAAATATAATCCATAGAGATGAACGTCCATCAGTTTCTGATTATACTGCAGTCTGTTATCGGCTGTCCATATTCAAGCCCATAAAACTTCAAAGCAGAAGAGAAGCAAGCAAACACTGTGAGCAATAAAGAAGATGAAAATGAAGTAGTTTTACACATTTCATTTACTTTTCTGTTTCCACTGACGTTATGCAATTTGCAGACCAACACAATAAATGTGATTAGGATTGCCATGTTCACAGGTAATAATATTCATTCTGGCTCAAATGCAATTGTCTATAGAATCATGACTTCATTATTTACTATTTTATAAAACCACCTTTCAGCTTTCATTTCTGAGAGAATGACGTCATGCAACAAAACAATCTGTGACACAATGTTCACTATGTAATTATTGCTGCACAGTAAAAATCGAAGGAAGCAGCTGTGAAGATGTTTTAAAAAAATAGCATTTACCTCAGTGTGCTGCATGAAGTAGAGAATGTTGTTCTTTGTTTTTCGTCCCTTCCTGCATGCTTTGCTGAACTAAGCACCATAGGGGACCAGAGTCTTCAGCTTGTCAGATATGACAACATTTGTCCCTAGCAAATGACTCGATCTTCTGCAGTAGACCTATAGAAAATGACCAAACTTCATAAAAAATTTTAACTCGGACAATGAATTATTGATCAAATGTTGTAATGCTGTCATCATCATTTTATTTTTGCCAATGGAAATAATTCTGAAACAAGAAAACCCTTTGACATAAGACAAACATGTGGCATGGACTTTTTTTTAATTTATAGTGTGTAATAAATGGTCAAGACTTATTTGCAAAATAAACAGTGGAAATTAGCAATAATACCATATGCTTGCATTTTAATTTGATAAGTCTGTTTATTTTAAAATCAATGTTTCATCATTTATCAAACTGTGTTTCTGTATTGTGCAAATTGTAACCGAATAAACTATAATATAAAAATTCTCAGAAGCATAAGCACTGTTGCTATAATGACATCAGGGCACTGCAGTCAAATATGTCAAATCTTATAGTATCATTTGCATCAGAGTGTAGAGATTAAATATTTGAACATACTGTCAAAGTCAGGGCATTGATTTTTTTCCAAGGACTTTCATCCACAATGACAAACTTTAAGAGGTATTATTTAAATTAAATTAAAAAAAAAAAAAAAAAAACTTTTTAAAGACAGATTTCATGTCATATTATACAACCACTAGAACTGAATTTATTGAACTTACCACCATTCAAATCACAGGCCTCAGTCATCCAAACCCACAGCTATGCAGCTTAAGATAATAACTCAGCATTTGTTAGTTCACACACTCACAAATAGCACCTTTAAATCATGTCTGCTGCAGGCCACTTACAGGAAGATGGGAGGTTAACGGTAATCATCTTTTATGACAGCCTGATTCCGGGACTCAAGTCCTGTGCTTTGCAATGACAGTTTTGGCACTGAGCTTTATGTATTTACAATAAAAGAGAAAGAGTTGGCGTCTAACAGTTTTTAAAACCGCCATATACTTCTATTTATGTCTTGGCCTGAACCTGAACCATCATTAACAGTAAAACCAGAGTTAGATCTGCATGGAAGAGCAGCTTCTTAAGAAATAGCAATTAATCAAACACCAAAGGCACTATGTTCTGGTAGCCTTCCAGTTCTGCTAAATCTTGGCCCAAATACTATTCCCATTCCACTGTTGCTGTTGCCTGGCTGAGATTCAGGCCAAAATCACTACGGAAGGAAGTATCCTGGCCATATTAGGAGAGAAACGCCACAGGAGGTGATATTACTCAAACATGAACAATATCTTAATAAACTGTTTCACATAAACTCGATTCCTTTCAAAATGCCTAAACATCACTGAAGGATGTCTATTACAAAAAAAAAAAAAAAAAAAGCCTACGAGTTGCCTATTTTACTATTTTACGTGATGTACATTTTGTTTATATTTGATTTTAATGGTTAATATAATAATAATAATTAAAAATAATTATTATGATTATAACTATTACTACAGAAACAATATGTACAAAGTGCCCCTTAGGTAAGAGAAATGTATGTAAGCTTATTTCCACCTCATAGGAAAAAAAATCTTGTTTTTGTAAATCATAATTATTACTTAAAAATACACTATTATGAGATAAATAATAATTATACTTTTAAAAAATCAAAACTGGCATAAAAAGTAAAAAAAAATCGGACTTTTCATATTTCCACCTTTCATGTCAATTTTGCATGATTTAAACTTTATATCTCATAAATTTGAACTTTTACATTATAATTTTGACTCATTTGACTTGTATGTCATAAATTTGACATTTTATTTCATATTTAGATTTTTCTATCTCTTGGCAATTGATTTAATCATTAAATGCGTTTGTTAAAATGAATGACAATTAAACCATACACATTATGTATGCAAGCAGGGTCAATTTTGATATCATGGTGATTTATGAGAGAACCAAATTAATATCAGAGGGACAGCCATATTATGTTGGAGAAAGCTTCAAATGTTTCTGGAATAATCCATAATGATTTTTAGACAAAAAAAGTAATTATATTAATAAAAACTACAATAATAACTAAATAATCCTCTTTTCTCAGAGTTTTGCATAACCCAGTCATAACTAGAAAGGGTGTATAATTGGTCAATAAGGGCACAGAACACACTAGAGTGGACGCTGGCACACTTTCAAGACTGACAGCTTGTGTTTTCCCATACTTCCTCACATACGCTCAGCATCCAGGGACAAGCCCAAGCATGTGGATTACATGAGTCATCAAGCACTGCTTCCACGCAAACCCCCAGGCAGCATTACGCACTAAACTAGACAGAACCAGATAAAGCACCACCCATTCCCTATCTGACAGCGCCTTGCCCTCGGTTTATGTTTCCATATCTCTTTCATTCTTTCAACTTCTCTTTTCATTAAGCGTGATATCTCAAAATCATATGAAAGCCAGACCCCATGTGTCCTCACAAGCCGATCTGAGTTACAGTAGCACCGTGAGCCATAGCTTTACTAAGGTCTCAGTGACCGGCACAGACAACTCTCTCTCTTTCTCCCTGAGTGCTTTCAGTGTCCTATTCCACAAAGCCCCTCACTTGCTTAATATTTCACACCACAAGCCGCTTGCTCTGTACTGACCGTTCTGAACGCCTTTCTAATTACTCTGGATCATGAAGTGGTTAAAGGTGGATATGTGCTTCAGGACAACAATGTTAACGTAGTACAATATATGTTTATTAGGTCACCCTGTCCTGGAGCAAATTGTTCTAATCTAATTGTGCGTACTCACAAATAACAATAAAACTCACAGGAATATTTTAGGTTAAGCTCCATTTACAGCATCTGTGATATCATTGTCAATTCCCACAGACAATCATTTTAACATCACCAGTCAGTGTTACAATTAGTGTAGTGTTTGTAGGACAGTCATTATAAAAGAATAAACTAGGGATACCCATAAGCTGATAATTATTTTCACATTATGGCCAAAAACCAATTAAAGAATAACAACTCAATAATCATTTTACACTGCCTCTTTAAATTGGTGCTATATTATTTCAATCTTAAAATATAAGTAAATACATTACAAAAACTCAGATATTCGCCACATAACTGATATGGTACCATGGTATGTTGTGCATCTCTAGGATAGAGTTAAAAATCATTTTGATAATTGTTTGAATGTTTTTGAATGACGTCTCTTATCTTTATCTAGGCTGCATTTATTTGACCAAAAATATAGCAAAAATATTAATATTGAGAAATATTACAATTTTAAATGTCTTTATTTTAATACATTTTTATTATTATCAATGTTAAAAATTGTTTTGTTGCTTTGTGCGTGTTTGTGGGAAGCTTGATACATTGATGTTTAGGATTTTAGGATTCTTTGACAAGAAAGTTCTCATAAACATAACAACATTTATCTGAAATAGAAATCTTAACATTATACATGTCTTTATTGTCACTTTTAAACAATTTAAAGTGTCCTTGCTGAATAAAAGTTTCTTTAATAATTAATAAAAATGTATTTCTGTAAAAAAATTAGCTGACCTCCAAATTGTTGAACGGAATTGTATATATATATATATATATATATATATATATATATTTTTTTTTTTTTTTTTTTTTTTTTAATCTTTGGTGCATCGTAACTGCTGCTGTTTCTTATCACTGCTTTGGAGACTAATTCTGTTGTAAACACTACCAGGAATGTTCACAATGTATATGGTTACCGAAGAGCGTTGCCATGGTGTCTGGTCTGAGTAAGATATTGTCCCCATGACAGTGTAAAAGTGGGAGAGTGGAAGCACTGCCCAAATACAACTTAGCTAAAGCATGTGTTGACTTTGAAAACAGTTTGGCGCACTCTTAAAAAAATATTCTGAATCTGTGCTCTTAAATTACAAATGGGAAACTCACATGAACGTAACAGTTAATCACAGTAACAAACTTAAGCAGAGCGTGATTCGAAAGCAAACTGCGTCATCGCACTGCCACTATGACAAACATTCTCCAAATGACCCATTAGCAATGAGTAAACTGTGACTCCTTCGTGAAGCCACGTTAGCTAAACTAAGATTAGCGCTAGCCTATCGCTGAGGGCCTAGTCGTGTTTGTCTTCAAATGGTTGTCCAAACAGGAAAGAGAATTTCTTTTCAAACCTTGTGGTAGAGTTTACAGTATCTATTTTCGTCTGCTTACGAGAACCAACAAGAGGCAAACACATTGAGCTAATACAGTGGTTCCCGAGAATCTGATTCCTGTGTGAACACAAGTCTTGCTTAATTTAGATGGAAATCTAAACTGTTGTTTTGTTGATTCCTCAGATTCCTTAACTATAATTACTAAAACTGAAACTAAAATGTATAAAAGCTAGTAATAGAAATAAAATCATAATTAAAGTTTTAACTAAAATAAAACTGAAAGGTAAAGCGTTAAATAAACAATAAAAACTGAACATGAAAAACTATAATAGACTTTATAGTTTATTAGTATTCTTCAGTGGTTCAAGGCTAATATCCCAAAACCTGTCAGTCTGTCTCACTCTCTGTCTGTCTCTCTCCCATGACCTGACCATGACGGACAGAATCTCTTTGGAGGACCTCAGCCAAAAAAGAAAGAGAAAGAAGAGTCTGGAGCCTGCATACCGACATGTTATTGTTCATCCTGGCCGGGGAACAAGGTCGAGGAAGGCTGCAATTCCCTGCCTGCCAAAAAGCTTTGACCAACAATCCACACCCCCTCAGACGTTTCCTATGTTACTTAATAATAACAGGCCCATGCCAAAACACTAGTTTGGATAAACAGACAATAGGGCCTTTGTCAAATGGTTAAAAGCCCTTTGTTTTAATGCTCTTCAAATATTACAGACCTAACCAGGTCAAAAGCTGGCAGAGGGGATTTACATGTAACCAGTTCAATATTTAATAATAATAATAATAATAATAAAGAAAAGTGTATAGAAAGGAATTTAAGAGATCAGTTCGACTTAACTCGACCTAAACAAGTGTAACTCACTCTCTCTCTCTCTCTCTCTCTCTCTCTCTCTCTATATATATATATATATATATATATATATACATAAATAAGTAAACTGGTGGACAAAAAAGGAAAATGTTGCCAAGATTTATACCACAAAGTATTTCTTAAAAATAAAATAAAAATGGCAATGTATTCAATTTTTGGAACAGAAAAAAAAACCTATTTTCTTACTGGAAGTTACAGTTCATATTTCACATCTAGATGTATAAGATATGTACAGAAATCAGTTAAATCTAAGGTTATGAACCTCTTTTCCACATTGCAGAATTTAGGGAAAGAGAAAACAGCACTTGAGTCATCCAGGATGCAGAAACTGAAACTTCAATAACATCTGTATAAGACGCTCATAAAGAAGAAGCATAGCCAAATGCTAGGACATCAAAAATGCGCTTTAAGGATGTCCGAGAGACAGATATGAGTTCAGAGCCCCTTAAGTTTCACTCAACCCCAAAAAAAGGACAGGAAAATTAACTGTAATTAACCCCTATTCCCTCCACTGCATTATTGCAACATCCAATAACCCTTCTCAAATTAGCTTGAGAAAGCTTGGTTTAATTGGGTTTAATATGAATGCCTGGAACAGGCACTGTGCAGTGAGAGGCAAACAAGGCCTGGTAAGAATGTCAGCAGCCTTAAACCAGTCACCAAGAAAGTAATCAGACTTGCGGATGGTTTAACTCACCAGAAAAGCATTGGATACTCATCAGAAGCACAGATAATGGGGGAAGCAGAATGTTACCACTGAGGTAATATCAGAACTACAATATAAGAAATACCCACAACAAAGTAATTCAATTAAAGGCTGCAAGCTTAATTAAACCCAAATCCACAACCAAAGCACGACCTACTTACATACAAACTCGAGGTATAAAGAGTCACATCAGTCAATCATAGCATCTGCTGTGGCTGGAGCTGATCATTTATCCCTAGTACAAAAGGCACTATTTTGGCTTGCTGTTGTTCTGTTTCATATAGGCCTATGCTAATTTTCTTGTGTGTGCACAGTGTGCCACACTTGAATGAAAACACGTTTTCCTTACAGACAAGAACAGAATAATACACTGAATATGGACTGCATTATATATCAAAATATGACCATTGTTCCTAAAACAGAAACACATGGAAAATCCTTTAACATAAAGAGAAATATACAGCACATCATATTGCACAGATTAAACAAACAATAACAACACTTTCCCCACATAGACAGTGAATGAGACATTTGGACTGCATTATGAATAAAACCAGCCGCAGACATCACATTAATACATTTAAAAGCAATTACATCATCCAAAAGCTGACATCTGTGAGATGAGATCTCCATTACTTAATCTCTATAAAACTTAAAAGAGAAAAGGCTAAACAAATCATGTACAAAATCTGCCAGTCTCTTTTTCTCTTTATATAGGCGAAGTTCTTTCATCAGTGACAATGCAGGGTGATGCAGAATGACTAAAACAGATTAAGAAATTAAACACAACTGTTTCCGCAGGAGAACTGAGAAGTGAATTTCATAGATTTCCCATGATGTAAGAGAATTATTTTATATATTGAAATAGCATCTACAGTTTGCATAAAATTTAGCATTCACTCAGCGGTCATAGAAAGCCCTCTTGTGGCCGCAGCTGTTTCTGTTTTCAGGATTTAACAACAAAACACATCATTCATAGGTACCCAGGCACCCTTAAAAACAGTTATGTAAACACTTATGAAAAAAAATCATAACAATGAAAAGGGAGATACATCTAGATGAGAAATTTTATTTTAAATAAATCTCAAAAAGTACTATTAGGACTATTATGCTTACAACTTGGCTTTGAACAGGTTGGGGACATTGCCACCAAGTGGTCAGAAATTATAATTACACTCACAAGATATCTCTCTAAAAATATTTACACTAAACCTAAAATAGTCATCAGCAAAGTGAAGGTAAGGCAATATATTTTTAGTCATCCTATGAGGATTATAGAGGCTTTATGTATTTTGTCTATCCTTTTATCTACAAATGCAGGCAATACACTTTCTATATTCATTCAGTGACATTTTGAAATGTAAACATTACATTTCAACCAATGTATATCTGTCCAAAGCATTCTTTGCCAATTTAAGGTGTACTTGAATAAATCATGTAAAAAAACTATTTTTAAATAAAGGGTCAAAATAATACGAAATAACTTGGGAACATAAATGTTATACGTGAAAGAAAGTAGTTAGATTTTCTGACTGTTATTAGGGTGGCAAACTATTTACATATCACTGTAACAAAAATTTTGAAAAAGGAAACGTAGAATTAGATTGTGCTTGAATCGTGTTCAGTGGTGTGAGATAACAACCAAGGTGCTTGACCGCCTTGCTCAGGAAGTTTAACCATCAACATTTACCTCATTGTTTGTATGGATAATTGCATTTTTTTTTTTATGTGTGTGTGTGTGTTTGTTTGTGTGTATGTGTGTGTGTGTGTTTGACCAACAAATGTTAAAAGGCTTTTAAGAACACATAAGTGAAGATTTGCTTAGAGTGATCAATTTATATTGATCACTTTTTTGGAGCAGTTAAGGCCACTGAACACTCATAAGTGACCTCTAGTGCTTGTCCTCACTAAGTGCAAGTATTGTAACATCACGAACTTATTTGACACTTTCAAGGGCGTGTGCAATCATGTCAGTAATATTCTGTGTCACTTCCTGTAAGTGCACATGAAGAGCCAAAACAACACTTCAGCTGAACTATAAAACTTTGCTTAGCCAAACGATCCTGTTTCAGTTGTTCTGTACACTGACAATGGCCAAAAGACATCTGATGTTGTGGATCTTCGCTCTGTGTGTTTCACTCAATCCCTCAGGTAAGATACTGGATACACTAGTGCCTCTGCTTCACAATAACTGATTAACCTATCTCTGCACTGCTGTGGACTTTAATACTAGGGGAGGGCGCGGTCGAAAGTAACGTGGGACGAAAGTAACAAAGCGATTTTCTCCGAGCCTATTACTGCATTTGCATGCCAAGCTATGACGACATGTTCAACACGCAACCCTTCACAGAGCTGAGAAATATCACGTGATTTCATTTCCCGCAGTTAGGTCCATGAAACTGTTTTCGAGTACAAAAAGTAAATTATTGAAGGGATAATTTTTTTAATTAGTTGTGTTGTTTTTCTTGTTTCATGTGTCACAGTAATGATCAATCTAAAGGTTATTTAGTGCTTTAACACATCCTAAAGTTTGCATTATGAAAGTTTTTTAGTATAATAGTAAATCAGGTTTAAATGTCGGGAGTTTCTGGTTACTTTTGTCCCGCTACAGTGACAAGAAGTATTTATTTTGTTCCGGTACATGCTATTCTGTGAATTTCTGTGTCTTGCATCATTTATTAAAATGTTAATGTCATATTACACCAAAAGAATATGTCTGAGTGAAGGTCAGAAAGACAAACAGAGGTATGGTTTTATCCAGATGTTCCCTTTCGAGAGTACTCTCGTACTGCGTAAGCTAGCTTACGCTATGGGAAAAGGTCCCCTTTTCTCGAGAATATGAAGCCAAAAATTATCCTTAATTTTTTAATAATGTAAAACGCAGTGCTGCAGCACAGCAGACCTAAGCGAAGCGGCTCACGCGCTTATTGGCTGTGCTGTGGCAACTGCAGCAACCTATGGTGAGGCGGCGGAGAGGAACGAACCAATAGGGGCGCTATGCGCCCATTGGACGTCAGAGCGCGCCAAAATATGCATGGCTGGAACTATATAAGCCACCGCTTCGCCATAGGGATCAGAATTCATCTCCTTCAGCGATCTCACCTGCACTTCGCTGTCTTCTCCGGAGAAGCCTCTACACGCCGTCGAAAAGCCTCAGCGGGATAGCACTGCAACGCAGATCTGAGGACGTCGGCTCGTGCTTCATCTCGACGCCGCCTTCAGCACTCGCTTCCTGCTGCGCCATCCGGCGTGACTATATCCTTTATAAAGCTAGTGTGTTTGCCGCTGCATCACACTTTTTTCTCCAAAGTTCGAGGCGTTGTTTCAAATGCCTCGGGCCTGCGCTTCCTGCCGAGGCCCTCTGCCCAGCGAGGACCGCCACATCCTCTGTGTCTCCTGCCTGGGCCGCGAGCATGCTGAGAACGCACTCTCCAAGGGCGGCTGCCCTGAGTGCGACAACATGGCTATATCGACCCTGCGGGCTCGATTAGCTCAAACCAGCCACGATGCTCCACCCGCTCCGCCTCTTCTCTCTCAAGTGCCGCGTAAGAAACGCCGCGATCAGAGAATGCCTGAGCACACTGCTACACGCGAGCTCACGCCGGAACACTCCCCGCGTGCCTCGCCCGCTCTCTCTCCTTCGCCTGTCCTCTTCGTGGACAAGCAGCGCCAGTCTCTGCTCACCAGCGCCCCCTTCTCCTTCGGAGCGCCTGAGGCGGAAGAGGACAGACACGACAGCCTTTCTCTCGCCGCGTCCAGTAGTGAGGAATGGTCGGGCTCCATTGCGGACCACCCCCCCCCCCCCTACAGCCCCCAGCTGCACCGGACAACGCGCTGATATCGACGCGGAGCTTACTCGCGTGCTTACAAGGGCTGTCAGCGACCTTCAGCTCAACTGGTCTCCTCCAGACGAGCCCGCTAAAAGCAGGCTGGACGAATGGTTCTTGCAGGGGCGCCCTTCGGCCCCTCCGCAAAGAAACGCCCCTTCTTCCCGGAAGTTCACGATGAACTCACGAAGTCGTGGAAAGCCCCATTCTCCGCACGCTTGAAAACTTCTGTCTCGTCAGCGCTCTCCTCTGTCGACGGCGCCCGAGACCATGGTTACGAGAGCCTCCCCCCTCTCGAGGAGGCAATTGCTGCACACCTCTGCCCGCCCTCAGCCGCAGGATGGAGGTCGAAGCCTGTGCATCCATCCAAACCGTGCCGCACCACCTCAGCTCTCGCTGGCCGAGCATACACCTCCGCTGGTCAAGCTGCTTCGGCTCTACACACCATGGCTGTGCTGCAGGTTTTTCAGGCCAGACTTCTCCGTAACCTGGACGAGTCTGCCCCAGATACCTATGACTTTAAAGATCTCCGCAGCGCTACTGATCTAGCCCTGCGTGCGACAAAGACCACAGCACAAGCGATCGGCCGAAGCATGGCAAGCCTCGCTGTTTTAGAGCGACACCTCTGGCTCACGCTCACGGAGATGAAAGACGCCGACAAATCCGCCTTTCTTGACTCTCCTATCTCGCCTTCCGGCCTCTTTGGCCAGTCGGTTAAGGGTTTCGCTGAACGCTTCACTGAGGCTCAGAAGACGTCACAAGCAATGAGACACTTCCTGCCGAAACGCTCTAGCTCTGCTGCGGGACGCCGTAGAAATGCGCCGCCCCCTCAGACCTCGAAGCCATCGCAGCCAGACTTACAGTCTCGCCCAGCGACCAAAACCCAGCACCGCTCTCGCTCTACGAGCCGCAAACCGCCAGAGAGACGGGGACCTCGGCCCAGGATTGTGCTGAACCCCGAGCCTCCGAAGCCCTCCTGACCTTCGTGCTGAAAAGACCGTGGTTAAGTCCCGCTGCGGCCGGACCACCACACAAGAAACCTCGCATACTTCCTCCAATCCCCTCACTAAAGGCGGTTGGAGATGTCTATACTGCAGTAAACGAGCCTGTTACAATGCACGCACGCCTGCACACAAACGCTGTTTTCACGGCAACCTCAATAAAGCACAAAAAGAGCTTTTTCTATGTAGGCAGTGTGCCCACTACACAGTACGCACCCCTACATGTATACACACTCCCCCAAGTGTCACAAAAACACACTCGGGTTCCCTTTCATGCCCACCTTCCCGCTCGCGCCGGAGGTGCTCTAAATGTAGCGCGTGTGCCCACTTCTCAGTGCGCAACCCTACAAATAAGCGCTGTCACCACAGTGTCCCAAGCACAGCATACTCGAGCTACTGGTCCCCTCATAACAGGCGGCCAGTGCCCGAAGCACATTCAACCCATAGCCGCACGAGCCGCTGCATGGCAGGCCATCCCCGGCATATCAAATTGGGTTTTGAATATAATAAAACGAGGTTACTCGCTCCAGTTCGCTCGCAGACCGCCGTGCTTTCGCGCCGTGGTCGAAACGAAAGTGAAAAGCGAAATGACACACATCCTTCGCGCCGAACTGATAAACCTTCTTGCAAAAGGGGCGATAGAAACTGTCCCCCCTGCGCAGCGCGAGTCAGGCTTTTACAGCCGCTACTTCCTCGTACCAAAAAAGGATGGCGGTCTCAGACCCATCCTAGATCTCAGACGTTTGAACAAAGCGCTTATGGCGCGATCGTTCAAAATGTTAACTACCAAACAAATACTCGCGCAAATTCGCCCGAGGGATTGGTTTTTCTCAGTGGATCTGAAAGACGCTTACTTTCACATTCAAATAGCACCTCATCACAGTGAGGTGCGAGTATTGAACTACCTCGACGACTGGCTAGTTTTAGCCCATTCCGAGGAACTACTGACGACACACAGTTCCTGGATCCTCAGCCATTTAGAATGCCTGGGTCTCACGATCAACACTGTCAAGAGCGCTCTGTCTCCCAGCCAGAGGATTTCCTTTTTGGGGATAGACATAGACTCTGTGACGTGTACAGCGCGTCTGACGTCACAGCGCGCTCTCACTATTCAGCATCTAGCCGTGTCGTTCAAAGCCGGGTCTCTTTACCCGCTCAAACGATTTCAAGAAATGCTAGGTCTGATGGCATCAGCCTCTGCGGTTCTCAAACTGGGCCTGCTGCGCATGCGCCCACTACAACGCTGGCTGAGAGACCGTGTTCCAGCGCGCGCCTGGATTTCCGGCCGCGCGCGCATCAAGGTGACCCACGGCTGCATCACAGCTCTGGCCCCTTGGAAAATAGCCAACTGGTATCAGTTAGGCGTAAGCACGGGCGCTGTCTCGAAATGGAAAGTAGTCTCGACAGATGCATCCAACCTCGGTTGGGGCGCCCTGTACGAGGGCAGGTCTGCCTCCGGCCTCTGGTCGAGCTCGGAGCGACTGTTACACATAAACTGTCTGGAGATGATAGCGGTCGAACTATCCCTGAAAGCTTTCCTCCCATTTTTAAAGGGCCACCACGTTCTGGTCAGATCAGACAGCATGTCAGTGGTGGCCTACATAAATCGCCAGGGTGGTGTCAGGTCAAAAACCTTGCACACCCTGACCGAACGTCTTCTGACATGGGCACATTACAATCTGCGCTCGCTAAAGGCAGCGCATGTACCTGGCATCCTGAACCGGGGCCCGGACATGCTTTCCAGGGCGAATGTTCCCCCTGGGGAGTGGTCTCTTCACCCACAAACGGTTCAGTTGATGTGGAGCATCTTCGGCAGGGCAGAGGTCGACCTCTTCGCCTCAGAAGACAACACTCATTGCCCAATATATTTTTCAAAGAGCAGGGACGCGCTGGCCCTCGATTGGCCCAGACGCCCGCTTTATGCCTTCCCACCGGTCGCGATGCTACCGCAGGTCATCGATCGGGTCAGGAAGAGCAGATGTGCTATGCTGCTAGTAGCCCCACTCTGGATGACCCAACCTTGGTTCTCCGAGCTGATGCAGCTGTCCAGTACAGCCCCATGGCCAATACCGCTGCGGAAAGATCTCCTCACGCAGCTGAAGGGCGCGCTCTGGCATCCCCACCCCGAACTTTGGGCTCTTCATGTATGGCCCCTCAACGGGTACCCGGGAACCTCCCCGAGGGAGTGTTAAAGACCATTACGGAAGCCAGAGCGCCCTCAACCAGGCGCCTTTACGCGCAGAAATGGTCAGTGTTCTCCACCTGGTGCGGGACACGGAACCTAGACCCTCACTTATGTGACGTGACGGAGATACTCTCCTTCCTACAGGAGCGTTTAGATGCGGGCAGATCCCCGTCTACGCTCAAAGTGTATGTGGCAGCCATTGCAGCTTCTCATGCTCCGGTGGCCGGCCTATCACTGGGAAAAAACGAACTGGTCATTCGTTTTCTTAAGGGAGCTCGTCGGATGAACCCTCCCCGACCCCCTTCAATCCCTTCCTGGGACCTGTCTACGGTCCTAGAGGCCTTAAAGGGCCCCCCTTTTGAACCGCTTCAGTCTGTCGATATGAAGCTTCTTTCGTTCAAAACCGCTTTTCTACTGGCTCTGGCCTCAGTCAAGCGAGTGGGGGATTTACATGCGCTATCTGTAAGCGCTGACTGTCTCGAGTTTGGGCCTAATGACTCCAGAGTCATTCTCAGACCAAGACACGGCTATGTCCCCAAGGTGCTCTCAACACCGTTCAGAGCACAGGTCATCTCACTGTCAGCCCTTTCCTCGCAAAGCGACGAAAGCAACGCGAGCTTCATCTGCCCCGTCAGGGCTCTCAAAACCTATATTGCGCGCTCCGCCTCATTCAGGAGGTCGGACCAGCTCTTCATATGCTTTGGTGGGCGCACCCGAGGTCTCGCCACCACGAAGCAGAGCCTATCGCGATGGATAGTAGACACTATCTCGCTGGCTTACAAATCTAAAGGCCTTCACTGCCCGTTCGGCATCAGAGCCCATTCCACCCGAGGTATGGCCTCGTCATGGGCGTGGTCCTGCGGGATACCACTGGATGATATCTGTGCGGCGGCAGGCTGGGCCTCTCCGTCCACATTTATTAGATTCTATAATCTGCAAGTCCCTGCCCTGCAGGCCAGGGTACTTTCTATATAGACGTGCTAAGCCTTATCACGTCCCCCTTTTTTCGTTCCCTATATAAAGCTCACTAAGGTTGGCTGTTGGGACTGGGATTTCTCCTGCTATAAAGCCCCGGGCTCTCGCCTCGGGCTGTGACAGGTCGAAGTTCCCGAGCACGTACTCGGTTACTAACGTAACCTCGGTTCCCTGAGATGAGGGAACGAGTACTGCGTAACCTGCCGTGCTATGTGCTCGGACCGGGTGATCGCTTCAGTCGATTTAAAACCTGATCCCTATGGCGAAGCGGTGGCTTATATAGTTCCAGCCACGCCTATTTTGGCGCGCTCTGACATCCAATGGGCGCGAAGCGCCCCCATTGGTTCGTTCCTCTCCGCCGCCTCACCATAGGTTGCTGCAGTTGCCACAGCACAGCCAATAAGCGCGCGAGCCGCTTCGCTTAGGTCTGCTGTGCTGCAGCACTGCGTTTTACATTATTTAAAAATTAAGGATAATTTTTGGCTTCATATTCTCGAGAAAAGGGGACCTTTTCCCATAGCGTAAGCTAGCTTACGCAGTACTCGTTCCCTCATCTCAGGGAACCGAGGTTACGTTAGTAACCGAGTACGTTTATGAGAGAGCGTTTCTGGACATAGAGGAACATCTGGGCAGCTCCTACCTCGCATTTACCTTAGTTATGTTTAGGTTTTAGCCATATCTTAGCCTTTACACCTCCACCTATGAATTTGCAGTGTTTACAGATGTTTTAATGCACATTTTGAATTTATGCATAAAAACAACTGGATGAAAACATGAATAGGCCTACTGTTACATTATGTTTAGAATTTATATTATGCTAATGTAATTTAATTATTATATTGTTAATTATAAAAAAAATATATAAAAAAATCAAGTTTGTACAGTCGTGTTTTGAGACATTTGATGAAACTTAAATTTAAAATAAAAATATAAAAATGTAATTTAATATTTTTTTTGCACAAATAAAGGTCAAAATATGTTTGCAGTTACATATTAACAAGGCCATAGTCAGGTTTACTTAATAAAAATATGAGTAACAGAAAAAAATCTAGCTTATATTGTTGTGTTACTTTTGACCCACCTTTGTGTTACTTTTGTCCCAACCGATGGGGTCGAAAGTAACAATGTACAACTTATGTTCAAAGTGAAATTATACTGAAGTCTTTCTACATTTCTACAAAATACCACCTGGTATTGTTAGACCACACTTCTGAGTTACTGACCACAGCATAAATATATCTCTGTTTACAACATTATCTTTTAAAATTATGTTTTTCTGAAAAATGGTACTTTCACCCCTGCTCTCCCCTACACTGCAGTGCCATGGCTGCACTGCAAGAGTTCACGTAATGAAGGGTGTCTGATTTTAGAATAAAAGTATGAGATATTTTTATTTGTACAGATCCTAGATTTACTAAGGGTCAGGGAAAATTTACAACAAATTTACTGTTTGTATTATTTTATTGTATTATATGTTGAATGTTTGATGAATGTTTTATATAATTTATATAATATAATTTTGTATGAAACCACTGGTTACACATTAGATTGTAGTGTATTACATGTAAATGTAACAAAATATGACTGTAACTAAAAGGTGCATTCACAAGCAGATTTACACCAAACTCCATATTAATTTTATTCAGTACTTAAATATAATATAAAGTGTTGTCAGTTCACTGTCTTTTAATCTTCCTGTCACTTTTTGGTCAATAGCATTGTGCATATTATATTATTTGATTATATAAAAGGGATGCACCACACTTTTAGAAAAAAAAAATGTACAAAAGCTGTCACTGAGGCAGTATCTTTTTCTTTTTTTTACCTATTAACTGTCACCTGGCTCCTCGGTGGGCCCCCTACGTTTACTTCACTATATTACAATTAAATCCTAATCTAATCATGACAAACTATATATCGTTGGAAAGGTCTTTTCTGTTAAAATTATGTAGGAAAAGTAATAGATTAATTTATGGCAAGAGTGCACCTCAAAAACCTACATCATAACAAGAGTTCTGACCTTTGTCAAAAAAGTCGTCTTTGTTGCCTTTTTCTCTATCACACTTTAGAAATCATCAGAAATTATATATCACTTGAAAACTTGAAATCTTAAAAATTCATCCTTTGAAACCTTTCAAACATTGCATTAACATGAAAATTGTATCAAAATTATGTAACAAAATGTTTTCACTCATGAATTATAAAAATTTTGGTTTGGTTCATGCACTTTCAAGTCTATATTCAAAAAAGGTGAGTGACAGTTAACAGGTTAAGTACACCTTTGTAAGGGTTTTTAAAGGTACATATTAGAACCTAAAATTTACATATTAGTTTGGTACATGATTGTACCCTTTGAAAAGATAACGCCCCATTTACAGCTTTTATTTGGGGGTGGAGGGGGCATTAAGATTAGACTATCAGGTAGCAATTTAAAATGAGGGGGTGCATAACCTGCCAGGGGTGCAGAATTTGCCATAACACCGCAAGTTAAAACAATGAATTAAAATTCTGTACGTATTAGATTTATTAACGTTTACACCTACCCCAAACCTAAACCTACCCCTTACAATGATGCAAATACAGTAATTGTTGTTCAGCATGACAAAACCCGTAAAAAACTAAAATAAATCCAGCATTTGGGTTAAAAAAAAGCAACTAACATAACTAAAGACTATATTAAAAAAAAAATAATAATCATTACTGTATTTCTGTACTTTCTGCCTAATCTGTGCTTCAGTGTCTTTAATTCCCTCTGTTTGTCAATCTGCTATAGTTGGTCACATTCCTGAACTAGATGGAAAAAAGATTTATGAGATTGTTCGACCAATCAGATTACATGCCCTACAAAAAAGACATTTAAAGGTCAGTTCTCGTCTACCCATCACTAAATGTCATTTGTAAATATTTTAATCAAACTAAATAATTTCTTTCCTTGCAGTCAAGACCTGACACAGTGAAATACGCTATGAAACTAGGTGGTCGAGACATTAAAATGCATCTCCAGAAAAATGAGTAAGCTTGTCTGTCAGTTACTCCTTTTCATCATTTTGTGTGTGTGTGTATGTATGTGTGTGTGTGTGTGTGTGTGTGTGTGTGTGTGTGTGTATCTTGGGATACTTAAAATCTGCATGTTGCAATTTAGAAAAGTTTCTCATAGACAAACATCTGTTCGTATTAAAACGGCAGTTACCACAGTACACATTTTGATTTGTCAATTTGTCCCTTTTTGGTGACTGATCTGAGAAATGTGTGTTAATCAACAGTGGGATGCTGACTAAAGACTATAGCGAAACTTACTACACAAAAGATGGGATGCTTGTCACAACTACACCTAAAGATCTGGTATGCTACAACTAGTATTACTAACATATGACATATATAACATACATGTTACAAGCTAATCAACTATAAATCATTATTGTAATGTGATCCATAAAGTGAAATACCCTTTTCTTGCACAGGATTTATGCTATTATCATGGGAAAATAGTCAATGACAGTAAATCGTCGGTTAGCATGAGCACCTGTGATGGTTTACGGTAGGGAAAAACAATTTTTAAAGAGGTTTCTTTTGAACTTTTTCACAATGCATATATAACATATACACATAACATATTAACCCCCCCGCCCCCCCCCAAACACACACACAATCTCTACTGCTGTTTTTACACTAACTATTGCTGCATACTGCAATGCAAGTTTGTTGCCTAAAGTGTGTTTTATGAAATTAAAGGAAGCTACAGTGTGACTTGTGTTTTCTACTTAGATAAATGAGAAACATAAATTACACATGGTTTCCCAATCACCCTTGATCCCATGCCAGATGCCTTTATTTCTTTGTAACCAGGCCGAAAGACCCTACAAATGACATTGTGCCTATTACGTGAAATCTCTTCACAGAGGTTATTTCCAAACAGAGGAGCAGAGATTTCTGATTGAGCCGTTGTCTGAGGATGGTGATGGTGACCATGGTGTCTTTAAGTATGAAGATGTAAATGAAAAGAAGCCTAGGATGTGTGGAGTCAACAACACTAGCTGGGACGAGAGTGAGAAAATTGCTCCTCCACGCATTGTCAAAAGTCGTTCTCATTCCTCAGTAAGATTGTCTATTCATTTTACGTTAGCATTAAAAAAAAGCAGCAAATCACAATATGGTTAAGAATTAACCATATTCTGGCTTGGTTGTCTTAAAGTCTTATGTGTTGTTCTGCAATGTCAAGACAACCATCACAATAAATTGCAGAAGTCGAAATTGCAAAAAAAAAAACAAGAAAAAAAAAACAAGTCCCCGATTAACCTTATCCTGTACATTGTAATGTAGGGTAGATAATATTGTTTTCAAATTGATTTCACTGAAGAATTATTATATTGGCAGTTCTGTAATTTCAGCCTATTTCTTTTTGTCTTGATCAGGGGCCAACTTTTTTCCACCAACAAAAATACATTGAGTTCTTCGTTGTGGCAGACAACAGTGAAGTAAGAGTGAAGTAACAGATCTAAAACATTAATAAAGATAAAGCATAACAGATCTAAAAAAATAAATAAAGATAAAGTTTTTTCATTATTATTTATGTGTATATATATATATATATATATATATATATATAGTTGATATCTGATGTTCTAACACTAAAAAACCCTTACTGGGTTAGAGCAATATGTGGGATTTTGTGCTTGTTCAGCATTTCTGTTTTTATAGAATCAAACTGTTCTCACAGTAAATTTAAAATCACTGATGCTAACAGATTTCAGAAAGTGTGTCCAAATACCAGTGTGACTAATTAGTGACAAAATGCTTCGATTCATGATTCATTTGTTTTTGTTTTGTTTCCCCCTCAGTACAAGAAGTTAGACAGCAGCCATGAGAAGCTGAGAAAGAGAATATTTGAGATCATCAATTACATGAATAATGTGAGTCAATGATGACATATATTTTATTCAAAAGTTCCAGCATGCCAACATTTATGGATCATACAGGATATTACAACTAGGACCTGTGATAACAAGGATCCTTGAATGTGTTAATTAATCACATGACTAGATACAGATCTATGCCATCTACAGATCTTCTGATGAATACTGGTTTAGTACTTTAGTTAAACTATTTATGGCGACCCAATATGTTTTTGTCACACTAGAACAAAACACATATACAGTGGAATCCAAAAATCGTAAGACCTGTGATTTAAACTCCATTTAAAAGGTTGATTCAAGAGTGATTTAAAACAAAGGAACCTAATGGCATAAAATGAGTTAAAACATTTAAGATTATGCATTTCTATATATAGGTTTTTTTGTGACAAGCCCCATGACATCCTTGCTTCCATGAAAGCACACAAGATCATCCTGAATAACATTGTTCAGATTTTACCACAAGCTTGTGAGTCAGTTTCATCGAAAAGGGTAAAATGATAATTGTAATTGGATATACTAATACTAACTGTAACAACCTTTGATGAATAGTGTACTGTAGGTTGTTTGTCAGTTGAAAGAAGAATAAGTGTACTAAATGCATAGATTTACTAATTCTGTATTTGAGGAAATAATATATCTTTTTTTAATAATACAGTATGTTATTTAAAAAGGTATTCAATCAGAAAAAAAAATTGCTAATGGTTTCAGACTTTTGGACACAGATTTACACAATATACAGTAACATACAATACTCATCCTTTACTTTTTTTTTTTTCTGTGCAGGTATATAAAGAAATCAACACATTTGTAGCTCTAACTGGATTTGAAGTCTGGACAGATAGTGATAAGATAACAGTGTCTTCTGTTGCTAAAGATACCTTGAACGCATTTTCCCAGTGGAGCAACACCGATCTCATCAAAAGACAGAAACATGACAGTGCCCATCTCCTCAGGTCAGCTCACATGTGGCGAAAAAATGACAAACCTGATTCCAAAAAAGTTGGCACGCTGTACAAATTGTGAATAAAAAAAATGCAATGATATGAAAGTTTCACATTTCAATATTTTATTCAGAATACAACATCCATGACATATCAAATGTTTATAATTTTAAGGGAAAAATAAGTTGATTTTAAATTTCATGACATCAACACATCTCAAAAAAGTTGGGACAAGGCCATGTTTACCACTGTGTGGTATCCCCTCTTCTTTTTATAACAGTCTGCAAATGTCTGGGGACAGAGGAGACAAGTTGCTCAAGTTTAGGAATAGGAATGTTGTCCCATTCTTGTCTAATACAGGCTTCTAGTTGCTCAACTCTCTTAGGTCTTCTTTGTCGCATCTTCCTCTTTATGATGTACCAAATGTTTTCTATGGTTGAAAGATCTGGACTGTAGGCTGGCCATTTCAGTACCCAGATCCTTATTCTACGCAGCCATGACGTTGTAATTGATGCAGTATGTGGTCTGGCATTGTCATGTTTGAAAATGCAAGGTCTTCCCTGAAAGAGACGACGTCTGGATGGGAGCATATGTTGTTCTAGAACTTGGATATACCTTTCAGCATTGATGGTGCCTTTTTCAGATGTGTAAGCTGCCCATGCCACACGCACTCATGCAACCCCATACCATCAGAGATGCAGACTTCTGAACGGAGCGCTGATAACAACTTGGGTTGTCCTTTTCCTTTTTAGTCCGGATGACATGGCGTCCCAGTTTTCCAAAAAGAACTTCAAATTTTGATTCGTCTGACCACAGAAGAGTTTTTTACTTTGCCACAGTCCGTTTTAATTGAGCCTTGGCCCAGAGAAAATGCCTGTGCTTTCTCTTTATAAATGGCTTCTTTTTTGACCTATAGAGTTTTAGCCGGAAACGGCGAATGGCACGGTGGATTGTGTGCACTGACAATGTTTTCTGGAAGTATTCCTGAGCCCATGTTGTGATTTCCATTACAGTAGCATTCCTGTATGTGATTCAGTGCCGTCTAAGGGCCCGAAGATCACGGTCATCCAGTATGGTTTTCCGGCATTGACCCTTACGCACAGAGATTGTTCCAGATTCTCAGAATATTTGGATGATATTATGCACTGTTGATGATGATACCTTCAAACTCTTTGCAATTTTTCTCTGAGTAATCCTCTCTAATATTTCTCCACTATTTTTCGCTCCAGAATTGGGGGAATTGGTGATCCTCTGCCCATCTTGACTTCTGAGAGACACTGCCACTCTGAGAGGCCCTTTTTATACTCAAATTATGTTGCCAGTTGACCAAATAAGTTTCAAATTGGTCCTCGAGCTGTTCCTTATATGAACATTTTTTTTTTTAGCTTTTCCGGCCTCTTATTGTTACTTGTCCCAACTTTTTTGGAATGTGTAGCTCTCTTGCCATGAAATCCAAAATGAGCCAATATTTGGCATGACATTTCAAAATGTCTCACTTTCAGCATTTGATATGATATCTATATTCTATTGTGAATAAAATATAAGTTTATGAGATCTGTAAATTATTCCATTCCTTTTTTACTCACAAGTTTGTACAGTGCCCCAACTTTTTTGGAATCGGGTTTGTATATAGTATATAATCAATACTTTGTCTGCTCCAAGTTGCGTTATTTTGTGTTCTGCTTTGAAATGGTTAAGGAACTGAAACAGGAAGGAAACAAACTTTAACCACTAACTGATTGTAATCGAGCAGGATTCGTTGAATTTGGATTAAACATTGATTTATGTCATTCTCTCAGTGCACTTGACCTTGATGGATCAACTGTAGGTCTGGCTAACATTGGAGACATGTGTTATGGTCTTTCAACAGGGATTGTGCAGGTAATAATATTATCGCATAAAAAGTCACAAACATATTTGCCAAAAATATGTAGTGAAACTAACATGAATGAAAATAAATGATCTAATATGATCACAATAAAGCATAGTGATATAAGTAGAAAGCCAGTATGGACATGGTTTAGGGGTGTTTTATTAATTCATTCATCCACTGCAGTAAAATTATGAACAAATACATTAGCATGTATTGCAAAAAACCTTGAAGTGAATAATTTCACAATAATGGAAGAAGAGGAAATATTTTCCATTACAGCATATGATGACTCACCATGGTCTTGACTGTGGTGTTTTGCTTATTGTTGCAATGCCTTTATGCCGCCCTTAGTCACAATGCGAAGGCTGAGGTTCCTTTCTCACAGATGTTTAATGCACTCATCGATATAGATGCCAAACATAGACTGCAACATCAACAGTTACATGTAAAACAGGCATATAACATTAAACTCATAAATAAACAGAAAATACATCCACAAACCTTTGCCTGCTTGTGAGTAGAGTTGGTTATAGTATGAATTTTATCGATTCCAATTCAGATTCTGCTTATCGATTCCGATTCTTATCGATTCCTTGTTTTGATTCCAATAAGATAAAAAAATCCAATATAAAAAATTTAAGTCAAACATTTAGATGTCAAACATGTATTCTGTCTTTTTACAAAGCATTGTGTTGCAGATGAATAACATGAGCAAAAATCAGCAGCCTACAAAACACTGCAAGAGGAATTTTGACTGTGCTTAAAAAAAATACCATAGCAAAAACAGCTAAATTAATATAAATGTCAAATATCAAAGTGTTAAAGACAAATAAACATTAAGTAATAAGATACATGTAGGAACAAAAAAATCAATTAGTAATATCATAAATAAATACAATTGAACAAAATTTAAGGTACAGAATCTAATTAAAAGTTTTAAAACACTGCATAGTGTTTTTATAAATAAAATAAAGATTAACCAATTAAAGTATTGAGTCAAGGTCAGTGAATGATTTTCTTTTGTTCTTTGATTAACATTAATGACAGGCAGCGCGTTTATTAGGCTAATGGGCTCGGTGCACAAGATGGCGCGGGTGAGCTTCTGCAACGCGAGTGTGTGCATACCTACTTCCGGTCTTGCGATGCTGCATTTACTGCAAGGGAAACTTACATACGAAACTTGGCTAGATGTATATAATTAACGATTTTCAAATTTAACAGCGGATAGTGGTATATCAAAGACATGGGGAAACATCCTCCCTACATTTTTGCGTACCTCTGTGTGGAAATTCATCAAGATACAATGCGGAGATTGCTTTATTGTTCTGTTGATTATGGCGGATCAGAGTCAGCGTCAGGTTAATCAGTCCACAGGGATTTCTTCTTTCAAACACAAACCACTCAAATATGCAATACTTTACATTTTCGAAGAGCTGATTTTGTTCTGACTGTTAGGTCATGTTTCTGACTGTCAAACGAGACGCACAGAGATTTCTGATAAAAGCATGTTTTATTAACTTTATTTGATAACATATTTTATAAGTGTAACTGTACAATTAAACTTAATGTAATTATAGTAGGTTTGCATTAATTAAAATATCGCTTGCATTCATGTGTGTTTTTAACAATGTTTATTTGTTTTGTGAAAGATCTGCAGCATGAATCATTTGTCTATGAACAGCACATGTATATTGTTATTCTTTTGCAATAATTATCAGATAAAACGGATATTAAAATTAGTCATGTATTACTTTACTGTGTAAAATAATAAAATAGGTTGTGAAAATGATGAAACAAACTGATGTGTGCACAATTGAGAAATGGATACTTATGAAGATAATTCGCAGCCCACGAGGTAAATATTTTATTTAAAAAAAATCAATGTAATACAAACATTTTCGAGAAATTAGTTATTTGTACATTTAAATAATTGCTTAGATAAAAATACATTATGTAGCTGTGTATACACACCATGAGTTCAACTTTCATTTTGTGAATAGTATCATTCACCGGACCTAAACATATGTTTCAAATGAACTGGCTCAGTTAACATTTTATAGTAGCAGTGTATATCTTATTTGCATTTGAAGTGATATTATAAATCCTGTAAACATATAAAAGGTAATATTTGGATTTCTACGGTTCCCTCTCGAGGCGGTAACTCAACATTACATCAGCTAAGACTTATATGGGAACTCCTCCCTTCTCCACTTACGTTGAAATCTTATTGGCTAACGCCAGCTGGGGACAGCTGGCCAATTGACACGAAGCATGCAAATACTGACAGGTCAGCGGGCAGTATAAAATGCATGGGCGCGAAAATTACGTCAGAATCTCTTTCTTCACGTTAGAAGTCTTATCTAAGTCATCATGGAAGTTGCAATAGAGGACTACTCACCCCGTTTTCCTCTCCGCATCCGATGGCTGCTACTGCTAGATTCGGACCTTCACCAGTTCTGTGTGACCTGTCGGGGAGCCTCACACGGACCACACATGCGTCCACTGTGCCGAGCTGCCAGTGCGCGCCCTCAGAGCCAGAGTGGCTCGGAAAACAGTGGGAATGAGGCCCACTGCCGCCAGCGAGCCGCTGGTGGGCCCTCCCCCGCCCGAAGATGAGTTCGATGTCGGCTTGGTGGACGATAGCTTCTGCCCCGCGAACTTCGTTCTCTTCGGAGTTAGCGAGGAAAACGACTCCATGTCGCTTTCGACGTCGGAAAAGGTTTGGGCGTCTCAGTCGGACCGCCCCGACCAAGAGGGCCCTGCAGACCTCCAGGAGGAGCGAAATTTCCCCTCAGATCGAGCGGAATGCGCATGTTGAATTATCTGGAAGATTGGCTGATTTTAGCCCACTCAAGAGATGTGCTGATCAGTCATGTGGAAACAATGCTTCGCCATTTGGATACGCTGGGACTGCATGTGAATATGCAGAAGAGCGTGTTTTTACCGAGTCGGACTGTAACATATCTGGGAATATGTTTGGACTCAATGGCGATGCGAGCCCATCTCTCTCTAGAGCATTTCATCGACTCTGCGCTGTTTCAGACCGGGCAGGTCGTTTTCACTGAGGGAATTTCAGAGGCTTCTGTGACTGATGGCGGCGGCTTCTTCAGTGTGCCATCTGGGTTTGCTACATTTGCGGCCGCTATAGTTTTGGCTGTAACTCGAGTTCCGCGGTGTCCTTAGCCCTGCAAGCCTTTCGGTCGAAATTGGAGCGGCAATTACTACAGCACAGTATGGATAGCGGGAGTTTGCCATCCACGCTGAAGGTGTATGTGAGTGCTATTGCCGCTTTTCGTTCCCCGGTTGATGGGCAAACGATGGGTAAGCACGCTCTGGTAATCCGTTTTCTCAGGGGAGCAAGGAGATTGTGTACTTCATGGCCGCCCTCCGTGCCGCCATGGGATTTAGCTCTAGTTTTGAGGGCTCTATCTCTACTACCGTTCGAGTCCTTAGCTTCGATTGCAGTTAATGAGCTTCCCTGAAGTCTGCTTTGCTTCTTGCTCTCGCCTCGGCAAAGCACCATGGAGACTTTCATGAGTTTTTGGTGAATGATATTGCATCTGTTTCGGACCTGGCGACTGCAATGTCACTCTCTGGCCGAGACCGGGTTTCGTTCCGAAGTCACTCAATACACCGTTTTGTTTCCCTGCCCGCCTTATCTGCTGAGCCGTCAGCCTCGCGTGATGCTGATGCTCAGAGCGCCGGGACCCTGTTAGGGTTTTACGGATGTATATGGATCGCTCAGCCGCCTTTCGTCAGTCGGACCAGCTGTCCGTGTGTTTGGTCATCAGAGCTCATTCTGCGAGAACTATATAAATGCTTCCTCATGGGCCTGGTCTAGAGGTATGTCTATCCAGTATTTATGTTTTGCTTCTGGCTGGTCTTCCCAGAACACATTCGCCAGGTTTTACAAGCTGGATGTACCCTCTGTAACGTCACATGTACTTTCGGTGAGTTAAGTTTTATTCATTCTGTTATAACCAGCTATACAGTAGTTACCATGGCTGCTAACTCTGTGTTATGGTTTAAATGGTTTATGCAGTTGTCACCGCAAATGCCGTCGACTCTGTTTAACTCTCATGCTTGAGTGCTTATTGCGTTGTGTCTGCCCTGGTTAGTGCAGACTTCGATTTATTGCTTGAAGTTATGCAAATTTTGTTAGGGTCGGAGCAGATGTCTCATTGGTCTAGTTCCGCCTATCAGATGCAAGCACTCTTAGCGACACGGCCATTGGCTAGAACTGTCCTGCTTATGTGTGAGGGTGATTGACTCCGTTCAGGGCTTATCTTCACTGCTCTCACGGCGGGATTTTATACAGTTCCCATATACCTCTTAGCTGACGTAATGTTGAGTTACCGCCTCGAGAGGGAACGTCTCCGGTTACTATCCTAACCTTGGTTCCCTGAGAGGCGGGAACGAGACATTATGTTAGCCGCCGTGGTCGCTGTTTGATCAGCTGTGCTAGCGTTCAGTCGTGATTCTGAAGTAATTTTCACCCATGCATTTTATACTGCCCGCTGACCTTTCAGTATTTGCATGCTTCGCGTCAATTGGCCAGCTGTTCCCAGCTGTCGTTAGCCAATAAGATTTCAGCGAAAGTGGAGAAGGGAGGAGTTCCCATATACGTCTTAGCTGACGTAATGTCTCGTTCACGCCTCTCAGGGAACCGAGGTTACGATAGTAACCGGAGACGTTCTCTGCACTGACGTTTAGCACAACCAGAAGTATCTTTCATAGACTGAAAAAGAAAGGTATCTTTGCACATACTGGCAAGACCGGAAATCCAAGATGGCGGAGATATGCAACTAGCCCATTGTCTTATTTGTATGGTATTTTCTGTATATTGGTTGACAAATATGAGAAGTCATTTTCTACAGTGGAAATACACGGAATGCTCCGAGAACGGACACAAACTGGGAACCCGCAGCACGTGCGCGACCACTGATATCTGTGCACGCGCTTGCGCTTGCGATTCATGTGCGCTGCACACATACAGGGCGCAAATTCTTTCTGTTCCTGCACTTAATCGTTTTTATTCAAATTGAAATGCGAACGCAGGTATAAGAAGAATCGAAATGCAGGCGTCTTCAAATTCCCGGTTCCTCGAAATTTGGAACCAGTTTTCGATACCCAACCCTACTTGTGAGCTAAGAAAGGGGATAATATCTTGAAGATTCCTGATTGGATGACTTATGATTTTAGAGAAAAACACCTTTTAATTTTGCGATGATTAATTACATCGTCCCATTTTTCGTGCGGATGACAAAACAGGAAGTGACATACAAAAGCACATTGGGTATAAAGTAAATATAATCAAGAAACACTTAGAAAGATTCAGTCTTGCTTAAATAAACAACAGTTGAGTATAGAAATCACAATAAGTATGATAAACTAAAACAAAATAAAAAATTATACAAATTTAACTAATCAAATGTATATTAAATAAATGAGTGCTGAAGTACACAAGCGCCATCTAGAGGAAATATATCAACTCCCTTTGTGACAGGAAATAGAAACTTCTCAACTTTGCAAGTACACCTGGCTGCAGCCTGCAGATCAAGGCGGTTGCATGTGCAGCCCCGCCCCACACCTACTCTGATTGGTTCGATCGTCTTTCAAAGACTTACATGATAGGAAATGTGTGTGTAGTTGGTGTAGGACGGAGAATGCTGTTTAAAAAGCTAAAAACGCTGTACAGTTTTACAAAGCCTTTACTATAATGCAGTTTTTTATTGTTAACTTGACTCACTATGTCTGATTTATTGAATCAAGAGATGTTAAATGCTGCAAGTTTATTCTTCTTGACCAGATTAATTCACAAATGAATAATTGGGACATTCTAAAAGCACGCTTAACGTGAAAGTACATGGCTTTATGCATTAAAACAGTGTTTTAAAAAGACCAAACTCAGTAAACAAATTATTAATAAAGCATTCTATTCACAGACAAGCAGATATGAGCACAGAATACGAACAGCGTTTAATTTCCACCCATAACCTGCTTGTCTGTAAATAAAATGTGTTATTAAAAATGTTTACTGAGTTTGGTCTTTTTAAAACATGCATTACGCCACGTTACGCGTTTTCCTTTTATCTAATCGTTTTCTATGGGAGGAAAACGCTTAACACGTAATTAAACACATTGCATTCTTATTCTGGACTCATCTGCCTGTCAGTGAATAGAATGCTTTATTATTAATTTGTTTACTGAGTTTGGTCTTTTAAAGACACTGTTTTAATGCATTAAGCCACATTAAACATAGAATGTCCCGAATCATTCCAGCTGATTGAAAAGAATCGGCTCAATGGTCACAAAATGGATATCGGGGAAGATACCAATTTAATATAAATAGATGATACTTTATAAAGTTTATCTCAATATTTGACAGTGGCTGTGAGACTGCACTAAAATAAGAGCAAAAATTTAAATATGTTCGTTACTATAGCAACGGTTTACAGGTATGTCCTTTCAGAATCATCACTGGCCGATATAAATAAAAGTTTATCGATTTCTTCACTTTCAAATAACGAGGAGCAGCATATTGTCCTGAAATAAAGGGGAGAAAAAGTCTATGTTTTGCAATGTAGTAGTTTCATAAAAATTTAATTGGCAGACACATTAGGCTATTGCAGTGTCATTTATCAACTGCATGACGGATAATTATATGTAACAATAATTGTCTTGTCATGCTATATAAATTAAAACAGTAATGACACACCCCTTTCATTTTCCTTTCTCATACTCTGATGATATGAAATAATCATATTTTCTAAAATTATTTAATTCATAATTAATTTTTCTATCTGAAGACCTGATCGTCTTACTGTGGATAATCAACCCAATTAATTTACTATATTCGTATGTTAGCCTAAAGATCAGCTTAATTTAACAAAAATTTTTAAACAAATTTTTAAACAAAAACTTTGAGGCAGAAATTACAGTGTTGTTCTTTCTCCCAAATCATCTTAATACTTAATCATAATATAGACTAAATAAACATTTGAATGAAAAAAAATAAAAAATCTTTATTAAGCCTGCACTTATAGTATAAGTACTAACTGATTTTTCCAATTCAAAGGATCACAACTCTAAGGCTATATTGGTGGGGGCTACAATGGCCCATGAAATGGGGCACAATCTGGGCATGGATCATGACAGCAACACATGTGTTTGTTCTGATGACGCTTGCATTATGACAGCTGCCCTCAGGTACTTAATGCTTATAATTGTTGAACTCGATTAGTTTATTAAAATGTGAAATCTGCCATTTCTACTGTAAAGTTTTATTTTGAAGCTTATGGAGAGCCTAAAAAATGGTTCTGAACAAATACCACTGCTCCATGTCTCCGCAGCTATTTTATCCCACAACACTTCAGCAGCTGCAGTACTAATAGCTATGTGAACTACCTGGACAACCAAAACCCAAAATGTCTTCTGAATAGGCCCAAACCAAAAGAACTGATTCAGCCACCTATATGTGGAAATGGAGTTTTGGAGATGGGAGAAGAATGTGACTGTGGAACGGTACAGATAAGCAGAGGGTTTCCTAAATGTGACAATTCAATGATCTGGAAAAAAGTTTTTTGCTAGAAATATAAAAGCAAAGAACTTTACTTGGATGTTCATTCATTCATTGCTTGAAGAAGTAGAGCTTTTCTAGATACTCAGAAATGGTATTTAAAAATACAGTTTATTGTGTGCCCAGAACAAATACAGCTAAAACGCTAAGATATCTTAAGACATGCTCATTGTCTTTATTTCAAAACCTGTTTCTACATAGGAGTGTATAAACCCATGCTGCAATGCAATCACCTGCAAGCTGACAGAGGGCTCACAATGTGCAACAGGAGAATGTTGTGAGAATTGTAAGGTAAAATTCAAAGAGTCTGGGGCATTTTAATCAGATCATGAAAGTATCAGATTAACACAGCCGATTTATGATAGCCTACTACTGCATACACTCACACTCCATGCATTTCAACATTTCTTAAACCACTAAAGCCCATATATTTGTCAAAATCTTTATAACTGATGAATCAAGGGGAGTTCCCTCTCATGTATATTGATTGGAATAAAATTAAACCTCTGTTTGCACGGGATGAAACGAAATAGTTCAAAATATATCACCTTAATTATAAATAAAGTGTCTTTGTTATCAAGAATTTGAAACCGATATGTCAACATCTCAAAAAATTTATTTTATCATATGGTTCCATTCATTTATACTGGGAACTACCAACAAGCTTCTAACCTTTAAAGTATGCAGCCATGTTTTTCATTCCTCCCCATCAGATCATGTCAGCCACACATGTGTGTCGTCCAAAAAATGATGACTGTGATTTGCCCGAGTCATGTACTGGAAAATCAGCCTGGTGTCCTGAAGATGTCTTTACAGTCAATGGAATCCCTTGTGAGAATGGTAAAGGCTATTGCTACAATGGCCATTGCCCACAGAGAGAGGAGCAGTGCATTAAAATGTGGGGTCCAAGTGAGTACAATAATATATTGTAGCAACACAATAATAGTGAAAAATAATCTGTATTGAGCCCATATGACTGTTGAGCCTATTTTTTCTTTTTATTAAAATAAATAAAGCTGCTGTGGTAGCTCAAGAATATTGCTACCAACAAAACACAAAATCAGAATCATACGCCCACTGCAAACGTAGCGGCGATAAATATATTGCATGCCATGGAAAGTAAGTTTTTTCATCAATCTGTCCATTCATTAATCTCTTCTAATATCATACTGGTTCAATTACTATTTTTGTCCCAGCTGATCAAACACCAATCTTATCTGTCTGTCTACAGAGATGTGATGTGTGGAAAACTGTTCTGTTACCATGGCAATGGAAATCCCAATTATGGATTGCTGGTACAATTCCTTGAATGTAAAGCCACATTCTACAGCCATCCTGAAAATGATCATGGCCAAGTTGAAATTGGCACCAAATGTGGGGAAGGGATGGTAAGACTGGTCTCTCGCCAGTTATACACAAGCTTCCTTGTAGTTTAATAACTATATGCTCCTTTAATCACCTCTAATGGAAGAAAAATGAAAACATTGTAGGTTTGCTACAGTTGTGACATTCAAGTCATTTACGAATGACGTGTTTGTTTTTTTCAGGTTTGTTACCAGAATGAGTGTGTTGACCTAGAGACAGTTTATAAAGCAGCAAACTGCTCAGCCAAGTGCCAAGGCCATGCGGTATGACCCAAAATCTTTGACCATTTCAGGTCCTTCACAAGTTACAGGTGCATCAGAATTTGTAACTCGATTTTGAAGAATTAATGTAAGTGTATATGTTAAAGGTTTGTGACCACAGAATGGAGTGCAGATGTGAACCTGGATGGCTGCCGCCAGATTGTGAAACACCAGCAAGTGATGGATTGTCTAAAGGTAGTACCACAGATATTGCACTCAAAATATTTTCATATTCTTTTAGTTTTGAGGATCACGAATGCAATTTTTTTTTCTTTTGCCTTTGCATTTCAAGGTGTGAAAACAGCCATTATTATGTTCGTCTGTGTCCTGTTTGGGATATTTATATCCGGACTGGCCGTCTCCTTTTACAAGCACAGAAAGAGCGCACCTTATTCATTCCGGTAAGAGAATAGCAAACCAACACTTAAACACTGGGGAAAGTCAATGAAACGAGTGTATTTAATACTGCTGTTTTCTCAATAGCCCTCCAAGGCAGCAGAAAGTTCATGTAGTCGACATCCCTGACTACAGATTTCAGTCGACACCAAATCAGAAGCCATCTCCGGTAACTAGTCACATCTGTCTTTATTCCATAATTTAATTTATTTACCTAGCAAATGGTGAAAGCGTGATCAGGACTTTGTGATCTCTTCATTTTAGGCAATAAGGCCCAAAGTACCTCCTCCACCTCCATCAGTCCAGTCCAGAGTTCTACATCATGACTTTATAAATGCACGACAGGTAGCAAAGCTTGCTCTATATAATGTGTAATGATGACTGATGTTCACATCAGTATTTAAAGGAATAGCTCAACCCAAAATGAAAATTCTGTCATCATTTACTCACTCTCATGTTGTTTCAAACCAATTATGACTTACCTCTGCAGAATCCAAATATTTAGCACTTGTGCTGCTCTTGTAATATTCAACATCGACTGAAGAAGTGTGATATCTGTGTGTGAATGAAAAAAAAAATGACAGAAATATTTTCACTGAATTAAATCAAAGTCCTTTTAAGTCATGTCACTCGGCGTCCATCTTTGAATTGCCTCTCGGGCATGCGAGTGCAACTCCTATCTCTTTGAACGGGGAAACATCAAATTCTCCAAAACTGTTCACTAAGCTTACAATTACATTTCATATTTCTCTGTCACCATTCTCTGTATTATATTCTGCTATAAAAACTAAGAAGAACTGAATAAATATGGACGGAATTTTGGGTGTAGCTACCAGTGATGCGCAGGTCAATGTATAAACAACCCGCACCCATCCGACGTTTTCGACTAACCCGCCCGCAACTCGGACCGCAAGAAAATAAAAATAAAATACTTTACCCGACCTGCATTTTTTTAAAGTAGTAAATGCTCATTGTATAGCGTCATTGGGCCATAGACGTATGAACTAGGCAAAAAACAATTACAAACAAAACTTAATATATTCTAATTTTGTCAAGAATGATAAAAAAAAAATTGTCAATAAGCTCATAATTTGTACTAAAATAGTCTAGTTTGTCTATTTTGATGTTTCTGCAAGTTCAGCAGACTTGTTCGGGTTTGTTCCAATCAGAGCTCGTGAGCGGAGAGCGCATTTCTGAATATTCCGCTCCGCTCACTCATTCTGTGGGGTAGCTCTTTATTTGTTTAGTAATAAACTGTTGTTTTCTGTGTCGCTGTGACAATGTGGACTCGCCATGAACGCCAGAGAGAAACATTTCATATGGCTTACATCAGAGAGTAGCCTATTTATTTTGGTTTGAATATTTTCTTTTAAAATAGACATTTCAACCTTTCTGTAATATAGCCTATATTTCTAAAATCTGTGAGGCACAAGCTGAGTTTTGGCACCCTCCAGTTCACATGCAATGCAAGTGATCGTGTCGGTGCCTTATTACATTGACTGCTATATATTTGCTTCTTATATATTAAATACAGGCAACTGATTGATAAAACATTGATAAAAATTAAGATACAATTTATACAAAACGAAAATCTTTTAAAAAGTTTTCTATAAAACAAAACTTAATGAATTCGTCAAAATCATGTTTTACCAAAAACAGCGCCGTTGCTCCCCAGTCTTCACCTTTTCTCTTGCTGCCTCCTGCAGACTGAGCTTGTGAGTCATCTTCGTGCCAGTTATTCAGGCAATTAAGTGTAGCCCTATGTATTTCAAAATTGTATCTAGTACTATATAAATTACAAAGGTTTAATTGGCATTTTTATTTCAAATGACGCGACCGACCGCGACCCGAATATCATAAAAAATATTTTTGGATGTCTCGTAACCGCGGGTGACCGCAGGCACCCGCTCATTTTGGATCAACCCGCGCATCACTGGTAGCTACTATACCTTCACGCTCCCAGTCACTGAGTCCAAGAACATTTTGATAAAAAGATTCTGACAAGTTTATAATTCTCCCCATCATAGGCTCTTAGACCACCTCCTCCAAGGGTGTGATGTCTAGCAAGAAGTGGAACCATGCAGCAGACTGGAATGGTCAGTCACTCCAGAACCTGCAGAAGGGTTGCAAGTGTGTTAGAAGACTGAGGCTTAGTAAAATCTTCAAGAATAATCAAATGTCTGTGAAAGTAAGCGACATGATTAGCATAAATATGAGATAGCTATTTCTTCATTGCAATGTCAGCTAAGGTAAAAAAATGTTTTTTTTTAACACACACGTATATATTTAAATTGTTGCAATGCACTTTCAAGATATGTCAAACAAAACTGCTTAGAAAATAAAAAATTTTGTGTTTACTTAGTTTTGTATTAATGAAAATGAAGTAGAAGTATAGATACTAGGATTTTAAAAGACTTCTGTAGAAGTTGAAGTATCAACTCAAGCTTTTTACTTAAGTAAAAGTGTAAAAGTACTAGTTTCAAATCTACTTTAACGTATAAAAGTAATGGAAAAAAAAAGTCATTAAGAACAAACAAAAGTTTAGTCCGCACCACAGTGGCCTATAGTGCACTACCCCACCTCCTCAATGTTTTTTCTAAAGGCCACAATGACTATAATGTTATATTAAAATGTTAATGTTGAAAAATTTGGGATGTACTACGCTACCTGTTTCAGCCGCATATATGCCCATTGAAAATGAACGCATTTTAGTACAATGCAAATACATTAAAGAACCATATGTGAGATACTGTGCCTGAATTTGTTTCATGGAGCTGAAGATAACTAGTTGCCTATAAGTATTGTAATGGTGCAAAGTCAAATTTCAGAGGCATTTTATCAATAACCTTTATTGGAATATATTGGTAGCTTAGCTGCAGGAATCTGAAGGCAACAGACAAGAAATTTGGTGTAACTGGTCACATTTAACAACGTCACATTTAACTAGACGATGTAAAACACTTTGAACTCAATCCTGTATGTTCAACAACAGAGTTTAAGCACAGAACATGCAAACAAGATTTACCAATAGGCTTGGTTCAGTCGCAAAAGCAGCTGGTTCTCAGTTTTTGATGCAATGCATGCAACACTAAACAGTCTTTCACAGGCTGCTGAGGCAGGGAGTGCTGTATTAAGCTTAAGTGATAGCTGGCACACAGCTGGGAAGGACTTCAGTACCTCTACAGTGTCTCCTGGGCACCCCAGGTACGCATCCAACTGCTGGGTCGTTTCAGGAGGGCCAGTTTTCTTCAAGGAGGAAAAGAAGTCCTCTTCCTCAGATTACTGGGAGCGCTCCTCACTAATGGGATTCTCGGCCTGACATTCCAAATGGCTTCTGATATATTCAAAGCCTATGGTTAATAAAAAATGTAAAAAAATATTCAGAACAATTTAGGCCATATGACAGTATTGTAATTGTGTATTGGGGATATATATATATATATATATATATACACACACACACGTGTGTGTGTGTGTGTCATTAAATGTCATTTTAAACTCATTTCACTGTCTCCCTAGAAATTACATGCATTAAGGGGAAGTTGAGAAGTGAGACACTTACCAAGTTTGAGGATATTTTCGTCACTCGTCCAGCAGGTCTTAAATTTGGAAACTAGTATGGCGGCGGCTATCAGCTCTGGATCTGCAAGCATCTCTCCGAAGCGTTTTTCAAGGCCTGAAAGTAGTGCAACAATCAAAGGTTCACAGAACTTGGAGGTGACGTGAAGGTGCTGGAGCTTGGTCCTTAGTAGAGTTATGGTGGGGACCAACCATCCCATCTGCACACTGTTTTCTCCCTGAAGAACATCCAAGGCCATTGCAACTGGGCTCATTGTCTTTGCATATTCTGCAAGAAATGCAAGTTCCACTGGAGTAAACCTGTACAAAGAAAAGAAAAACAACATGGAACATTTAGCCTACTTGATGTAGCACCTTTAACTGGAGGAACTGATAATTCAAAAGGAAAAATATTGTCATCTGATACTTTTAGAAATGTAGTTGTTGCTACAAATCACATCCATAGTAAATATGGGGACTGCATACTGGCAGTGCGCATAAAAGTGTTCTACATTTTTCAAAGTATAAAACTATGACTTAATCTATTGTTAATCACTTAATTAACTGAAAGGCAGAAAAACAAGCACTTACTTTGGTGTATCTAGTTCACTGCAGACAGCTGCAAGGGCTGCTTCACCTTGTTCTCTTGTTATCCTCACTATTCTTTCTATGGCTGAGAAGAGTGAATTCCACCTGGTAGCAACAGGCCTTACGAGTTGTAGTTTGCAGTGGTCTTCGATTACTTCAGATGCGATGGTGGATCTTGAACTTTTGTTCCACAGGCTAGAGCATTTGGCAAATGCGGACCTTGACACACGTTTGTACAATGGGTTGGCCTCTGCTTTTGTTGCATCAACTGTGGACACTAAATTGAGGAGGTGGCAGGCACAGCGATGGTGCTTGGGTAGCTGGTATTCCAAGTAGTCATCTTCGTCCAACAGGGCTCCGGCATCAACAAATTCAACACCCTCAGTGCTTTCCTCTTCTTCACTGTAATCATCATTTTGACCATCATCCTCTTCTCCATCACCCTCTCCTACAGGTTCAGGATTGTTGTTCTCATCAGTCTGCCCAAAAACTCTGAAGGCTTTCAGGAAGTTAGATCCGTTGTCAGTTGTAGTACGAACGATTTTCTCTCTGATATTGAATTCTGTGTGAATATCATTTAGGGCACCAGCCAGGGCAGAAAATGTATGGGACCCTTTAAGTTGCTTGCATGCCAGGGCAGCACAGGATCTCTGCATGGTCTGGGGGTTAAACCAGTGCGCAGTGACACCAATGAAACCACGACGATGTGCGGTCCAGCAGTCTGTTGTTGTTGCAATGAACTCAATTTCACTAAGGGCAGCTTTCAGTTTTCTTTTCATTTCAACAGAGGCCTTTGTGACTTTGTTTACAACAGTATTGCGTGTCATGACATTTGTATTTGGCTGAAGATGTTTCACAAGATCAATGAAGCCCTGCTGCTGAACAATGTGTGGTGGGTGCAAGCCTTGGACAATGAATTTGAGGACTACTTTATCCACACTTGCCTGGGACACTCGTCGAGTCTCCCACAGCTTGGTTTGTTTGAAAGGTGGGGCCAAAGAACCTTCAGTGGATGACTTCCTTTTGAGGGCTGCTGAAGTAAGTTGCGTGTACCTCTCTAGATGAATGGGGTGTTTCTTCTGTGGAGAAAATAAATGCACAGGCACAGATTGAGATTCATATTATTTCAGACTATCTAGGACTTCCACACTGTATTAAAAGTCATGCTTGGAAGTTCATGAATGACGGTCAGATTACAAGTTAGAGAGCAGTTTCACTGGTCTATGCAATCATGTTGAGCAGACCAGAATAGCACTTAAAGCTGGGAAAAATATCTAATTGCGATTATTCTGGTTAAAATTGCAATTTAAAATGTTATTGTTTTTTATTATTATTGCTAAAAAAAAAATAGCAAAATAAGAAATACTACTAGTACAATAACATTGTCATTATTAAAAATAGGAGTATTTAAGAATAAATATAAGAATATAATGGTAATAATAATAATAATTATTATTATTATTATAATTTACAGAAAACTAGTTTTACAAAAAACTCCACATTTACCTCAGAGAAGTAATAGTTTTGAGTTTTCAGGAAATCCCTAAGCTCCTGCTGTAGGCTGAATAAAAAGATAGAAACGCTTTGACTGATTAAACAACGACAATAAACAAACAACTGTATCTGGTGTATTTGAGTTCAAGCCTTCTCGGGTATTTTCATAATATTAAAGTATATTACAATGCAGTGCTGATTGACAGACTTTAAACACTGTTAATGCTATAAAATAAATGCATTGTCTTCATCATTCTGTGATAAGCCACATCGGCTCAAACACTCGATTGACTATATGAAGGGAGTTAAAACGTGTTGATAAACGTATTTTGTTGGACAACAGGTTTATGAACACTTAACATACTAGATTGTGAAGATGTTTGACACGTGTTATTTTTTTTTCAAAAGTTTACTCCTGATCACAGAACCGCTCTTCACTGACACGCTGGGCATTTATTAATTTCATTAAAATCGCACATAAACCAAATCTCGATTGCGGTTCCATTTCAATTAATCGTGCAGCCCTAGGCATGTAACATTAGTATGTTCCCTTCCTATACTGTAGGTTTAGGTTACTACAATTTTATTGTTAAAACAAAAAAAAAGATAAAAAAAAACCTTTCAGCTTACCTCAATATGCTTTTTCAAATTAGACGGGGAGTTTTTGAAAGCCATTAGCTCGTGGTACTTGGGTGCGCAGAGCTTGCAGCGCTTTCGAAATGTATGGGGTTAGAATTGTTGCTTTATTCCAAATAAATAGATTATGATCCACAAATAAATGTAACAAGATTCACAAAAATATATCAAATTCACAAATAAATGTACAGAGTTTAAAAAAAATATATAAAACTCACAAATAAATAAAATCAGATTTGCAAATAAAAATATATATATTTACAAATGTGTTTAATGTCACAAACACAACTCTACCTGGTATTTATTTGTGAACCGCTGTCTGTGCATTTGTAAATCACTGCACGCATTTGTGGATCGGTTCCTGTGCATTTGTGGATTTGAAACACTTCTAGCGTCGACGTGCAGATAAATCCACAAATAAGTGGACTCCACCCACCGTTTACTCAAGCCAATCAAATAACGGCCACATTGAGCTGACCAATCGTAGCACGTTATCGCTTCAACCAATCACGTTTTGGCTTAAATCCAGGGGGGGGGGGCGTCTTGCCTGATCGGCCATGTTATGCGTACTTGTCTGTAACGTTACTTGTGGACTTGTGAAATGTCATCAGTCGCTGCCCAAGTACTGTTTCCCTTTTCAAAGTTCACATCTAGCCAAGTCCAGTTCAAATCCCCGGATGTGTTCTTGCTCCGCTCCTTTTACCGAGGATGCATGGAGAGGTGACTTGTGCGGACTTGATACGGGCCATAACCCAGAATTCAGCTCGAACCAGGTTAGCATCAATGGCGGAGGAGAAAACTCACAACTGTAAGTTATACATTTCGAAATACTATTGTTGTTTTATCACAAAATGTAACGTAGTTCTAAGAGTTTTGATGCCAGAATGTTGTTTAAACTTCAAAGCTACCGTCGAATTTTAAGGAACTATTTGAAAATTTGCTCAGACGATTTCGTTACGAGTTGAAAAGTAGCCTAACCCTCGACAAGTCCTCCAAAAAAGTAGCTAGGCCCTGTAACATTTTGTAAAATATGGGGCTGCCTGTGTTGATTCTGTAGTGGATAAACATTTGATATATTTTGCTTTGGGTATATCTAATGGGCAATTGTTTTGCCTGAGGGAAAAGTTTCCTAACTAACGTTTGCCTAACGATACTTATATCAAATGCAAACCTTATTTTAGAGTGCTCTTGTCATTTTAACCAAATAGTTTGCTTGTCTTTATTTAAATTTTTTTTACAAGTTCTTTTATAATTGTATTATTTTTCATCAACTTAAATTAAGCATTATTTTTTATCAAGGGACTGCTGAGGAAACTCGGGCCTTGATAGAGTGGCGGGCGGCCAACGAAAGGCTTTTCACCGGGAGGCGCAATTCCTCCAAAAGTTGATGGGAGTGAGTATTCATTTTGAGTGCTTGTATAATTCCCTGCATGTCTGAAGGTTTGGAGCTAGATTTGGACAGTCTTCATCCATAAGAATGAATACGTTATTGAAGTGGAATCATGTAAATCTTTATGGGTTTGTTTTGCCTATAGGCATTTTGTTCCACTTCTGGTTTGGCCATAACTGCCAAACAGGCAAAGAAAAAATTGAATAACCTAAAAGATAAATACAAGGTAATCTGCCTGTTTCTCTACTTTCTGTTACTGAAAGAGGCTTACCAAGATGTGTGTAAAGACTTTCCGGTCATATTTGAAACCTAACATAGATGCATTGGCCCTTACATTTTATTTTGTAAAATGTAGTTTACTCCGTTTACATTGTTTACTCTAAGACTGTAAAAAGAATAGTTCACCCCAAAATGAACATTCTGCCATTCACCTACAATTTTAAGTTGTTTCACACCTGTATACACTATTTATTTATTCTTTTTTTTTTTTTTTTTTGCTTTACACAAAGGAAGAATATTTGTAACCTAAGAGTTCTGGGGCACCACTGACATGTGTAATTTTTTGGTGCCTCAAACTGTTAGGTTACAAAAATTCTTAAGAATATCTTTCTCTGTGTAGAGCAAAAATAAAAAATGTCTAAAAGTGTGGAACAACGTGAGGTGAGAACATGACAGCATTTTGCTTTATTTCAGGAGCTTAGGGACCCACCCACAGGAAAAGGGGTAGAGGCCGGTAGTGTGACTGCTGCCACCTGGCAGTGGTACACTGCAATGGATGCTGCACTCCAAGGGCAGCACTCGGTTACTATGCCCGTAGTTGTTGCATCAAACCCACTGCCACTACAGGTGGCTCAGTCAGCACACCAGGTTCTACCCCTTCTGTGGAAGCCAGGAGTAGCCAGCAGTCAAGAAAGAGGCGACGGGACAGCCAGGCTCTTCTTGAGTTTCTAAAAGAACAGGCAGAGAGGGAAGAGAAGAGGGAGAGAGAAGCATTGGCGAGAGAAGAGGAGAGAGAGAGGGCAGCAACAGCCAGAGCAGAGACATATCTGTCTCTGTTTGAAAAACTTAATAAATTCTAAATTAATGTTGTATTTAATGATAAATGATTTTATATAGATTATTTGAATAAAAAAAAAAAAAAAATGAATGTTTCAATTTCAACCCTGGCAAATCATTGTTATAGCAACAGTGTATTCTTTATATTTACAACAAAAACACAAATAATATAAAATAATGTAATATCCAATGTCTATAGTGGTATACAATTATTTACAATCATGCAGTTAAATCTCAAGAAGAACATACCAAAATTAAGAAAACGTATAAATGTATCTGTACCCATCTACTTGCACATTTATTCATACCTATCTTTCTAATTAATGTCATAGCTATTTCAACTGTTTATGTTGCTCTTTTAATGAACATGACAACATCTGGAAAGGTTTACTGTCTAGATGTAGTACTGTTCAGTTAGACACCCAGGCAGTTCCACGGGAGAAGAAAGCTGCGCAGCCAGACGTCCTCGGAGATGGTTCCCTGATAGGTCCCTCTCACCCACTGCTGCATTCTCACCATCCTCGCGGTCTTTTTGTCCTTGGCTTTCCTCCTCCTCCTCCAAGAGATCACCTCCCATCACACAGATGTTGTGGAGGATACAACAGGCACCAATCACCTTTGGGGCGAACAGTGGCCTGATCTCCAGGGCCCGCAAGAAAATTGCACGCCAGTGAGTTTTTAACATCCCAATCATCGAGTATATATATCCCATCATCGAGTGCGCTCGATGATGTTCCGTGCTTGTGCATAATGCCTGTTGTATCGGGCTTCAACTTGGCCTGTTAATCAAAAATCGTGTAGAAAATGTGTAGTGTATTGCAAATTCATAACAGTAAAAATTTGGTTTATCGTGTGTGTCTGTCTGTCTGTCTGACATAAAAAAAGTGTTCTTACTTGCGACAGGCTGGCGGTATGGGGTCATGATTGCAATAGGATGCTGCAAGCAAGGGTATCCCCCATCTCCCAAAAGATAGTATCCAGCTGGTGAATACAGAGCCTGCTGGTACATTGGTGATCTGCGCAGCACAAGGGCATCGTGTACAGAGCCTGGATTGCCAATATACACATCTATAAATATGCCTTTAGCATCACAGGTGCACTGTAGAATGATGGAAGGGGAGATCTTTCTATTTATGTAGCATCTTTTTTGTGGCATTGCAGGAGGAACATTCCTGATGTGGCACCAGCAGCACAGCGGAATGCCTCATGGCCAGCAAGGTGAGCAAAGCCACCCCCCACCTCATCCATTTCCTCTGCTTTTGGAAAATGAATAATTTTGTGGAGGATGGTCATCATCTCCTCCACAACATTGTGAACAGTCCTACAAACTGTTGAAAGTGGCATGCTGAAGTCATCTGATGTGACCCTGTAGGATGCTCCACAGGCAAGCCAATAAACCGTAACAAGTACTTCAATTTCACGGCTCCATCCATGGGCTTTTTGACGGGGCAGCATCTGTACCAGCATGTTGATGCTGTTCCTGGAGAGCCTGAAAGCTGGCTTTAAATCCTCTCCAGAAAAAAACTTGACCAGGATTGGTACCTGGTCATTGATCTGTGAATACCTGCGAGTGGGACTTTGTTCCTGTTAAAATATATAGATAATATATTAAGAATGTTTTTACTTTTGTTGTATTATGTATTTGTTATATGTATTGCTTTTAAAAAGTTGTTACTATATGTACTGTCGTTGCATTGTATTTATTATATTTTTGGATTTAATGTAAGCTATATACTCAGTTGTTTTAAGGATTTTGTCTCAAATTTACTAAAATCTGCCATAATTAAATCTCCCTCTAACATTTGCTCTTTTCGTGAAGTATTTCTTTATACTCTATTTCGGTTTCATTCATTTATTGATAAGCTCTAGCACAACATTCATCCCAGAGTCTAAAAGTTGTAGCCTATATGATTATTATAGATATTAAATTGTCCTGTTTGTGTTAATGCAGTAATATGATGTGCACCTAGCTATATAAAGATGATAAACTATAAACTTATTTGAGCACCACAAAGACAAATAAAAGGTGTGTGAAGTGTAAGCTAGTTAATTTAAATGTTATCAACTGTCAAACCTATTGTACTTGTCAGTTTATTTGGTATACTGAAAAATCTAATGTAGTCTCATTACATCCCTGCAATAGTTTACATAACTTTTTGTGAGATAGTACTTTGTAGTCTGTAAATAGGGTGCCTATATGATACATTATAATACATTTTTATTATGACTTTTCATTTGGATATACCTAACTAAGTCCACATAAGTATATGGGCAGTTTATGAAGAAAGAATAATTAGAAAAACATACAATGCTAGAGAGACATGCTAATATGGCACCTCTCTTCGCCATCCTCCGCTGCATCCTGGCTTTTCTTTGAAGGATTCGTCTCCTCCGTTCGGCAGCCTCCTCTTCAGCATCTTGATAAATAGCAATTGCAATGGCAATCCTAAGCTGTTCCATTTTGATTTACACTTATTTACAATTGATTTACACCTTTCAACCGTTTTTCCCGCTTTTTTATTTAAATTGTAGCTGAGTGGGTTTATTGCTAGATTGTTCTTAATGAAAAGAGGCAGTTGTTTCCACATATTTTATTTATTTTGAACGACGTAAATATAATCACAGTATTGATGTTACCTGAACCACATATTAATGTTTAATAGTTTTTAAAATAAAAAAGAGACAGTCGTTTAATATTATATTCAATTTCATTATAAATATAAAGTGAAAATAATCAGAGTAGGTACATATTAGTTTTTTAATACTAATATATTTAATATATTGAAAATAAAAAAGAAGTTAATTCAAGTAAAACATGCATGCTGAGTGAAGCTATCAAGTACGCTGCCGTTCCATTTGTAGAATGACTGGACTCGCGTCCTCCCGTCCTCGAGAGTTCGTTCTTCTGAGTCCAACTTGGCATGTCCAAACTCGGAAGGACGGAAGTCCAGACTCTGCGAACTTGGTATTGAGAAATGCCCTGACTGTCTGTTGTTGGTCTCAAGTTCGGTGTCTATTCCCGCAGTTCCCCTGGCTGTAAGCCAAAACGTGATTGGTTGAAGCGATAACGTGCTACGATTGGTCAGCTCAATGTGGCCGTTATTTGATTGGCTTGAGTAAACGGTGGGTGGAGTCCACTTATTTGTGGATTTATCTGCATGTCGACGCTAGAAGTGTTTCAAATCCACAAATGCACAGGAACCGATCCACAAATGCGTGCAGTGATTTACAAATGCACAGACAGCGGTTCACAAATAAATACCAGGTAGAGTTGTGTTTGTGACATTAAACACATTTGTAAATATATATATTTTTATTTGCAAATTTGATTTTATTTATTTGTGAGTTTTAAATTTTTTTGTGAAACTCTTTATATTAATTTGTGAATTTGATATATTTTTGTGAATCTCGTTACATTTATTTGTGGATCATAATCTATTTATTTGGAATAATGCAACAATTCTAACCCCATAAAATGAGTTGTTTTTGCATCCACCCATTTCGAAAAATTCTTCCAGGTACGGCCAGGGATGTATAAGGGTTGGCTGGTCTTCCTGTCTACCAACATCCTCGCTGGTGCTTGGTTGGCAAATTTCGCTCGAATTCTCTTCTTGAGTCTCTGCCACAGACATCATCATACTTGGCTACAGACAGTACACACATATGTCCTTGCTTGAGTGATGAGTGTGACGTGATTTGATCATGTGCAGGTGCGATGGATCGCGTACAAGCCAATAGGGTGTCGGCATGTTGTATGTTTATACTTCTCATCCAACCACAATCAAATTCACTCTCTCCGGATGGCGCGATTTATCTGGATAGGTTTTTTTTTTTTTTTGACAAGCCGGAATGAAAACAAGCCGAAATGAAATAGGAGTAACGAGGCTATTTTTAAAATGTAAGGAGTAGAAAGTACAGATAATTGCCTGAAAATGTAAGGAGTAGAAGTAAAAAGTAGGCTGAAAAATTATTACTCCAGTAAAGTATAGATACCCAAAATTTCTACTTAAGTAAGGTAACGAAGTATTTGTACTTCGTTACTTGACACCTCTGGTAAATATACACTGTAAAACATTTTAAGCTGGTTAAACTTTAAAAAAAAAGTTCACCTGCTGCCTAAAAAATGTTAACTTAACTTAAAGATACTCTTTGTTCCTACTCAAGAAGTTAAGTTTTACAGTTTATTAAACTAATGTTCATTTGTTGTTTCAACTTGATGCTCTGAGTCAAAACAACTTACTATGTTTTTTTACTGAAATAAATTCAAGCAATTATCTCTGTGTTTCTGCCACCACAATGCACACGCAGCTGCTAGTGATGTAACTGTGACATCTACACGACATTGGTCTATAACCCAAATAATTTATATGAACTTACTTTTCATCTTTAACTCAATTTGTTATTTTAAGTTTTGGATATTGAAGTTTATATGTTATTGAACATTATACAAAGTAATACGTTGTCTTGACTAGTTTTGTCTGGCTTGTAAGAGTTCATTTAACTAATGTCTGTAAGTTATATGTTGGGCGAGTGGAGATACATGGGACTGCGGTTCTCCAACTTGGTAGATGGTGCTTTCACAAACAACTAAGGTCCTAGAAATACGTTTCTGAAAGTGCGGCCTCCGGTATTGCAGACAGATAATATTGGATATAGGCCTTAACTCAAAAGAATGACAAAAGAGAGTTGTTTTTTCTTATCAGTATTGTGAGCTATAATCTCAGAATTGCGAGAATAAAGTCAGAATTTTGAAATATTGAAAATTGTAACACTGCTGCCACTGCCATGCAATGTGTGTAAAACAACAAACTGACAATTTACATGCTTAATTATATGTAATTACATTGTTATAAGTAATTGTGGCTGGAATAGTAGCTGTAAAAACAGTTGCCTGCTGAAATTGAAATATGTGTATCTTTATGACTAAACAGTGAATTTGTCTTTACTATACACGTTAGATGTGAGTCAATCAACCGAAGGGAATCCTGTCAGATCGTCTATCCTTTGAGTTAAAGCATGTGCGGGTCGGCCAATCTGGTTTCGTCCATTAAAGTTAACCTTTTCAAATAACAATCGTGGTCCCGGACATTGAGTGACCTTACATATGCAGGTAAAATTTAACCGCAATTTCTCCAGTTATTGATAAAAAAAAAAAAACAAGCTAACAGACTTCATAGCTAACGTTAGTGAAGTGGTCAGAGAGATCTTAGTTTTTGCCACCACCTAAGCTTCGCCCACAGAAAAATGGCACAATGTTTACTAGCATAAAAAGTGACTATAGCGTTTTAGTGTATGAATGAAATATATTTTAATGTTGAATCACATTTAGGTGACTGCTTTTAAAAGAAAATACGACCAAACATGAGGTCCACATTATTTCAGTTTTTATTTGTCGTCATAACTGATACATCTACATAATATCAAGCACTTGATAAAATGGTTGTTCAATGAAATCCCCACATAGTATTTTTAATTATGCTATAGTTGTGCATAAACACTTCTACACATTCCCACAGATGTGTTTCAGGGACTTCATTGAATCTCTGAGCCTGTGAAGGCCTAATACTCAACATTTCATTGCAAACAGAAACTTAAGAGATTCAAACTTCCTCTTTCTTCCACTAAAGAAATTCAGGTTGCCAGTACACCAAGACTAGCCCACACGCTGTTTAAATTTTCAAGGTAAACTGTATACCTGATAATCTCAGTACTTCCATTGGTATCATTCGAAATACATGCAAATAAATGTAGCAAATTTTCCCTTTGGAGTCCACAGACATACTGCACTAGTTTGATCATGCAAAACACACATACACACTTCAAGAAATGCTGTATGCTGGAAGGTCGCACTGCAATCACATATTTATTTCTCATTAAAGCTGAATTCATACACCTAAAGATGAGCTTGACATATTAGTCAGTATTATAAGATTTGAATGCTTTTGGGATGAAAAAATTAACTCTTTTTAAATCAGTCTCATGTGAAGAACTGGTTCTGTATTTAAAAAAATAAAATCCACACACGCAAATACATTTTACAAAATTAACTGTTGTCTAAAATGTACATTTCAAATGCTTTCAGAAAATGGGGTGCATTGCTCGTGCATAGCATCAGACATTTAACACCATCGCAAAATCAAAAAACTAAAAACCTGCTTTAAAACCAGATGAACCTTCTTCTCCTGTTCAAATGAATAAAACATGCATTAAAAGGCTTAATGCTCTTCCTCCATAGTCTCTTAAAGTCCTGTATCTCAACAGTAGGTGGACACACACCACAATTTTCCCTAAACTTGTTTAAAAAAGCAGCGTTAAAAAAAAAAAACCTCCACAATACCTCACATAGTGTTACAGCTCAAACCACCAAGTCAGTTTGTGACACATTTATCAAACTCAACATGCTTTGTTAATGTCTCGAGCAAAAACTGGATGAAATCGAGTCTGTACGAGCAGTCTCTCAGTGAAAGATGAATACTTTGCATTAAGCCTGGAGGACATTCTTTAAAGAGAGAACAGGACTTCCTGCTTTTTACGTGTTACGTATAGGTGTTCTCTATTTACAATGACTTGCATTTAGTGCAATATTCTTCAGACTGTTCCCATTACCTCCTCATAATTCCCTTAAATGGGAAATGGGGTTGGATAGAGCTCTGGCAGCGAACTCATCACAGCACAAAAAAAGACTTTGGCTTTTGAGTCGATCAAAGCAACTTCACGTGTCCCACGTTGGCTGTTATACGTGTACATGAGCTTATAGGCATGCTAACAAATTTCACTGTATATTTTAACAAATAAAACTGGTTTGTTGCGTGGCAATCTCAACTATAATCTTTTTTAAGAAACAGTAATAAGATAAGTGTTGCAGACATGAAATAAGGAAAAGTCAGTCTGAAAGTTAGCCCAATGATCGTTTCATAAGAGACGAAAAGTTGCAGAAGTTTGATTATGTGATTGTAACAGTGCTTTCAAAAGACATGCTTTGCTTTTGCTTTTTTCGTTCATGCAAGTAAAATCAAACAACTCCTATTTAAGATCAATGTTATGGCTACTTACATGTGGTGTGTCATCTGGCTGTAATTGGACAAGAATTTATATAAATGCTAGTTTTTCCATGTAGAAATAGACATGTGGAACCCAAAGCAGCTAATATGTTCATTTAGTCTGAATCTTAATTGAACAGGTATATAAAATATTTTTCAGTAGCACTTATTTCCTTTAAGTTTGTTTTGTCTTAATAGATCCCTTACAGACATTTCTTGATAAGATACATCAGTATATTCAAACCATCCCTTGCCAAATACATTGTGACATAAAATATTATAAAACTGGGATTAACTAGATCTTCTGATCTGTACATCATCTTGAACCCATATCTCTGTTCTCGAGTTGCAAAACTGTAGTTGAACTTTAAAGGTTGACACATCGTGACTGTATACCTGTTTTTTTGCACACTTTCAAATGTTCACTCGTCTTTAAAATGTTGCTATCTAGTACATCTAATACATTTCATTCAATAAATAAAATCTCATGTTTGTACTTAGTTGTAAGTGATTTCTCTCTCTGTCTTGTGGAATGATTCCTCTCCACATCTCAGGCCCTCCTCTGCAGGATCCGGCAGTTGAGGGGTCTATCTTGTGGAGAACGTGGCAGAGAAAGAGAAAATGCTATGGAGCAGAGGAAGAGTGCAAAATCTCCCCTTACACATTGCCATCAGTGCCGTTTTTCTCGTTGGTGGCGTTAACTGTGGTACCGTCAGGTTGCTGGCCGTCCCTCCGAGGAGGCATCCGTTCGTTTATTCGGTCCAGGCCACGAGCTTCTTCGAAGTTGCGGATTTTCCTTGTAGGAGAGAAGCCTTGGATGGCTACCAGGAAAAAAAAGAAAAGAAAAAAATAAATGAAAATGAGGTAGTTAGGAAAATGTGCATGAAGATTTTTGATAACTTCAGTGTTAATAAAAAATAAAAATAAAATTGAGACCATGATCAAGTTGTACTAGCATACGATATGTCATTTACGGAAATAATTTAACCTTTGGGCATTTGCGTTGACCAAAAAGTCTATTCCTTGAATGATTTAACCATGAAGCATATGCAACTGTGGAGCTTTTTAAAATGAACTAAACTTTAAAAATCAAACATACATGTCACATGATACACAACACCAAGTGTCTACCTCATGTCTTTTTCTGTGTACACTACAGTTCAAAGGTTTGGGACTGGGACTTTTTTTTTCAAGTATCTTATGCTCACCAAGGTTGCATTTATTTGATTAAAAATCATCAAAACAGTAATTTTGTAAAATATTAGAATTTTAAATAGCTCAGTTTTTTTCCAAGTTAAAATGTAATTAACTGATGTCATGGCAAGCAGAACTTACAGCAGCCATTACTCCAGTCTTCACTGTCACACATATGCTGATTTGGTGACGTTTATATGAATTGAAAAGTCAAACGTACAGCATTTATTTGAAATAAAAATCTTTATTAACTTCTTTACTTCAACATTAATGTCTTTACTGCCACCTTTGATCAATTTAATGCATCTTTGTTAAAGTATTACTTAATTTAACAGATGCCAAACTTTTCAACAGTAGTGTACAGTATGTCTAGTAAATTAGTATAGCGATGTTTCAGCTACAGGAAATAGACCATAATATAGAAAAAAAATAAAAAACTGTAAAAACAAAGTCTTAGTAAAAAATGGTGGCAACAACTGCAATTTTACTATTATGAGATGCAGTTAAATATCTTTTTACATAAATAAAATCAGGTCATATGTAACATTGTACACATTTTATATTGTGCAAATACAGAGAGAAAAAAAAATAGTAAATTGGGACTGAGTGTATTATTTACAGCACTAAAAAAAATGGGGATTGTGTGCCAATCCATTTGAATATTCTGATGGAATATGACGTCTCATATCACTCATACTTTAAACCACAAAAAGAGCTGAACACGTATCCAACCAACCAACATGCACGAACAGGAAAGCTGATTCTTGCACTACTAACAGGCTCATTGTGTCCTATAGCATTTTTGAAAACACTGCCAAGGTGAATCATGACTGGTTACAGTTGACAATGCAAACACAGGATACCTAAGCAACACCAGTAAAAACGGAGTAGCAGCTGAACTTATAAAATCAGGTCAGCAACTCAACAGCAAGAGTGTCTCGCTCTGGCACACTTAACATTTCATGCCAGTGTGTTTATTTGTGCTTGCTTGCACAATAGCTTAGAGCCTCTGTACATTACAGCAGCAGACAAGAGGCCTTAGGCAAGAGTGTTACACGTGAACAGGAACAGACAGTCTTAGGAGCGCAGAGTCATAACGAGATTATAATCTTAAATTGCTTGGTGGAGGGAGGTCTTGTCCTCCCCGCCAATCGCATGGCAGGATGGGAATTAGCACGCTCTAGCCAGGGCCCGGAACTAACCAGCAAACTCATCTGGTCAACAGGAAACAGCTAATTAATGAGGTGAAGCAGAGCTGGCACTGAAAGCCTCATTCCTTCACTGCATGGACGGCTTCAAGTGTCCGCATCCACCATTTATCATTAAAAATGTTGACCTGGAGTAATCTCTGGATTTTTTGTAAAATCTGATTCTCATATGGGAAAGAAATGCCTTTATGGAACGCGAACCGCTTTGTTAGGCTGCTTTTGATTTTATTCACAAAAATATGGTGGTGCAAGAATACAGATTTTCCATGATTCATTTGAGACACACAGACAGAGGTTGAGGTGAACTGCAAGGCACAAAACGACACAAAGGAGAAAGAAGAAAGCACAGTATGTAGGGGCAGGATATGACACAGTACTGCCAGCGTACCTCGACCCTCCTTTGCTTCTATGGCTGCTGCATTAGCAAGCGCAGCAGGAAGTAGCCCAAAATGAATGGAGAGAGAAGTTATATCAGAGTGATTACATTACAACCCAAGCATGTTAAACCCCACACACCACAGCAATGCAGTAATATTCGCAGTTAAAGAACCCAACAGTAATATAAACAGTGCAAAGAGCAGTTAGTGAGAGAAAAGGCAGTAAGTTCTTTACAACCAGAGTGACTGTTTGGCCATTTGTAATTCACTGATTGTTCAGTAGTAGGGCAAAACAGGCTACAAAACTAAATAAATCAAAGTTTAGGCATCACTGAAATACTTGTTCAGATGTTTTAACATGAATTACAATACTCAAATAATGTGTTGAACATTATAAATACTGACACATACGAGTCAATGAATTGAACATTATTTAATTAAACAGACTACAGGACTGGACTCAAATTAATTTATAGTGCCATCTCTTGAATTATCACCACTTTCACACAGAAAACCTTAAATGCAGTAGACATTTAATGAAATTAGCTTTAGATCTCATACAATTTCTTTATCATTTCGACATAGACAACTTGACACATCATGCCTATGAGCACAATCCAAAATAATGAATTAAACTATATTGATATGTATATATTAAACTTAAACAAACAAACAAAAAAAACTATTATTATTATAAAATTTCAAAACTAGCCCTATAAACTCAGAAAGATGTAAAGAGGACCATAAGCATAAATGCTGCTTTTTAAATATCTGACATTCTTGACAAAAAGTAGGCCCACAGTTTATTTTTATTTGATTTATAAAATGTGTTAATAACACAAGACTAAACATTTAAATATATGAATATAAATATTTCAATATTTCAACTTAAGTATTTTAATCTTAATATTAATTTTAACACTAAATACAGAGATCTTGAATACAAAATATTATTTATATTAAAAATATGTAAATTGATCTCTGATTTGGAGGTTTTCTACAGGCAAGAAATTCAGGCAGACACAACCATTCAATGCTGTGTCGGCTGAAGTGAGAGCGTGGTAGTCAGAAAACCAAACCTTCTCCTAACATATTATTTTCTATATAACATAACTATATGCTTATAGCTGGAAATGTCCTATTGTCCTAAGGTCTTGTAGTACGATCAGGCTAACCTCTTAGTTTCTTTAATACTCCTCTCTGTTCTGCAGGTCTAGCTGGCTTGATGTCTGACCCATACAGACAATGAAGCCAGCCTCTTAAAGGTCACTGAATTTTCTATATGTACTTCGAATAGTGACATCCACCCTCTGTCTCCCTCTGATTTCCCTTTCTCACTCCATCACTGCTCACTTGTACAAAGTTCCCTACGCTACTGGCCTTTAATGACCTTTAGTCCTGGACACCTCGCCAACAGATTCGCCTACTCAGAGTGGACAGGTCAATCCGGAGTCATGATGCAGCTCTCATGACAATCAGCCTCAGAGAATCAGAGTCTCTGTAGCGCAGGTGGCTAAATCACATGGTTTAACATGAGTCTACAAAGGAAGGGCTTTACACTGCACACAGACAAATAATCAGTGTAAACATTACATTAGTTCATAGGTGGAAGACAGGATATAACAGGTGTTCATAGTGCAGATAAAAGCTCTACTGTGCTGTTTGTATAATTGTGATAATAGACAATTGAATTTGAGACACTATTTTCCTGACAATAAACCAAATTTTATAATAATAAAATGACTGATAATGAATGATAACCACGAGACTGATATGAGTAATGACTGCTAAAAATTTAAAGGAATAAACTACATTTTAAACTACTGTAATAAAAAAATAATAATAATATTTCACAGTAAGCTATATCACATACATGATCCTTTTGAATTTCTTTTGAAGTTTAAAATGCTTTAAACTTCCATTAAAGAAAGAAAAACAATGCAGATTTTCATTTTTGGGAGAAAATTAATAGTTGTGATGTCCAAATAAGGTCCAAATGCAAATATATATATATAACATTCCTAAAAGTAGTTTCCTTTTCTTTGTATAAAACATTGATTTTAGGATGGTTTTTGACCCAGACGGATTCATGAGATTTACTCATTTGAAAGACCAACAATATGGATCTGTGCACCGCAAAGTTGCTAAGAAGTGAATTAAGCAGCTGGATACAGCCCAGGAAAGCTCACGCGATGGAGATGGAGAGCACAGCCCTCACCAGTATGCCACTATGAGCCCTGATGCATTTCAGCACGAGGAGGTGAGGCAGATCATCATTATCATTAGCATCTCACATGCCAAAGCTTGTTCTAGCTGCTGCATACTGGTACTTTCTGCTTCTGTAAGAGGGTGATGAGAGCAGTGCTGGGTCACATGTGGCGATGATGATGATGATGATCCAGTACGGCTTCCGTGGTTGGATGAGAGAGGCCTGCAAACCCACTTTACAAACTTACCATTACAAAACCACAAACATGCTCACTTACCATTCTGTAAGGTCTGCTTGCCTCCAGACAACACTCCTAGAGGTAGCGTTCCGGTTGGGGTGAGCCCTTTGAGGGTCAGTACACTCTCGCTCTCTTCCCTGAGACATAACACACACACACACACACACACACACACACACACAAGGTATTAAGAGTTGTGTTCAAAGAACTAAATGGAACATAATCAATTAGGTTGGGGTGGGGGAGAAAGAGGAAATATATGGTAATTTGAAAACCAAAGACAAAAGACTTCAAGCTGTCCTCTGTTCCTCCATTATCTATGGCATTGTTCATCTGGAATAATGTCTAATATAATTAGACCGCTACTCCACATGATGACTCACTGACGCCAGCTCATTAATCCTAATGGAGGAAAGTGTGTGAGTGTGTGGTCGGTGTTAAAACAAAACTTCATTGTACATGGAAGGTTTTCCCAGCATTTTACACAATTTTTTTTTCTTTTTGATAAACTGTAATGATAATTACCAAGCAGCACAGGGAATATATATATATATATATATATATATATATATATATATATATATATATATATTTACATATATATATTTACACACACACACACAAAATTGCGTGCAGACTGACCTGAGAACAGAAAAGACTCTGGCCATTTTCCCAATGGCACGAATCTTATTTCTGATCACCTCCTTACGGACAGCTGGAGTTCCACCTGCACCAACACAAAACCAGCATCAAAACACTGTTAGACCTTATGATCTTTGACCCACAAAAAGCTAAGGAGGGAAGAACCAAAAACGTGGAGACGCTGAGAATCAGACTGACATCCTGAGCAATAACTGACCAACCAGTAAGCCCTGCTCCCCTTAGTTACTGTTGCTAACTCAGTAGGGCTGCACGATGTGTCGCTTAAGCATCAATATCGCGAAGTACAAATCCACGATAGTCACATCGCAGGATGTGCGATGTAGGCTGTCTTAGTTGATCTGTTATTCATTAACCGTACGGCTGCCAGCTGCTCCTCGGCCCTTGACGAATGTTTTTCGCGGATTAATTGCACAGCTTCATCATAGAGTGAAAGTTTATCATTTGAAAGGGTTTTTAAGTACTTTCAGTTTAACAGGGCGCATATAAGAATGAGCAGAGAGAGAGAGAGAGAGAGAGAGAGAGAGAGAGAGAGCCCCAGCTGCGCGCGAACGCTCACCTTCACCGTCTTCAAACAACACGAGAACTCTCTTGCTCTCTCTCCCTCGCGCATATTAATCAATTGACACGATGGTGTCAAAAAAAAAAAAAAAACTATCTAGTGATGAAATCTTTTCTGTGTTGTCAAATCTTGTGCGATACCCTAAAGTGCAGAGATAATTACACAATGGGACTGGCACGTAAACGTCTGATTCGCGAACTAATGATTCCTTTGAACCGATTTAATTTAATGAATGGTTTAAACAACTGACCTGTCCAACACTTAACTCACGAGACGTCTGAATTGGTGTATAAAAAAAATCTGTAACACTTTACAATAATGTTCTATTTATTAAACTATTTAACTACATTATTTAACATTTACTATTACTAAACTGCACTTCTACAACATTGTTAATTTCAACATTTAGGCTATAGCCTTCATTGTTGAAATCAAAAGTTGTACAGTATTTTTTAACATAGTTAATGCACTGTGAAGTAACATTACCAAACAATGAACAGCTGTGTTTTTATAAACTAAGATAAACAAAGATTATATATAGTTTTGCTCGTGGTTAACAATTCAAACCATAACCTAAAGTTACAAACAAACAAATAATTTACTATAATTTAAATAATAATCTGATGTTTAAAATGAGAATGTAAGTGTGCTCACCCCATTTTTGTTTGTAAGAAAAAATTAGATTAGATTTCATATCGCAATATATAATCGCAGAAAAATAAAATATCTCAATGTCATTTTTTCACAATATCTTGCAGCCCTATAACTCAGACAAACAAACAGAGTCTTACAATGACAGCTGTCAGTGTGAGAACCTTGTCCCAGGATGTTTTGGAATTTAGGACACAGAAGGACCATCACCATTCAAGCAGGACTTAAATATGCCATGGAGGGATATATATAAAAGACTTGAAAATAAATATTAACAAGATTAATTTGGAAGCGAGGGTTTACAGATCAAAATGCAAGCGGGAGAAATCTCATTTCGGTCGTCACAATCGCAGATGACAACATCCAGGATTCATGTACCGCAGGGTAAAATTTAATTAATTTACATTTAACCAGTTTATTATGGAGAGGCACTGAAATGTAGACCTTTGTTTATGTGTTTTTGACCTACACTGTACATGACGTGAGAACAGTTAGTTATTTAGGTTTGTACATTAGCATGGACTCACTAACGTTAATTTTAGCTAGTTTTAGCCAGAGATACCTTGCTAAAGCACAAGATGACATCAACATTCTGCTTGAGCAGATTAAAACTGTAACTTAATGAGAGTGACAACCAGAAAGTGAACGTTTTCATCTTCATTGGGATTGGGGTTCAATGCTTTATGTTTGGGTTTAGGAAACAGAATAAAATAAATTCCGTGGCCCATCCTCTCAGGATACCTGGAATCAGTGTTACAAGTACCCCAGGCACATCCTTTTTCCATTTTTTCCATCTTGTAAACACCATCAAACCAATGAAAGCTTTGGATCTTCCAATGTTTCTCTATGGTGCTGAAACTTAAAGCGTCTGCCATTGGCTCATCTGTGTGGCTCTACTCTTTAGTATGTACATCTTTCCACTTTGTCAATTACTACAATCTCTCAACCTTAACTATCACTTTTATGCTGATGATACACAGATTTATATCCATACTAGACCGGGTCAGCAAGTGAATAACTTGGGCATCTTTCTAACTGTATTGCTGAGATAAAGATTTGGATGTCCAATAATTTTCTGTCTCTAAATGGCTCAAAAACAGAAGTCATGCTCCTTGGATCTCCAAATCAACTGCGAAAGGTTGGGTCTCCTACTCTATCTGTTGATGGCGTTGCACTGGAGTTTAAGTCCAAATTAAAAAATCTGGGTGTCATATTTGACGCCACACTGTCATTTGAGCCTTTTGTCCAGAATACAGTTAAGACATCATTTAATCACCTCAGAAATATAGCCCGGCTACGTCCTATGTTATCCTTTTCGGTAGCTGAGAAGTTGATTAACTCTTTTGTCTTTTCGCGCATTGACTACTGCAATGGTCTTCTAGCTGGGGTATCTAAATCATCACTGGATAAATTGCAATATCTTCAAAATTCAGCTGCTAGAGTACTATGTGGGGTCAGGGCCAGGGACCATATAACCCCGGTCTTGGAGTCCCTGCACTGGCTACCTGTTAGGTATCATATTGATTTTAAAATCCTTATGCTGGCCTATAAATCTCTGCACAATCTGGCACCTGAGTATTTGACTGACTTATTAATCCCCTACACACCACGTCGCAATCTGCGCTCCTCTCAGAGTGGTCTTTTGGTTGTTCCGAAGACACGGCTTCATAGGTGGGGTGACCGAGCATTTTCTGTCTATGCTCCTAAACTCTGACATCAGGGAAGCAAATACATTAGTGACTTTTAAATCTCTTCTTAAAACATTTTATTTTAGGATTGCTTTTACATGAACTTGATTTTATGTATTTATTTTCTTGTATTTACATTGTGTTTATTCATTTGCTGTTATGCTTGTCTGTAAAGTGCTTTGAGAAAGCTACTTTTAAAGGCGCTATACAAAATAAATATATTATTATTATTAATACATCTAAAAATATATTAAAATAGAAAATAGTTTAGTATTGTGAAATATTGGAAGAATATTCTACAATACTAATGTTTTTATATAAGAGTGCACCATCATGTGAATTCTCCTCTCAACAACAGACTAAGCAGGAAGTATCAAGGGACAACATAAGCAGACATCAGACCTCCAGGGAAAAGCATCTTAGACAGCCAGAATGACATTCGGATACTTCTGTGGACCTGCTGTCTACACTGATGATGACCAGACAGACAGACACTCTCTCTCTCTCTCTCTCTCACACACACACACACACACACACACACACACACACACACACAGGCAAGCACATTCAAGCTGTTCTGCATTAAATTGTCACTGATTGTGAAGCAAGGGCAAATAATAAGTAAATAAAGTGGTTGTCAGCTTACCAAACTTTAAGTAATCTCAATTATATTATACATGCATTTGTGAACAACTTTACCTTCACATAAGTCGTCTCCCTCTGACATGAGTTCATCATCAGAGCAGATGTTTAAGACATTCACCAACATCTCAGTAACTGTTACAAAAAAAAAACATTGTTAGATCTACAATATAAGCTGACATTTTACAAGACATTGTCTGTGCAGTTCTTTATCTAGTGGTCCAATGTTCCTAGAGCTTCTCTTTAAAATTCCATTCTAAGTTCTATAACAAAATATGTGTGGCTTACAGCCATTTACACTTTAAACAAAACAAAAAAAAGATGGAAAGGCTCAGGAGGTTTCAAATGATTTTGTAAAAGGTGACCTTGAACACGCTCGCAAAAATATGACATTTTAGGTTCGAGTTTTTCTGTATTCTTCCCACTGAGAGGACACAGTCAGCCACCAAAGACACGCCATCAACAAGGTCGTTCTTGCCTCTCCTCCACATAACCGGTCAAATACTACGAACCACCTCAGTCTCACAGTCCCTAGAAATCACAGTCCTAGCTTCAGGTCTGAGTTTGGACACCTACCTTTCTCACCCACAAAGGGCAGCGACCACGTAAACACATCCATAAAGTTGGGTAACCAGTACGGGTGAGGAGAGCAGTTGAACTGCCTAATGTTCATGACATTGTTTTCATATTTCAATACAGCCGCTGAGGAGGAAAACATGGGGAGAAGTCATGCACAGTCATTTAAACCAACAGAAAACAAAAAAGAAAGGTTCACGAACTGTCTAGATTTTTAGACAATTTAGAGTCAGTATATGGCAACAATTACAGCAGAGTTGCAGTGTATATTTTTTCTTTGCACTGCTGGCAATTATTGCATTATCCTTCAGCAATCCAACAGTCCAACAATAAATATATGATATCAGCGGTCACAGTCCAACAATAAATATATGAAATCAGTAGTTTATCATAAATTATTTACATGTATAAATAAAAACTCATTCTTATTAGCTGAGATTATGGGACTGCTAAGTTGATTGTGCATTCAATGACATCACTCACAGGTGCTACGATTTAAGTTTCCAGAGTAATAATGGCGTTGGGGTTTTGAGGGTCTGAGAACAGTTTGAGGTTATGAAAAAAAAAAAAAAAAGTTTGCGAAAACCTGAACGAAATATGGCCTATATACTTAAACATACTTAAACATAACCTAACATACCTTTGTTGTTATAGACATCTAGGTAATTTGGTGCTGAGAAAATGGTAATTAATGAAGGGAAGCCTGTTGTCTGACTTTTTCTGTACATCCTGTACCTGAAACAGAAACACACACAAACCTCTTAAGATGTATATTAGCTCAGCGTGCCAAAAATGCATCTAGTGTAGATCAATCCAGGAAGTGCTCTCAGTCATTGTTAGATAATCTGCTCTTATACTCTGTTGCAGATGGGATTTTTCTTTAACTGGCAGACACAGATGGATTTAAATTAAATTGGCAAAAGATCATATTATCACAGAAAGCAAAACTTTTTCAATCTCACGTTCATGAAACATCATAATCAATACTTACCCTGCGTCCTGTGCTTCATGTGCTCTAATCACTGACAACAGGTTGTTGTTTGTCAGAAAGTCACAGACTGCTGCATAACTGTCAAACAAGAGAAAGACAAACTTCTGAGGGTCTCATAATGACAGACCACAAGCAAGCTTCCAGCCTTTTAAACATCTCAACCCCTCTTGCTCATACTTAACGAAGCACAGGCCAATGTACTGGATTATTTTCTGAATACGGCTTTTTGGGGTTCTCTTCAAGTCTCAACACAGTGAACTCTCAAGCTAACAGACCACCACCTGCACTTTGTTAGCATTCAGCTGGCGTGGCACAAACAAATGCCAGCTGGACAAGCAAACAGTGAATAAACACACTTATATATATACACCCAGAACGAAACCAGCTGGGTGACACCGATCAGGTTATTTCCAGGAGTTTCTGCATCGACTCACAGATTCCTGAATGACTCAGTTACACGTTTATGAGGCAAAGAAGTACAAAGAATCTGGTCAAAGAAAAACGCAAAAGAAAAAGGTTTTACAGTAATATTCCATGCATCTTTTTTCCTCAATACAATAAGGGCTTGAGTTTTATTTTTTATGGTTGTTAAAAAATAAATTAATAAAGTAATTGATTGCTGATGTAAACGTTACATAACTAATAAGTGTTTCAAAATAAGCGATCTTCAACCAATGATTTTTATTTGCGTAAATTACAACAATATGTATAAATGAAAATATAATTTGCATTACAAATTTCTATTTTGTTTTTATATGAAGATAACTTTTTTATTATTATTATTATTATTATGCCTTCAATATTTATTTTTCATACTTTTCAATTGTCTTATGTATAGAAAAAAATGGATATACAAAATGTATCATGAAACATTAATTATTATCAAATGTATTAGGTGTGAATAGAATGTGAGTGATGTTGAATAAATCTGTAATTTTCTCAAAAATCCGGGAGATCTAACCCATTGAACAAAGCTCAGCTCCAGTACCTGAAGAAATAGGAGCAGCCTCTGACTGAGTTGTGGTTAAAATGCTCTGCCGTCTTCTCACTGCCGTAGTCCTCTCCCGGGTCGGCCCAGATCAAATCACACATAGGCCCAAATGCCGGGGGCTCTTTAAACCTGTCTAACTGCAAAACACAGCAGACAAAGAAAGACAGAGGCATGAACACATCTTGTTTTCTTATAAAAAAAAGGCTGGAAGGAAAAGGACAGAACATAAACAGCTGCTTACTTTCCTAATGTCATCTAAGCAGTTGATTTCTGGTGAGAGGCCACCATGTACACAGAGGAACTGCTGGTTTAGAAGAGCTGCAAGAGGCAAGCAGTCAAAGGCCTCCATACATGCGTCATAAACCCTCTCTGAATACTTGATTTTACCTGTAGGGAAACAAAGACAGACAAGTATGACTACATTAAGAGTTCAGAGCACAGACGTCAAGAAAACCCCGGAGAGACCAATTTCTCCTTCCCTCAGCGTATCGCTGAAGAACAGATATGATACACTGAGCTGTACAGTTGCTTTTATTTCATTAAATAAATAATACTACATATAATAATAATAATAATACACAGCTTGAACATGAAGCAATCGATATTACAACATATTACATCGTCCGTTATATGGGCAGTATGTCAATCATTCAGTAACATTTTTATCATAGGTTGACCTTGACATTTAAACAAGCAATTAATGTAAGAAAAACAGATAAAGATCATAGGCTGTTTATGATAGGTAGGACATATCGTCACCATTTTTTGCCATGGCCGATTTTGTCCCAACCACTTTATGGAATAACCTTCAAAAAGGATGTGTCTAAATACATCTAATTAAAAGTGTGAATATTTGAGTTGAAAGTTCAATTCACTGGTTTTTGATTCAGTACAAAAGCAAAACGATTCAATTTGATTTCCACACACAATCCAACACAAACAAATGCATTTTTTTATTTTTCAATATTTGAATAATCTTTTGCTCACAAAGGCTATTTATTTGAAAGTACAGTAAAAGTACAGTAAAACAGGAACACTGAAATATTTTTACAATTTAAAATAACTGTTATCTATTTTTATTGATTTTAAACTTTCATTTATTCCTGTGACAGCTCAATAAACATTTCCATGGATCCATGATTTTTATCTTTTTTTTTTATCATAAAGTTCAAAAGAGCAATATTTATTTGAAAAAGACATGTTTTGTAAGATCGTAACATTTTTGATCTAATTCGTCCATGCTCCAAATAAAAATTATTTTCTTTAAAAAACAATTTACAGCTCCCAACCTCATAACAGTACCTGGAATACAAAATACAAAAACAAAACAAAACCTAAAAAATGTATTCCAGTATATTGCTTACAAAAAATGTATGTTATTAATGAATTTATCAAAGCTCTATGTGCTGCTGTTTAAATGAGTTTTGTACATTTCTCAATTGTATTATTTACAATTCTGTTTTACAATATCAAAGTCAATACAAAGTTATCATTATCAAGACCATGTTAAATTACTTGTGCATAATAATATTCCATGATGTCACATGCAGTCACACAGTAATAACTACACCTAAAGCGACAAACCCTGCCTGCCAGCAGACACAAAAGAAGCAGGGACTATTCAATTAAATTCAAATGAGCCTAATTAGTGCAATGTGAATCCTTAATTCAGCTGCTGATTAAGCTTATTAATACTTCAGTATCTGGACTGAAGTAGTCTCATTAGTCTTGTCTTCTGGTTTCCACTAAATACAGCCGGGTTATTCTACAAACCATATTACACATTCGCTCCTCGAACGAGGTCACATGGAGAGCACTTGGGCTTCCACTGAACATTCAGCCATGAAACCACCTCCATCTTTGTTATGCAGAGCACAATAGCAATGCTATTATGAGCTTAAGAGCAAACAGTGCTCATTTCAAGCACAACAGACTGAAGTGGTACCACTTAAATCGGGGATTTAATCAGACCTTCAAAAGAACCTTAATTTAATTTAATCTGGATTTTACCAAGAAGCAAAAGTATAAAACAATATAGCATAATATAATATGATCTGCTATTATATTAACAAAGATACAAAAAGGCTGGTATAATCTTGCAAAAAGAAAAAAAAAAACATTGAATGTGCTTCTGATTAGAGCCCTGCGCGGGACTGTTTTCTTCATCCCGCTCCCGCCCGCGTCCGCTGAATTTCTGACCATTACCGCCCGCTCCCGCAACGTATGTGTTACACTCCCGGCCGCTCCCGCAATATGTATGTCCACTCCCGCCCGCACCCGCAAAACTCTGAGAATTTATTCCCGCACAATAATAGAGATGCATTGATTTTGTGTCTTCTCCCGTCCCGCAGAAAAAAAAACACGTATTTGTATTGATATTATTAAAGAGATTCATGGGGTTGTTTGTTTCGTTTCCCTGGCCTGCATGTAAAAAAAAAAAAAAAAAGACAAAACGCACAATACATTCAAATATAATTTCGTTTTTATCAAAAACTTTGCACATAAAAATAGACTGCTTTGCAAAAAAAATATACATAATATGATAAACTATGCTACATGAAAAACAGCAGTTTTACAATTATTAGCCAAGTGTCGCAGGTATTCTGTTTGAAAAATACATATAAGAATAAAAACATTCAAACTAAGGCAGCCTGCTCAATAACACTGGCATCATCACGCCTCTTGATGGCAACAAGGGGCTGTGCTCAAAAAACAACACTAATAAATAACATAAAATAAACAACGTTAACGAATGAATTTAACAAATGAATCGCTTTGCAATATTGCTGTCAGGCAACCTCCCTATCCCGCGGTGGGTTTTTTTTAGCCTCACATTCCCGCCCGCAGCAAAACTCAAACCGCCTGCTCCCGCGAGATTTGCGTTGGGTCCCGCGGGACCCGGCGGGACTCAATCCCAATGCAGCCCTCTACTTCTGGTAGCAGTTGCAAGTAATCTATTAATGAAATCAAATTTAAATTATTGTTTTGATAATCTTAAAATATAATTTATAATAATTTTAATAGTCTCATACAATTGTATAACCATGTGCTTTAGGGGTGGCACGGTTTGCCGAACAGTTCGGTTTTTTTTTCAGGGAACCGTGCCACCCCTATTGTGCTTTGCAAAACTACGTTTTAAAATAATATAATTAAAGTAATATATTTTAAATGTACTTAAATATGACATCCAAGTTTAGAACAGATATTAAAGAATAATAATTGTAAACCACAAATGCTTCTCAAAACACTGAACACTTAAAAAAATAAATAAATAAAAAATAGAAGCAATCATGACATTACAAAGAAATTTAAATGGGTCAGAATAAGCACTCTAAAGCACTCTCACTCTGCATGTGAAAGCATTAAAGCATTCAGTTTGCACTTCAGTATTCTTTTATATTAGGACTCCAGACAAACAAAATGCATAAAAGGAACCCAATTATTTTTTTAAGTGCCACAAAATAAACACGTTTTATTTACTTTTTTAGCACTTTAACATTTCAGTCATATTGTCATGCGTTTATGCCTCATCTTTTAGTCTTTAGCCTCTAGTCTTTATCAGCATTTTAACCCATCTTGTAGACGCCCTGGGAGCTAAGGTTCACTTAAAGTGGGAACTAAACATCTTTTCCAACATGAAAAAATATACAATCACAAAGAATGGTGTATTATACAAAATCTGTGCCAATATCACGGACCATAACTAAATCAGCATCACTTGGCCATTGAGTGTAGTTTGAGCTCCTCCTACATGCATCCTATAAATGTTGACACATCCAGTCAAGACCAGTTCCTTCATTAGTAACATGCAATTATATAGGAGGTGTTAAATCTTATCTTTAGTTTCTTGCATTCTTTCTTCGTCGACAACAGGTTAAGTACAAATATACAGCGCCTAAATTTAGCAGATGCTCCTATTTATAGTTATTTCTAGCTTTCTAGATGAGCTTATGAACGGCAAATGGTTATTCTGAGGTAAATGGTTTGTGGCATTGTTTACAAGTTTTACTCATCTTCCGCAGTTTAAATCACTTAATGATTGATTACACGAGACATTTCAGTAAACTGTACTGCAGGCTAACTTATAATCTATCTTTTGATGTCCATTCAGCTTTATTTTGTACTATAGTAGTAAAGAGAAAAAACGACAGGTTTATGTGCCGCTTGAACTGATACTTGAGCACAAAGCTTATTGTGATTTTTTTTGGATGGAAAGTGTGCTTCAAATAATATAAGGTCACGCATTAACAGAACACATCACATAAACTAAAAATGTTATGACAAGAAGCCATATTAGTATTGGTTATAAATGAGAACTCAATGATATTGCTAATATCCACACAATTGATATTTACCTGTTGTAGTTTGTTCAAGTTGTGCACAACTGCACAATCTGTGGCTAAGACCATGTATTTAACCAAATACAAACCTATAAACTAAACAAAGATGTGACACTAGTTAATGGTAGCACACTAGCTGATATATTCCAGGTGACAAGCAGTTCAAAATGAAATAATAAAAAAAAAGTGGCTGCCGCTGCTATGACATAAAGGGTAAGGGCATGAACACTTCAGGTGTCAACAGCTGAAAATAAGTCCAGGTTGGTCATGTGATCTCATAACAGTGGCTTTAGGAGTCCTGTCATAACCTCCTGGCAGATGGGTTCTGGGCTCAGCAGATGCAAACCTGGCTCCACTACATCAGATGAGAGGAGAGAGAAGAATTCCTTATGTAGGAGTATTCTTTCGGATAACAAATACGTCTTTGCAAGCAACTGCAGCGTAAATAAATCCAAGCCTGAAAAGAAGCAAAACAGCTTCTTATGCCTCCATTCGAGATCCTGGCTGGTCATGCTGCATTGAATTAAGGCTTTAAATAAATTATTGTAAAAGAATGCTAATGAGAGGCTTCACAATGAAAAGACATTACCTCTCCTGATTTATGAGAGATTAATGCTGCATGTAGTGTACAGCGGATCATCGGGTTTGTCTCTTTGTGAACCAGATGAGCCCCGGCCACTTCACTATGCAGCATACTAATAACTCACACCTGGACACTTTCTGGCAGCAGACATGGTGCTCCTACAAACCTAACTCTAATAGAGCCGTCTGCTAGCCCGTTTTCTCAGAGGGACAAAGTACTGTTTGCAGAAAACAGAGCACGTAAAGTCCGTAAAACAAAGACAAGACCTCTTTATGAACTGCCTTTCACAGAAGTGGGAATATTCATTTGGTCTTTAAAAGGTTGCTCTAGATCTTAGGGAGAGTAGACACCAATTTCAGACAGTAAGAGACAGAAGTCTTAAGGTCCTAAAAGTGTCTGATTTTCCCAAACCATTGACATCCACTGGAAATATGTGGACAGATATTAATATATTAAAACTAAATATATTAAAATAATACAATAAGAAATATTAAAGTATTACTAAAACCACAAAGCCCGTGATTTAATTACATAAACATAAATGTGTTCTGGGAACACAACATGAGCCAATCTTCCAAAACATGAAGTGCTTATAAACAAAAAAGAAGCAAAACAAAACGATGGTTTAACATTTGAAAATAAAGAAATCGAGACTATACATTTTAGTATTGTAATTTCTTAAAAAAACAATTGCAGTAAAGCCAATAATATTTATTTTGTTTCAAATATTTATTTTAGTAATAATAATATTTACAATACAAATAATGATAATTATTATTATTATTATAGTCCTTGATATATAAATCACAAAACCTGTGTGCAAATTATGCAGCCCTACAAACAAGCATAGCAAGCCTGGAATTTGTAAACTGCATTTTAAATTGCAATTTTTTATTCAGAATTTTTTTATCTTCTTGGAAGATTGCTAAATTCAATCCAAAACTGTCAACAATGGCGCCACCAGGCAGTGAGCATATTGTGTGAATCTGGCATGCTGGGAGATTGAAACAGTAAATATGTTCCAGCCAAACTTGATGTAATAATACATTTCACAGCGTGAGCAGCTGCCTTGTGTAGTTTTAACCCACATTAAGTGAAAAATAATTATTCAAATCATTTAAACAACTATTGCTATTTTGCTGAAGTGGTTCTCTCAGGCATCAAGAAAAATGAGACCATACAGGCCCTCCAACTCCAACAGAACTGATGTGATGTTAGCCATAAGCAAAGCAGTAAACAGAAGTTACAGTCATGGAGTCATACAGTCATAAAGTCATGACACTAGCAGCTGGCCTAGTATACAAATCTGGTGCAGTTATATCAAGCAAATATACTTTAAGAAACACTGCAGTACGGAGTCCGCTCTAATAAAGCAAATCAATTTTGACCGCTTAACTGCTGGAGTAATTTTATACTGTTTGCACAGTAAACAAAAGTGCTAGCTGGTGACAGCTGGCTGAAAATGCAGCTTTCCAGACATCAAAGAAGCCTAAGGCTAAGGCTAGCCAACACATCACTTAGCTCTCAGCACCCCTAGATGCTTCATTCCCACAGCACTCACATTCCTGTTTGAAGGTGAAGTATTCTGTGAGGTGCCGACACTCATGGTTGCCTCTGAGGAGGAAGAGGGTGTTGGGGTGGTTGATCTTCAGAGTCCACAGGAACAGCACACACTACAGAGACACAGAGAGAGAGACATTGATTATTAATGTCAGTTGGCACAGCTATGAGAGGAAAATAAAGTCTTTTACATCAACAAACTAGGGAAAACATCCCATTTTAATAAAATAAAAACAGATAAATGAAAATATCACTTCTATACAATCTTACATTTTCGTATTTGATTAAAAAAAATAATAATAATAAAATGCAACATTTTCCCCAAGAGAAAACGTTAACAAAATGTTTATTGGTGTAATTTCTGAGTAATATAATATATCTCCTAATATAATTTATAGCAAGACACTTTAATGCATTTACATTTATGCATTTAGCAGATGCTTTTATCCAGAGATACTTACAGTGTATTCAGGCTAAACATTTTTTTTTAATTAGTATGTGTGTTACCTGGGAATTAAACCCACAACCTGTTGCGCTGCTAATGCAATGCTCTACAACTGAGCCACAGGAACCAGAAAAAATAATCAAATGTAATTATTGTAAATCTTCCTTTATTGTAAAAGAAAGGCAATTTTTCTATTGCATATTAAGGTAATCTGACGGTTTTCAATGCCCAAAGGCAAGATTATGGCACAATTACTGTCCTTTCAATGTTTGGTGCTCAACAGATGGCCAACTGGGTGCACGAGGGACTGCGTAATTGGGAGTGAGTGGTCACATGGTAATTATTCCCAATGACACATTATTCTAAACAACAGGTTTGTTTCGTTCATTTACACATCTAAAATTCACACTAAAGTATAGAACGTGCTTGGCAGCAAACAACAAAAAAACCTTGGCAATACACTCATCGTTTAAGTGAGATGCCTGATCGTCTAAGTACAGTACAGAGTACATGCACACACTCTTTTCAGCCTCATTAAAATCTATTTATCTTAATCCCCCCACCCCCTTACTTTTCATTTGCATGCAAAATCCTAGACACCACTCAATGTTGGGAGAACAGGACACCAAGGTAACCACGGACGACAGGTGTGCATTTAAATGACATGTGAAATAATAGACACGGAGGAGGGTGCGAGCGGGAGGTGGGATGCAACAGTGCCGAGAGCTGGAACCAGAGCCTACGCAAGAGGAATAATGTGCTGAAAATTGCAGGTAATCGTGGCTATGAGAAGAGGACCTGAACAAAGGTTATTTATCATTGCCGAATAGCAGATAACATTTTTTTCTATGTCGTTTCAAATGGGAGGAATTCACAGAATTCTGAGAACTAGGGGGTTTTTACACCTGGATAGATCGATTGCTTTGTTCCGAAACTGGGGGTTAAATCGCTACAATGTTGCAATTTCATTTTGGTTCCATTCGCATTCACAAGGCCATATTTACAAACAGACCAAACTTCGTTAATACAAGGCACATGAAAGTGAACTCTCCTTTGATTGTTCAGAGTGCATCTTTTTATTTTCCGGGATTCCGCTCAAAGTTGTCAACCATCAGGATGGACAGACAGCAGTGTTCACGGGATTATTGTGGCTTTTTTGGTCACTGATGTTGGTCACCATTATTTTGAGCAGGAATCAAAACTTAGGCGAAACAGCCTAATGTACCTATTGCGGAGAAGAGCAATTAGAATGCTGTTTGGCAATGTGTTCGCCTGACCAAAATTGGATTGGGTTGCTTTCACACTTAAAGCGAACTGCTACTGAGATCGTATGCAATCGGGCCGAGACCACCTCGTTCAGGCAGTATCAGAGCGATTGTTTTGGTGCGGATCCGAGTGCAATTGTCGTGTTCACATATGCCTAAATGAACTAAACCAAGGGAGAAAACACACCAGGTTCCGAAACAGATGCTCAGGTGTGAAAACACCCTTATTCAATAGAGCTCCAGTATGTTAATGTTGTGAATTAAGACAATTCAGACTTTAAACAACCTGAATAGAAACTGTTTTCTATTTTATTATATTTAAAAATAGCTAAATTGCAAAAAATATTTCTGTTTTTACTGTATTTTTTTATTTTTAATCGTTTTTAAAAAACCTTATCGACCCAAATTTTGAATGTTACTACACACATACCTTGTGTGTGTGTATATATATATATATATATATATATATATATATATATATATATAAAGATATATAAAATAAATGTTGCAATATATATTATTTTGTTGAGCAGAGCTACACTTATTTAAAAAAAGACAGGACTGACTCTTTTGAATAAAGTTCAGCTCTGCTCATGTCACTGGAAGTTTGTTAATGACAATAAATAACTGCATGCAAGTCACTGCGTGAATGACCCTTAATGTCCAACTAATAAACTCCTCCCAGGATCAAAGTGTGAGTGGTCAGTGACATCAGTCATGTCAGCGGAGACTCGCAACAAGCAGAGTGTTCCACGCTTTAATGCTCTATGACTCATCTCTTTTGAAAGGGTACAGAGTCTGGCAGGTTATCAAATAGCTCCAGTCAGACAACTCCTCCAGTGACACATCCAAATGAGACAGACTGAGAAAGAGAGGTCATTTACCATACAGCTTAACAAGGTCTCGGATACCTCTGTTCTCAATTCTTAAGCATCCACAGCTCCTGCATTTTCATGTTTTCTCTTTTAAGAGTGACATTTAGTGAACTTACACAGCCTGCATTTTAGGGCTGAAACTATTCCTCGAGTAACTCGTTACAAAAAATGATCGAGGCAAATTCCTCTGCCTTGAAGCCTCTTTTAATTTATTTTAAATCTCACGTCAGGTTCTTTCGCAATGATTTTTTTAATGTGACAATGCGTTTACGTTACCCACAAAGCGGAAGGAGACACAAGGAGTCAGCAGTGTTTTGATTTGAGGGCGCGGGCAAACGTAAAGAGAACGTCGTGGCGTGTGTCCATTGCAAGATAGAGCTGGCATACCACAACTAGGGCCCATGAACAACATCTCCAGAACTGCTCTGACAGTCACTTCATGAGCATTTGACCGATTGATTTGAGTAAAAATAGCGTCACATCGCATACACAGAACTGTAAAGGTACAAAAATAAATGTCCGGTTAAAGAGTATTGTTCAGCAGAATGTACATAGCCTACAAAAAAAAAAAAAAAAAAAAAAAAAAAAAATTCTTCCATGTTTTATTTTTAATAGTAAATCCCCTTTGTTTACCAAAAAGTTAAGTTAATTTTCAATAATTAAAAGATAAATTTAATTAATGTTTTGTGTGTTTAATGTTTAATGTGCATCTCAGAAAATGCTTTATTTAAAACCCCAACTGAATGGCACGTAAATGCACTTAATTAATCTGTCAACTTTATTGTCATTGTTCACAGTACAAGTACAGACAGAGAAACAATGGGCAATAATGAAATGTTTATTTTTGATGTATGCATTGCATTCTATGCATTTAAAAATAAAATTGTTATTTTTTCTAAAAAAGGAAACTTAGTTGTTCATTTAAAAGACCCAGGAGTCTTATTTTCTCTTGCATAATTAATATTGCACTTTAAGCAAAAACATTTTATCCGATTACTCGAAGGAATTTTTGGTAGAATACTCGATTACTAAAATATTCGATAGTTACAGCCCTACTACATTTACCAAAACCAACCAAACACATGAAAAGTAGCGGCTTGAGTAAACTGGGAGATTCAAAATGGACCTTTTTTTTTTACATTATGCAATGCAATGGTTTTTGGTTAATTAGAATATTATTTTATTATTCTTATTATATAACAACAATATCATATGCACACATATAAAGATAAATCCCCAGCTGCCACACTCAACACACTTCAACTCAATAGGGCTGGGAAATTATTTGTTGATCAAGAGGCATTAGGAATCATTCATCACACCCAAAGAAAAACTGCAGTGCTTAACAACTATAGGACAGCAAGAGCTAAATAAACTTATCACTGCATCTAAACAAACAACATGCCTGTTAGATCCTGTACACACTAAATTACTGAAAGAGGTGTTGCCTTCAGCAGTTTCACTTACTGTGTTTTACTGTGGTAAATACGTGCCCAAGTCGCTTTTGTTCTCGCGTTTGACTATCGCGGGACTCTCCAGTTTCGGTTTGCTATATAGTAAGGTGTGGCCAAAGCCTTAACTTGTTGTAGTCCCTACCAGCCATTTTTGTAGGAATTTTCCAGAATTTTAAAAGACAGATATCTCTGTTTGCACTGAACTTTCAGCTTTGTAAGTTTGCAGATAGTGTTATGCTCAAACAGTAACACAACATTACACACTAAATAAAGTAAAAAAAAAGGGAAGAAGAAAGTCATATACACCTAGGATGCCTCGAGGGTGAATAAAACACAAGCAAATTTTCATTTTTGGGTGAATTAACACTTTAATTGATTCTTCCGTACATTTCTGCCATATGTACATTAACTGACAGTCACCACTCATAAGCTCCTACTAAATATTGTAGAAACAAAATTTTCTGTAAAGTTGCTTCGAGACCATTTGTGCCGTGATAAGTGCTATACAAATAAACTTGAACAGAATTGAAGAATGTATTGCAAAGCTCAGAATCTCAGAATTATAAGGCTAATAGTGATGGGAAGTCTATCTGAAAAACGTTTCTTTCAGATTGTTTAAATAAACCGGTAAAATATACACATACAGTAGCCATTCTTTTACGTTATTGTGTCAACAACTCAGTGTGATGGTATGTCACACTGTAACATTCAATATTGCTGATTATTACCTTTTATTCACTTAAGTTAGAGATGTTAATTGTCTCCATTTCTTTCTGTGATCCTGCATGTAGAATAGTATACGACAAATTTAGATTAGCTTACGCAGGGTTTCTGCAGGATTTTAACGTCCAAACGTAAGACTTAAGTCCTTTTTTTAAAACCTGCACAGATAAAATTAATACAATATAGGCAGGGAAGGACATTATCTATGGTAACATTAAACTGTAAAATTATTGTAAAAAGCATGATTTACAGTTCAAATACAGGTTCACAAAAACACAAAGTTTAATGATCATGACCTTCACATTTCAGCCTTTAAACCATTTTTAAGAAAACGGAAGGGGAACTATTGTTACCCAGGGCTGGGGGGTGGGGGGTACGTGCAGACAAAGGAGTCTCGAGAGTGAATTTCAAGGGGGAGGGAGTGACATTCCAGTTCCAACTGGTTAGATTGTTTAACCATTTAAATAATTTAATCTTTATATTCATAAATGTATTTAAAATATAGGTCAACTATGTTCCTGGGGACCCAATGTCCTGCAAAGTTTATTTCCAACCTGCTTCAGCACACCTGGCCTGCGACTTTTCAAGTGATCTTGAAGACCTTGACTAGCTGTTTCAGGTGTTTGATTAGGGTGGGAGCTGAACTCTGCAGGACAGTGGGTCCCCAGGAGTAGGGCTGAAGACCTATGATTATGATAAAACATTTATCAGATAACATTGTTATAATGAATTTAAATGCTTTCATGACACCTCTAAGCCTCATTAAACAGTCTGTAAATATACCTAAATACCACCTTTGTGTTCTTCTGTGCCACCTCTGTAGTACAAAGAATTTTTTTTTTTTGATATTGAGTTAAATTATTTGGTACCTTATGCTTCCTGATTGTGTCTTATTATACTAATTGAAAGTATTGCTATAATTAAAAGCAAAATAAAATTTTATAAATATAACTACACAGGGTGCCTTTGATCTTGATACCTAAAAAGTATATGGTTTAGAACAAACATGAAATCAGTTTAATGTTATAGATTATAAAGTTTTTTATAATGAAATTAATCTGAAAGGTGGTCTAAAAGTTACCCCAACTTAGAGCTCCCCCAGTGATTTTTTGGCCATTTCCACCACTGACAATAACCATAGTTTACAAACATGAATTTGTTCTAGATGTCTAAAGTATATAAAAAGAATAAACCATGCTCTGCTGTTCACAAGGGAACATTTTAAGCTCTGGACTACACAATAGACATAATATGTGTTTATAAGAAACACTGAATACTAAGGAAGTTTAAAAGCAAGTAAGCCTTCATATCATGAAGCCACAGTGTGAAGTGAACATGTTTCTCCAATCTTTAAAAATAGAAAAAGAATCAAAAACAACACTAAAGAATTGACTCCAGTGTTGATGCTAGAGCCAGGAATCAAGGAGTCGATAAAAAAAAAAATGGAATTGAACAGCCCTACAACTCAGCTTTTTCCCTCGATCTGCTCAATGTTACAAAGGCATGCTTATTCCACGTTAAGGCAAAGCAAATCATAATACCTCATCTTTTCTGACCAGCCACTGTAACTATGGAAAAGATGACAGTTTCCCCCCCAAAAAAGTCTAGAAACTACACAACTAAATGCAATTGTTGACCAGCAAATCTTTACTGGAGATATTATGGTATAATCTGCTTTACCTCTCTTTTGTGCTTATGTGTGGCAGTTGATGCACTGTTGGTAATGTGGCAGTGTAGCCAGTGATAATGCCTTAACAGATGGTTCAGAGAAGATGTCAGATTCTCAGCCAAGTAAGAATGAACCCAGCCTTGCATGCAAATACATATCCCCACTGGAACTATCACAAATAACTCAAGTATCAGGAAAAACACTGGTGTTAGGGTAAGGATATTGTTAAACTGTGCATAGACTGAACAAGAATAATACTCTTACTAAGCGGCCTAGATAGAATATGCACTGATACACTAGCTTTCAAGGTTTGAGGTCGGTAAGTTTTTTTTTTTTAAAGAAATTATTCAGCAATGACACATGAAATCAAAAGTGATCGTAAAGGCATTTATTTAATAATGTTAAAAGGATTTTTTTTATCAGTGCTGCTCATTTGAACTTTGTTCATCAAGCAACCGTGACAAAAACTTGCCACAGTTTCAAAACAAATACTAAAGGTGCACTAAGCGATTTTTGAAAAACACTTTTGACTAGTGTCGGACCAAGCCCCAAAACAAACTCACAGCCAATCAGCAGTAAGGGGTGTGTCTAGTTATGATAAGGAGAAGAGAGAGCTCAGTGGGGGCGAGGTCCTGTTGTGGTATGGGCATGTTTGTTTTGGTGCTTTCAAATATCAACATCGTTTGGCAAAAATCGTTTGGTGCTCTTTTAAGCAACACAACTGTTGTCAACTTTGATAATAATAAGACATGTTTCTTGAGCACCAAATCAAATTTTTTACTGTATTTTTGAACAAATAAATGCAGCCTTGGTTTTTTCTTTTTCTTTCAAAATCATTCAAAAAGTTTTTCCATGGCAGTATATTGGCAAGAAATCAAAAACAATGCGTTTAAAGCTGAGGGTACTACACACTTAGGCGCTAAGAGGCTAAATACATCAACATATTAGCCTAAATATTAAAAAATAAACAAATAATTGCACAAAGGACTGTGGACATGTAGAAATCTTTAAATAACAGGGTTTCAGTGTCCAGACGGAAACTGTGAAGCGGATTTCTACAGGTGCAGATTCTATGTGGGCCTCTTATTTGTAGATCATTTAAGAACACGCACTCACCTCAATACTGAAGTATCCTCTGTCCACATAATCGCCCAGGAAGAGATAGCGCGTGTTGTCAGGGGAACCACCAACTTCAAAGAGCTTCATGAGGTCGAAGAACTGTCCGTGAACATCACCACATACTACAGGAAAAAAGGAAGCACAACAAAAGCTTAACATGATACATCACTTTCAGTGAGTGATACTCAATGCCTGCCTCATACTGAAATCAATGGCAACTGTAAGCAAAGTAAAACGATAAAAGGTTTTTTGTATCACGTCACATTAAAAACAAATGCCATGGAGATAATGGACTGGATGGAGACCAAACACTTCACTTAAATTCATCCTACCTGCATCATCTAGCCAGCAACGGCCACATGTACAAGACTGCACTGTCACTTAGCAACAACGACACTATATCTGAAAATACAGAGGCTGGATCCATTTATAAAACAGGCTGTATCTAGAGCCAGAGGGGTTTGTGACATCTATTCATTTGTGTTCAAAGGCAGCAATATCTGTAGAGGACAGATGAGCTCTAATTTATCAGCATCATAAAATACTGTGACATGACACACACATCTCGAAGAATTAAACCTTGAAGCACAACATCTTCATCAAATAATTGAGTATGTTTAACAGGCTCTGTTTGTCACTGATAAGACCCATCTGAATTTAAGATTACCCAGATGCGATGCAGATTCTTGAGTATAATCAGTAAATTCCCATTATACGATTTCCTGTCACTCTCTTCTATCTATCTGTCAAATAAAAGCCAATAACTAATTTACTATTATGCAATTTCTCAAAAACCAGTGACCAGATTGGTCAAAACGGTTGAGTAGTTTTCCAACAAATAAGCAAATATTGAGGTTGACTGATTTATAGATCCTAGACTTTCCTTATATATCAGTGTCTTTAATTAGTGTGCTTCTAAAATCTAATTTAAAATTATTACTACTACAATTATAGGAGATATCACAAATTTTTTTCATGTAAATTTAAAACTAAGGCAAAACTAAAGCTAGAGGTGAATTAAGGCAATACAAATTTACAGTACGAAAAGTATATGTAGTATGAAAAAACTAGTGCTGTCAAATCGATTAATCGCATCCAAAATAAAATTATTTACCTAATATATGTGTGTGTACTGTGTATATTTAAATACACACACACATACATGTATATATTTAAGAAATATGTTTATTCAATATAATATAAATGCACATTATACATACAGTAATATAATATTATACATAATATAAATTTAATAGGTTTATTATACATAAATAATATATATTTCTTAAATAGGCATGTATAAACAGTACACGCACACATATTATGTAAACACAAACTTTTATACCGGATGCAATTAATCGATTTGACAACACTAGAAAAAAACTGAAATTCATTTTAAGGTTTGTTTAAATTACATTTAACAGTGTTCTTATATCAGTAGTGTTTTAAAAAAAGTTAACTTTAGATGACAACAAAGGTATATAGGGGGAATGAGCATGCACAATTTAATATCTTATATTGCCCGACTGATAGAAAACCAATCGATCAATTATAAATCTATTTAAAAGCTGCAACCCTTAAATCATTCATCCCTAATATTTTAATAGTAAAGTTGAATGTAAACAGTAAAGTGGCAGGTGCACTCAAAACCAAACATAATATGAAAGTCTTCCTTTAGAGGTTTTGCACATCCCTCTAGAGTCCACTGAAGAATCACAGACCACATTCTGCTGCAGAATCCTAGACTGTTTCCTGTGCTGCGCTCCACTGATCTGCAGACAGTATCTCCAAATAAGTTTGCCACAGCTGATTCTCCACAGTGACGGTTTGTAACAATAAATCAGGTTTTCTCTGCAAAGAACTCAACAGCAATGCCAATATAGTGTGCCTGATGAAAACTCTTCACAGATGCAGTACGGGCCTACTTGAAAGTTACTTATCAACCAAACCAATCGTTTTATGATTTATTATTTTATTGTTGGCTAAAGGTACACACACTGATGCCAATGAAGTGTAATAATGAATATCTGAAATGTTGCATGAAGTTTCCATGAGGAAAAACACCTTCTTTTTTGGAGCATTTTTTCTTAGGAATCTTAGCAAAACAAAACCAAAGTCAGGTCATCTCCCTAAAGCTGTCCTAAAGATGCTCTTGCTTTCTTACCAGTGATTGGTGCCTCCACCTCTAGCATGCACTTCTCCTGCCTAAGGATGTTGGCACCCTCGTTTATGATGCGCAGCGCAACGTCCTCCTCCACTCGTCCCTCTTTGATCAAATGGTTCTTCAGTATCTCAGCATTGGGTTTACCATCCACAAATAGGTCCTTCACTGTCAGCCGCTGGTGAGGGGGCAGTGGGACTGCTGTAGGTACAATAAGAGCAAAATATCAGTTGACAATATGGGCCATTTTTACAAAATTAACAAGGCAGCTGCTAGTATGGAAAACAAGCTTCAGTCATAGCGCAAAAGAGTAGGTACAAAGTATGCCCACTACGAGTGATAAAGAGCCAATATAAAAGAGATAAGGAATAAAAGGTCATTTAATTATTCAAACAATATTAATAACATACACTCCATTTCACAAGTTTGGAATGTATATCACTTGGATGTATATCACAATACAAAAACGATCTGTCGTTTTACTGCGACTAACTGCATTTTAAAACAAAATATAAAATTTTTAATAATTTATCAAAAAAAAAACTTTACAAGTTATACAAAATGGTACATTATTAGCCATTTATAAGTTATTAGTCATAACAAGAAAGTAATAATCAGTTATTTCCTAAAACCACTGCACATGTTTGTTGATGAAAACATTAATGACTCTTGCTCCAAAGGATGCACCTTTGGGGGGGGGGGCTTAGTGTATTTCATATCTGCTCTTTATTAGTTTGAGCTGCTCTCTGGAGCATCATGACATTTGCTGCTGCTGGGGCTAATAAGACAAGTTATGGTATCGTGAGGATTCTATCGATTCAGCTCTCAGGTTTAACCTTCACAGACGTGAGAGGATCCTGAGATGTCTCGCAGTAATCCCTCACCTGTGCTGAACTGCCAGGTAATCTAACTTCACCAAATCCCTCAGCAAAAGTGCAAAGGCTGCCATAGAGAAGGGCTGTGGCTCAAGATGTGTTCAATAATGAGAATTCTGGATGATTCATGGTTCCTTAGAAGCTTAAGAACTTCTAGATGATGTATACAGATGTTTTTAAAAATAAAAAACATACATTTATCAAGAGTACAGCATGCTGCTAATATCGGTCTTTTCTGTCTCTGTTCCCTCTGAAGGGTTCATTACTGAATGAAGTGAGGAATGTGTTGAAGTTCTCAAACACCATGAAGAGAAAACAGGAAGCTGTGTGAACAGCCAGGGTCACTGGCACAGTCTTTTCCCCCCCAAGTCTGTCACAAAAGCTACGGTTGATGCTGCTGGTTCCACCGCGACCCCATTTGCATGCAACTGTCATAGTGTATTTTGGCTGCTCAGCCTCCGGCTCCAAATGTCTGCTTGATCGATAGCCAGTGAGAGCCCATATGTTTCAAAAGAAGTCAGAGCTAAACTTAATTTTATGGAAAGTGGGTTTTAAAACTATGGTGTGATTGGTGACGCTGAAGGACATGTAACTTAAGACATCTGCAAAGCATTCAGAGGGAACAGTAGCTGTCTGGCGGAAGTGCAAGGTGCACCGAGTCAGACTTTGACAACGCTCCCATTAATCTGGTGGTTCTATTAAACGTGCCCGGAATGCCAGAGCAAATGTCTGAGCCCTCAACCATTAGGGATTCCAATCAAGCCACTGGATCCCACAACCAATCAGTAGCGTATCTGTACGAGGACACTGAAATGTCTCATTAAAACAGATCAAACTTTTCCTGTTCACAGATGAAAATTCCCAGCATTCCAAAACAGTTTATGAAGGATCTCTTCATATGGCCAAAGTTCAGCCTTTATCTCTATTATGTGGCAACCAAGCGGCAACTTTCCGGTCTTTCTCTTGAAACCAACATAGAAGTGACTTAGGCTGCAATTCATAGACTTGCCCCAAAAGGAAGTCAATTTCACAGACCCCCCCCCCCCTAAAATTCCCAAATTTACAGTAGAAAAAAATAATTTACAGCCTGGTACAAAAAATTATCATCCATTTAAATTATATTAAGCCTTAAAGTTCTGCAAAGTTCTGCTTAATTAATTGTGTGGCCACTTGTGTGACAGGTGGATTGGCACAGCTGTCACCACCGTCGATCTAGGTGGGCGTGGTTTCAGTGACCAGCTCCACCCACCCACATGAAGTATTTCAGTTCAAACTGAATCAATGACATATCAATCAGTTCGAAGACGTTCTAATTAGGCTTTTCCAGTCTTCAGTTCAGTGTCACATGATCCTTCAGAAACCATTCTAATATTCTGATCTGGTGCTCAAAATGTGTTATTATCAATGCTGAAAAACAGTTGTGTTGCCTAATATTTTTGCAGAAACTGTGAGCAAGAAACAAGAAAGTAATAATCAACTTTTGAAAACTCTTGCATGAAAAGATGATACAATAGAAGTGAAAGTTTTTTCACTTAAATAATTGAGCCAAAATAAAGTGAGTGAGTGAGTGAAAGTGACATGACTTTCAGCCAAGTATGGTGACCCATACTCAGAATTCGTGCTCTGTATTTAACCCATCCAAAGTGCACACACACAGAGCAGTGAACACACACACACACACTGTGAACACACACCCGGAGCAGTGGGCAGCCATTTATTCTGCGTTGCCCGGGGAGCAGTTGGGGGTTCGGTGCCTTGCTCAAGGGCACCTAAGTCGTGGTATTGACGGCCCGAGATTCGAACCCACAACCCGAGGGTTAGGAGTCAAACTCTCTAAGCACTAGGCCACAACTTCCCCCTAAATATACTAAATTGATGGGATCTCATTTACTTCAAATGCATTTTTGCTTTAGATAGAAATATCTGTCAAAAGAGTTTATTGTGATTTAAGAAGAAATGATAACTAAAGACTATGGAGGAAGAAAATCTAACACTTCCGCTTCTGGCATGAAGACATAACCCAAACATTAAATTCATTATGATATCCTCTGTCAGGAGTAAGCATGATGGCTCCCACAGGCATAAAAAAAGAAAGTTGTGCTATCATGACGCAAGGCTGAACACAGTTGAACTTAGCACAACACAGCAGATTTACAGTCAAAAAACATTTTCAGCTCATGTTCAGTAGGTCACACTTCTCCACACTAAATAAAATACTGTAAGCAGTAAGGAGATAACACGGAGAGAGGGGTGAGAGCGGATGACTCCAACTGACCTGAGTTAAGGATATGTACAATACGAGCTCACTGTCATAATGAACATTATCTATACTCTGACTACTGAGGAGTATATAAATAAACCGTAAGCAGCCCTGGGTCCACAACACAGCCTGGGAATAGTGACGGTAAGCTGGGTACGAGCACTAAGAACAGATTAGGCAAAGCCTTAATTAGCCAGGGATTCCAGGTTCAGAGGCTGTTTATTTAGGGAGTCCTCCTACTGCAAACAAGATCCTGACCCTAAAGTTCAAAAGAGAGGGTGGAGGGTTAAGGCCAGTGTGGAGAAACATCAAATACAAAATTCTGTAGGATGCTTTAAACCTTCATAGTGGCATAAAACATACTGAGAAAGACAGATATGTGGCTAGAAGGGTTAGACAAAATCTAATCTCAATCTAAGTTTACACATTTGCATATGACAGTTCTGAACCAAACGCTTTGCATTTCAGTGTTACCAAGAACAGGCTCTGCCTCCGCTTTTTCAGCCCTGCATAAAACTAGACACTAGGCAGGCTACAAGTGTTCACTCTAGACCTGAATATTTGAAAGGCAAACTGGTTCCTGTGCTAATCTACTAACGTGCTATTAGTGTCTCTATTTTTTTCTTACTTCTCAACGCAACAAAATACTCTTTTCAAACCCATGTGAAAGCATGAAGCAAAAGGCGGACGTAAAACAGAAGATAAAAAAACAGAGAATAGAAACTAGTCACAATTTTTCAGCTTCTGTAACACTAGTCTTGGGTAACATCTGGGGATCAATGACTCAAATATGAGAAATGCCAACAGAAAGTGTACAGTTCTGATGTTAGTGAGCCCAGAGGTCTTATCAAATGTCATTTGGCTTAGTTTACTTGGTTTGACCTTATTGGGTAAACTGGTTACCTAGTAAAAATGAAGCATGCATACAGTGAGTCTTATTTAGATTATCACTATTAAAAAGCAAAAACAAATTTTCTCTCACAAAGCCAGAAATGTATGTCATCACAGATGGATCTAACCGAAAACAATGTCTGAAATCAGTTTCAAATTAAAAAAAAGGTGTTTGATGAAACAGGATTTAATTGTTCACAAAAAATTTAAACATAATTGGAAGTGACAGATAAAGATTCCAGTAAAGATTTGAACCTCACTGTTGCTCATTCAAATGGCGCGTTATTACAGAAAATATGTCTTTCCAAAGAATTCCTGGTGACAAACCTCTAGAAATACGTGTTGTGAAAACTATACAGTATTGCTTAGAATATAAGTCTATCCCTCACTGCCTCATTTTCATTCAATATATATAAACTACATAAAACATATTTAATATTACATATTAAATAAAATAAGAAAATATGAAATGTTTAATAAATATTTATATTAAATCAGTTAAATAACCCTGCTAGTGAAACATTATCTGATATTAAGAGCTACAGGAGGTTTGTGCCTTGAACTCCCTTTAAAAAGCACCAGTGCATGCTAATTCACATAGTTTTCTCCAGGAAAGTTCTCAAAGCTGATCCAAGCAGGTAATGTGAAGCATGTGTGGTTCAATTTACCCCATATTACTTATACCACAAATAATGCTAGGACCCTGCAAAGAATGGCTGACAGGAGCACAATGATGGGGAAAAAAAGCACTATAACCACTGATAACAATGCAATGATTATGACCTCATACACCAGGTGTGTAGACAGAAATATTCATATTTCATATTTTACATAACATGAGCCAGAATCAAGGGTCACTCCCGCCTTCATACTCACAGGCATGGCTGATCAATTTGATCAATTAACAGTTGAAAAGTAATCCGTTGTATATTAATATTTACAATATAAATTAGGTGTGCAGGTAGATAAAATTATGCCCTAACTTGAGTTGAAATGGGTGCACATCGTGAAAGAGTAATGGGACCATTTGTTGTCAATTCAGAAGGACTTGTGCCAAGATTACAAAATAATCTTTATTCAATTTAATTGCATAGTTGCATTAACTGGATGTCAGAATAAACCTGCAATTTCCAAGATGTTATTGTGATTTACAGTGCAGGCGATCAACAAAACCTGGAAATTATTCAATGAATCAAATGATTCACCAAAATACCAGAGTGGGAATCCATTAGAATCAGTAGTAATTACCTGTCTGGACACTGCATGAAATACAAACCGAAATGAACTTACTTTTAATAATTCGTTCAGTGGTCGACAGCTTTTCTTTCGGCTCTTTGGTCGACATCTTCTCAGTTCAGTTGGGATTTATTAGCCAGTAAATAACCAAATATATCCTCCCTGTTTGCTGGGGCCAGTCCGAGAAACAAGAGATCGCAAAGTGGCCAGAGATTCCAGAGGGTCCGAGAACAGTTCAAATTCAGACCAGCAGGCAGCTTTAACACTCTAACACAGCTAATTTAGTCAACGCTGACCAACAGTTGGGTACACGGGTCACAGGGTAACAGGGTAGCATAATAACATCGCCAGCTTGCCCTCGCTGACAGAAACACAACCACCGATCGTCGTTGACAAGCTAATGTTAGTAGAATCGAGCCAGGTCTTGGTGTTTTCCTGCTGACATTGATCTATCTATCAAGCGATCAGCCTTTCTCTTCCAGATATCTTGGGCTCGTGGCAGCGGGAGCCAGCGACACAAGATGATTAGGGTTTGGTGCGCAATCTTCAACGTTAATCCGATTTTCCACTTTTCAGAGTCAGAATGTCAACTCGTCAGTTTAGCTAGACACTCATAAGAGAGTTCGGCAAAATAATAACGTGCCGAAACGCGCCGATTTGTCTTCATAAACATATGTCCTGTCGTGTGAGAACAGCGATTGCGCGATCCACCCGCCCACTCGAGCTAACCATATGGCTAGCAGTACCTTCCAATCATACTTTCGTTCCCAGCTCCTCAGTTTAAACGCTAATCTCTAAACCTCAGACGGATTTCCTGCAATATGGCGGAGCTGTGGCTCTCGACGCGTTGGCGTGACGTAGCACGTAAAACAGACGCATAAGTGGGTCGTGCTGGAGGTCCCTCGGCGGTGCTCTGGAGAGAAAAGCAGAAATACTGCAAAGAGAAAGTAGTCCGTTAAAGTTAATGTGACGAGGATGTTTTAAACCCACACTGTAGGCCTGTTGCCACAAAGGATAAACTTTTAAGGAGCACCCTTTTCTTTTCTAAAGTTAGTCTAGCTAAACTGGTCAAGTGCAATAATTATGTGTTTTTATTTTGAACAATTTTTTGTCATGTTTATAAAAAAATATAGGAAATTGTTATTCTCATATTTTCCACATAATATTTTAGAGAATTATGTTTCAGCGTTAGCAAAAGCTGTAAATGATAAAATCATTTATCTACCGTATATGCATAGTGGTTACTAAATATAATGCAAAACCACTAAATTTGTTGTATAAACACTTGTTGTTTTGTATAATTAATTAGTTATAATTGATTATAAACTCTCAATGTGTGCAAAAATCAGCTATTTAACTGGTAAACAATATTTCAGCACCGTTTCCTCTATCCTAAGAGCATTAAAATATTCATAAAATGGTAAGATTCACATTAACTGCACAATGTTGCTTCTCTAAGGCCAACCGGGTGGTCTGAGCAACCTTTCTGCTGTATAATGAATGATGACAAATTATTAAATTATTATAAATATTCTCAGATAATCTATCTCTTCTGATAATAAAAAGATAAGAAAACAAGCAGCTTTGTCATAATTACAGCAGGAAAACCAAGTCGAAAAGGTTCAGAGAGGATGACACTACTTTCTGTACTCACTTGCATCCACTAGGGGGAGTCAAATTCTTTGTTAGATTTATACGTGGAACTAAAAATGAAAAAGAACATAACCCTCATTCCTGAATAAAAGATATGGAGTCTGAACTCACAACAAAGTGATGGGATATCGTTTATTATCTTTAAAATAGAGATTTCAGTTCCATTTACCATGTCTACCACTTTTGGAAGACATTACCTAGCACTTAGTCTGCATATTTTATATTAGAAAAAAGTACAAAGCACTATTTTATTTCCAGCAAACGCATACAGCCGAGTTAACTTTTACAGGCCTAGCGATCAGTATCATTTCTAAGAAAAGAAAGACCATGTTGATACATAAACAATTTTTAAGGGTGCACGCTTGTTTTTCCAGATTGTGTGCATTCCTGCCATAGTACATAATAGTTTTCACAGGTATTTAGTAAATGTCTAAACATAATACAGCCTGATTCATGAGGGACCCAGATAATTCCCTCTCTCGATCTGGTGCTCATAAGCATCAACATAATAAAGCAGATATCCAAACATGGAGTGATTTAATTCAAACAGAGCGTGCATATTAACATCATCTGGGTTCAGCTCATTAAATGTAGTAGCACCAGTGATTAAAGAGAGGACTTCCTGCAAACAATGTTTCTATCAGGTCAACTTCCTGAATTTGAAGCAACCTAATTATGGCTCTAACTGGTTAATCATGAACAACTGATATTTAGGTAAAGGGCACTTGAACAGACACTGAAAACAGATCCAGGGTGAAATCAAAAGGCACGAATAAAAGGTTATACTACATATTAAGGATAGAGATATGATATGTAACAGACCAGATGGTGTAGGTAAGTCCAATTTTACCACTAAAATTATGAGGGGGAAAAAGTAATATGGTATGGCTATATTAGTTTGAATACAATAAATATCATTTAAAATGTGGGAGCTTATGGAAAGGAAACACATGTCCAATTAACATCTTCACGCCAGATGGCAAAAATAAACACAAGGAGGATTATGGTGTTAGATATAAACATTAAAATGGTCAATTATGCATCAGCGACAGTTTAAGTATGCATGGTAATGACATTATAAGCACGTATGCTTCACAAATGTTCACATTCAATCTTTAAAAAAAAAAAGAGATTTGCTAATTTTTTCCACACATACTACCATTCACTTTCACGCCTTTCAAATTCTAGCCAATAAGCTCCATCCGTTAGTGCGTATTAGCTCGTATATGAGACATAAAGCCCCTCTTCATCACCCAGTCTCATTCACCACATCAGTACTAAATGACTTCACCCACATTTAACTCAGATTTGTATTAAATATGTTTGACTGCCACCAGCACAAAACTGGATCCACTGGTAAAACAAAGAGCATCTTTGGCTGCAGGTTTGAGAAAACCTGAAGAGCAAAAAATGGTTTTGTTTCTTCCCCCCAAAAAAGCTCAGCACAGTTCGGTCTCAGTATGTTTGCATAGGCACTACTTTTTTGTTAAAGCAGCTTTTTCCGGTATGAAATGTCAGAAGATGTTAAAGTGGTTGAACTGACATAATAGCATGGTCAAACAGAAATTAAAACATCAAATCGTAACTCTTCATATCTGTCTAGATGGCCTCACAGAACGCCTATTCTTGATCTTCATTAAGTATGTAGGCCCCTGATGCTCATGTCAACTTTTTAACTTGCTCTAACACCACTGAGAAGGGCAGAACGGTAACAGCATGACTCCATAACCAGTCATGACTGATCAAATACGAAAGTAGTCTAAAGTGCAAATTGAAGATCCTGTTGCAGATGCCCCTTTGATTGCAGAAATGTCTTGTTATTTTACACATGACAAGACTTCAACTTGGCGCAAAATTTTATAACATGCAGCTTGAAGGACCTAAAAAAGGCTTGAATGAATGTCCAGTCTTCACTGTGCTTTTTCTCCATAGAGCTTAATGTCCCTTGCTCACTGAATGATGAAGCCTGGCTGGGGTGCCATACGTGGAGGGGGTCTCTGGGGCACGGGTGGGGCATATTGCTGCATGTACATGTTGTGGTATCCCTGGTTAAGAATGGGTGGTGTGTTTCCTACTCTAGGGGGAATAGGGGGGTATGGAGAAGTGGGAGTGAATGGAGAGGCTGAAGTGAATGGAGAGGTAGGAGTGTAGGAGACGTCTGCGGTGGGCTGAGCAGGAGGAGTTTGGGAGACTTTAACAGGGGGAAGAGGAGGAGCCCGCCGGGGCAGCGGCACGGGGGAAGCATTGACCTCTATATGGAGAGCGGCTGGCCTGGAGTGAAGGTCCTGAGAGCGAGAGGGCTGAGGTGCAACCGGGGCCATGTGGTGTCCTTTCAGCACCACTTCCTGGAGCTTCTCTATCTTGACTCTCCTTATGTGCGCCAGCTTCCTCTTACTCAGATACTCATCAATGAATGTGTCCAGGGGGGTCGCACCATCGAGGAGTGATTCGGCCATGTTCTGATTTGAAAAGGAGAGAAATAATATAATTGACTAATGAGTAAATCAGATGTTAAACAATCCTCAGCAGATATCTAGTGCAACTCTGAAAAAGGGACGAGGCTTTATGATAATGGAGGTACCTCGGTTTCTTCCTCGATTTTGGCCCCTTCTGCTTGTAGGAGTGCGAGCAATGTGTCCAAGGGAGTGTTTCCAGATCTGTCGTCTGTGATGGGACAGAAAGAAAAGTGAAATGTGTTATAATTAAGATTAAGAAAAATTATGACATTTAATCACTGCCTTCCAGTAGCTAAAGCAGTAGTGCATGGTGTTGGTAATGCCACGTTCATGGGTTCAATTCACTAAGAAAGAAAGAACACAAGAATTCAATGCAGGTCACTTTGGATAAATGCGTTTGCCAAATGCATTACAGTACATGTAAACAAGATATTATCTGATATTGAAATGACAATATAGGAATTCAGTAAACTAGTTTTAGTTTGAAAAGGTATATAGCATGTTGGGGATTAAGTAAAGTGGCATCATTTGGCCTTAGCCACAGGGCAACATGAAAGGCAGCAATATAAATGTGCCAACTCGATGTGCATGCCTTAAGTAAATTTGCCAAGGAATCTACAGGGTGTGTTTCACCTTTCAGTTCAGAAGCCGTGGCTTCAGATTTCACAGTACAACTGGACACGCCTGTCAGAAATTCTCAGAGGTCAACAGACACTTGCGTCAGAATTTTTTTTTTTAATGTATGCTTAAATTACACAACTTCTTACATTACAGCCATTTATTATCAAGAGAGGAATGTGTAATATTCTAAACCTAACAGATTTGTAAAGAAACAGCATTACTGAGCCGTGTGCAGTGTTGTAGTTCAGTTGTAATGTGGTAAACATGTTAAAAGCAGCCTGTTAAGTGGTTGGGCGACATTTAGAATTATGGATGATCTAATACCACAACAACAAAGGAGGAAACAAGGAGGAAAAATAATAAACCATATACCAGATCATAAACCAATAAATGTATACCTATATTGGAATGCATAAATACACACAACTAAGTAGTAAGTCTGCAGAATGAAAATCAATATAAGCTTTGATTCAATCATAGATTGAGACTGTCGGACATCACACACAGCACTTTGATAGCTTGTAATTCATAACCTATGGCCACTCCCTTTACCGATTTACATCTATTTACATTTATTTTCCTGACAGAGGCATCTTACTAAAGTGTCATTATGTATTGTTGTTGTTGTATTAGACTGTAACAATATACAAACTTCATATCCACGGGAAGGAGGAGGCGGGAACCAGCGGACAATCAAAATGAACTTTAATTACAAAATAAACAAAACATCGCACAAATAAAAATCAAACACAAAATAAAACCCAGGCCTGGTCCTCTCTCGTCCTTCACTGTCGTCGCTCCTTTTTTTGTATCCTTCCAATCTCCTCCGTTCCCATGGCTCTCGGCCCCACCCCACTCGTCACATAGACCATCCATAATTCTACATGTCGTCCAACCACTTAAAGGGATACTCCACCCCAAAATGAAAATTGTCATTAATCAATCACTTACCCCCATGTCGTCCCAAACCTGTAAAAGCTTTGTTCATCTTCAGAACACAATTTAAGATATTTTGGATGAAAACTGGGACTGGGACTATTGACTGCCAAATAAATAACAGAGTCAAGGTCCAGGGAAGTATGAAAGGCATCGTCAGAATAGTCCATCTGCCATCAGTGTTTCAACCATAACTTGGTTGATTCAAATCAAAGCTAAATACACGTAGAAACAGCGTATCCTTGAGGAGAAGCTGACACAGAAGAGCACAGGCAGCATACGGTGACATAAAAAGAGACAGAGGAGACTGTTGACAAAGGAGTTGATGAATAAAGTAGTTATTCAACAACAATTATTTTTGTTTTCTTAACCTACAAAAAGTGTTCTTGTTGCTTCATAACATACTTTTCTGGACCTTGACAGTGTAACTTATTTGCAGTCTATGGGACAGTCTCAAGCCTCTCATTTTTCATCCAAAATATCTTAAACTGTGTTCCAAAAATGAACTAAGCTTTTGGGGGTAAGTGATTAATGACAAAATCTTTATTTTGGAGTGGAGTATCCCTTTAACAGGCTGTTCTTGCCATGTTTACTACATTACTACCGAACTACAACACTGGTTACATACACAAAATAGACTTTTTGTTTTTTTGGTAGCAAACATTGTTTTTTTTTCAGTTTAAAAGTTCTGTAATTAATTACATTAGCCAGCACAAACTGCAAATGTTAATAATTCGAGTTCAAATATGTAAAAGACAAAATTTCAAACTGTAACTAATATTATTCTACATGCAGCTGACATTCAAAGAAAAGTCTTATACTTTTTTGAACTTCACTTCTCACCACAATCCAAGTAAAATTGTTTAGAATGGAATTAAATGTTGTTGTATGGTCTCTTGGACAATAACTGGTCTTTGAACACAACACAACAGAATCAGTTACATACTTATCAACTGTATGAATCTATGTACTCGAACAGAGATCTGCATGCTTTGACAACAAACTGAGATTGACAGTAAACACGACTGTTCCTCTTATGATGACAGATGAAAGGGGAGCAGGAAAGAAAGCGAGGGCAAGGCCTTTTAAAAAAATTGTTTGTGTTTAATACACCAATGCAATCACTAATGTCCTATTACTGTGGGATAACGTAACACACTAAACTCCGGATGAAACAGGTTCTAGATTTAATTTAGAGATAGGAAGGTGTGGCCACCTGAATGAGATCTGTTTTTCCAAGTTAACAAGTACCCACTTTATAACCTCTGCCCAGAATAAAACCGTTTTTATGCATAATGAATCATCAGTTTGCCTGTTCTCTTCCATTTCCCAATCAGACTTTGGTGAAGTGCACATGCACATAATACCATACTAAAACATACTACTTTCTAAAATGGGCACCATATGCAAATTTTCCTATTATATTTGCCTAAATGACCTATTATATTTGCCTAAATAAACATTATACAACAAAGCATACTGCAGAAGTAATGTATCCCGCAATGCAATGCTTGAACTTCATTGCAAACATCCCGTATATCATGAGACTGCTATCGGTCTACAGCCAGCCAGGCTTACTTTCTGCTCCATGCAAGTGTGTGTGTGTGTGTGTGTGTGTGTGTGTGTGTGTGTGTGTGTGTGTGTGTGTGTGTGTGTGTGAGAGAGCAGACAAAGAGAAAATACTGAATGTGTGTGTCCGTGTTTGTGTGGGCATACCCCCTCTCCAAGAGCTGTTTCTGACATTACTCAGGGCACAAAGCCACACTGTTACTCCAGAGATCAGCTCCACAGCAGAATCAGAATGAACCGTCACGCTGTTGTTATGGCTCAGCTTTGGGAATGGCGGTGATGTGGGTTAATGTACACACAGGATTCTCACCACGCAATTTAGCCTGAATACTAGGGCTTTTGTTTATCTGCATCAAGTGAATGGCTGACTGGCCAGCCTGCCGGCAACCCTGTCCAGATGCACTGACACTGCTGCTGTGACTGCTGCTATTGCTGCTCAGATTCAGTAAATCCTTATCTGGGACAGATAACCACCCCAGCCTGGGAAAGTGGGTAACCTACATTTCACCGAAGCCACTATCTTTCTTTTCATTTGTACACAGATGTCAGCTCATCATGTTTATTTAATCTACACAAAAATAACAAAAAGAGACAAAAAGTGAAAAGTGACAGATAAATGTAAACAAAAGTCAGTTTCACAGAAAACTCATCTCAATCTGAAATGTAATACTGCTACACTATAAGGCTCAGCCACATCTTTTAAATACTAATATTTATTTATCTATTGTGTAAAATATTTTTTGCCTTTTGACAACATTCTATATTCAACTTGGTATTTATCTACACAAAAATGCCCACATTCGAAGGACTACTATTTCAATTTAAATCAATACGTATTTGTTTATTATCTAAATATAATTTTTTTTTTGTCTTTTTACAATATTTGATATACATAGTGCTGGGCGGTATACCGGTTCATACCGAAAACCGATGTTTCAGACGGACCCTTTACAATGTTGCACTTTTAAGCAGCGACTGCGAGGCTTGCTGAGGGTAAACACAGCAGGCGCTGTGCTCTGGTGTTACGTTATAACGCCTGTTTCACACATACTCCATCTGCAGTGCGTATGCAGCAGTGCAGCGATTGTTAACGTACTGAGTCCATTTTGTACTCGCAAAATAAACCCCTTCAGGCTGATCAAGTTCTGATCACCCTGTCGGGGTTTATTCTGCGAGAACAGGCCTCATAACAGGCCCCGACTTCTCTATGTCTCTCGAGTCGGTCTTCGGCCCAATTTTCAATTCATTGTTCAGACACGGACCGGGCCTCCTGCCTGTTTTAAACTTCTCCTTACTTGTATATTTTAGACATCCATCACAAGACCGTGCTACCGCGACTGTCAAGAGCAACTCGACTGTGTTTATCGTCCCACCAGCAGCAGTAAGGTGCGTGCCGTCAGTGCAGCTGAACAGTTCTGCATTCAAATACATGCAATTGGCTCAAGCTTGCCGCAAAGCACCGGCAAAAATAATTACCATAAATTTGACGGGGAAATAATAGGAAGATTTTTGAATTATTTACTAATAAACTACTGTTTTCAGAGTCTGTGTGGCAACGATGAAGTTGCCAATCCTGACTCGCCATCTCCTCAAATTAGCCTTTATAGAGAAGTATCTCTTTTTGGATTATGATTATAATAAAGAGTTTTTGTTTGTTTACTTTCGTTAAGTATTCATTTAAAGCTTTCTATAGATATATTTATCATGTCTGTGAGGCACGTTTTCACTGAGTTTAGGTTCATTTTTGTACTCCTGTTAAAGGCGAGACAGCATAAGCGCATTTGTTTTCTTTATTTTATAAAAGCACAACGTTTTGTTGACATACAAATAAATAAAAGTAGACCCTTTGCAGTTACGAATTATGTATTACTCTTATCTTTAGGAGCAAAAATTACGGTGTATCCACTGAAAAAAAATGCAAGTGATCACGCTGTCGCCTCCATGTCCTGAAGTGTCTTCGCACACTATTGGATAACTATTGGATATAGCGCACATTTATCTAGGTTTAACGTTTAAAAACTGTTATATCCTTGAACTGTTTTATATCTATAGATTTTATTTTAGGCAAGTCGTGATGATTTGAGAAGGCTAAATTGATCAAACATGTCTGCTCACTGTCTGCCGCTGGCCACTTGGTCATTACTTTAACTAAAACTTATATTTAACAAACAAAAAAATGTTCCAAACATTCTTAATAAAATTCATAGAAAAACGTAACGAAATATAATCACTTTGCTATTACATAAAAAACTGAACTATTTTAGTAGCTAAAACAGTAGTATAAGCTGTTTAGGGACTGTTTAGCTCTTCAAATCAGACACTAGAACATCCCTTCATTCAGACACAGTGGAAGATCTGATCAGAATTAGTGTAGAAGGGCCAAGTCTGGAGGATTTTGATGCTAGAGAGAGTGTGGCCAGCTGGTTTAGCCAAGGCCAAAGATCAAGAAGGACAAACTACAGGAGTTGGCCATCCGAGGGGCATGAGACTGATAGTCCATAAGACATTGAGCCATGAGATGTTCAGTTTGAAGCCCTTAAAACACTCAATTTAGATTTTCTTTTTATTTCATTTATCTTGAGATGTGAGCAAGGCACCGAGCCCCCAACTGCTCCCCGGTCGCCGCAGCATAAATGGCTGCCCACTGCTCCGGGTGTGTGTTCACAGTTTGTGTGTGTTGACTGCTGTGTGTGTGCTCTTTGGATGGGTTAAATGCAGAGCACAAATTCTGAGTATGGGTCACCATACTTGGCCGAATGTCACTTCACTTGTTTTTGTTTTTTTTGACCAGATTGTTAGTTAATCATTTACAAATCAATATTGCCTATATGGACAGCAATAAAAAAAAAAAGAAAAAAAGTGAACTTGAAAAACTGCACTGTTAAATGTGATGCGGCCGAAAGTTTGGGTGCACCTAACTTTTGTGTTGGTACACCTAAGAAAAAAGTTAGGCGCACCAGTGCAACCAGTTAGTCTAGACCCCTGAATATTAAGCATCCTTTCTTAAAAATAAATAAATAAATACAAGATAAAATGTTTATGGTATTAATTTTTTTTTGCTGATGCCACACAAGTGTATAAACAAAGAAGGGATTGCAAAACTACGCTAATGACACTTCAGAAAACTTAAAATGGAAAAAATCATCACATTTTATATACAATGGATACTAAATTAATCCCCCAGTCTTGCTCTACACCACAGATCAAATACAAGATCCAGCTCAGAGGGAGTGGGAGACAGCAAAGCTTCCAACATGTACTTCAGTTACATCATACACCATAAGTCAAAGCATAAGCCAGGTGACACCAAGTGTACAGATGGTAAAATGAAACAAGTGTTAGTCCGCTGTTTGGAATCGGCTTCCAGGCAACCGCCGTGTCACAAAGGGTAATCAGTGACAGCGTTTTATTCATGAAAACCCGAACACACAATGCAGAGAGGCATGGATGGACACTGAATACCATTCCCTGTTCACAGAACCTTTTCAGCTCTGACAATCATCTGCAATCATTTAGTTCTGCCTTCTGTTTCCATGAAAAGAGAGAGACATATAGTGGTGCACAAAGCCTAAGAATTTTTGAAAATTACATGTGAAACCTGACAAACAGGCCCTTTAGGGAGTTATCTTATAGCTGGAACAGATGACTAAGTTCACACGCCACAACAACATAAACATGTTAAAGCCTAGAAGGAAGCTTCACACATTTACATTGCTTCCACTGCACATTTACATTGCTTCTAGGGCTGTCACTTTTGTGAAAAAATCATTTTCGATTTTTAAGACATAAGTGTTCATTTAATTTTCCGGTTCCGATTCCACCTAACGGTTCTGGTTCTGATTCCGGTTCCATTAAAATCATTAAACAATTATTAAGAAATAGTGGTAAGGAAAAATGCACATTACTCAACTACTCAATGCTCAATACTGTTTATTACTTACTGTCAACTTAATTTAAAGGTTTGCAATGTCAAAATGCAACATATATTATAGTGTGCAGATCTTCATAAGTAGGGTGGGGTTTTTTCTTTTAGAAATTTTCTGGTTCGGCTTCTGGTTTCATTTAAATGAACTATTATTATGTTTTTTACTATTTTACCTTCACTGAATGTAGCGTTGCTGGAAGGTAGTAAGTAATGTTGAGTAATGCTAGTCCATCAATCAGCATGTGTTTCAAAGTTGATGTTTTTTACACTATCAATAATGTTTTGCTTTTCAAGCAGGAATTAGCTTGTTGGCCAAAAAGTCCCTTGAGGGCTGAGACACTAGTTAATTTCCCTTAATTAATGAAATATAAACGGTTAAACTTAAACATGTATACACACTCTCCATAAAGTCCCTATTTTACAAATAATAATGCAGTCAGGAGATGATGTGATGCAATGAGGGGTTTCCACATTTTTAAACATTTAAAATGCATTAAAATAAATATTTGAAAATCGATAATTATTTATTTATTTTTTAAATTACATTTATATCTGAATTTATGTCAACCTATAGACTGTCAAACATCAAAATGTCACGAATTAATATGTATTTGTGTACAAAATGCTGCTTGTTAGTGAGTTTTGTTACATCTACATTTTTTAATTGTTTAATTATTTTAAAATTAATAGTGTACATATTTGGTTAAAATCGATTCCCTATTTTGATTTTCTAAACTTTTTTTGGTTGGTTGTGCAATCGATTTTCGAACTAAAAGTTACAGCCCTAATTGCTTCCACTGCAGCTTATCAAAGTTACATATGGTAGAAATAGTCCCAGTCACATAAATAAAGGACATAACCACAATATACAAAACAAGTTTGTAAGAGCTATTGTAAGGGACATATACTATACAGAAAGGCTGAGAAATTTTAATCTTAGTATTAAGTAAGCATTAAGTAGTAAGTATTTTACCTAGAGTGGACTTGCGCAGTTGATAGGCCTCAAACAGCTCCTGTAGGCTCCGGGACCGCCTGGTCAGTTCATTCTTTTGGTGGTCAAGTCTGGGTTGGAGTTTAAGGTTCTGCTCAGCAAGATGACGGTTACTAGCCAGGGTCATCTCCTTGTTCTGCTGTAGTCCTTTAATCTAAGAACACACAATGAAATTGTTACCCAATAAACAGTGAGTGTATATGTGTGTGTGTGTGTGTGTGTGTGTGTGTGTATGTATATATATATATATATATATATATATATATATATATATATATATATATGGATTTTGACATACGTTGTAGATTACCATTTCAAAGGTTTTGGTTAAGATTTTTTTTTTAACCTTCATTTCCCAAGAACTCATAACATTTATCAAAAATTACAGTTAAGACTTTTACATTTTTACAAATAAATGCTGTTCTTTGAAAATCAATGCTGAAAAAAAAGTTTTCAGCATTGCTATAATAATAATAATAATAATAATAATAATAAAAAGGTTTCTTGAGCACCAAACAGCATATTAGAATTAGGGATGCACTGAATCCAGGATTCGTATTCAGCTGAATACTGGGCTTTTTGACGGGGTTCGGTTTTTGTTTTTTTTCACCGAACCGAACCCTAGGCTTGCGCTACGCTGGTCGACGTCACGCGGCCGTTGATTGCGTGAAGGAGGAACAAGGCCCAACAGTTTGCTCTAAACTAAACTGTTCAGGAATCTTGAGCAGCTGGGACGATTTATACCATAGCAATACAGAGCCAGCCAGTCACATCGGGTGCTGACGTGGAGATAAGCGTTTTTTCGGTGAGCCTTTGATTCCTCTTAGAGAGAATCCTCTTCAGTGGTGGAAGACAAACCAGCAGCGATTTCCAATGCTGGCAAAAATCTACCTCTGTGCGCCAGTAAACCTCTGTGCCCAATGAAAGACTTTTCAGTACTGCTGGGGACATTCTTGGGGACGTCTTGTTTTTTTTTAATGAAACTCATTTCATGTGAAAGATTAGAGGTTTTACGTAAATTTAATTATTCTGCAGGAGATGTGTGTGTGATCTTCCGTAATATTTTTCGTAATATTTGGCTACTGTTCTAATCGTAGCCTATCCTTCTGTTATAAACGAAAACTAAACGGCCTACTATCCATGTTTGAGTTGATGTTCAATAACATTAATTTCAGTTAATTTAATTTAATTAACATTAATTTCAAAGTCACCAAACATATTGATTTTTAAAAAGAAAAGAAAAACACTTTTTTTTGCATTGCTGCACTTTTATTGAAAGGTTTTGGTCGTTTACTTGGGTAAGCATAAGCTTGGTAATTGTCAAAAAAGTTTTTCTCACTTGTCATCCTGGCATAATGTTGCCTATTCTTTTTTTTTTTTTACAGTTAAAATAAAATAAAATGAAAAATACAGTGCTGTGGACGTCGTTTACTTCATTAAAGTGTTTTACAGTTTTAATGAAATAACGATGAGAGTAGCATTCGGTATTCGGATTCGACCGAATCTTAAACAGTGGATTCGGTATTCGGCCGAACCCCAAAAATCTTGATTCGGTGCATCCCTAATTAGAATGATTTTTGGAGGGTCATCTGACACTGAAGAGCTTCGGCATCACAAGAATAATTTATATTTAAATACAGTTTTTATTTTAAATAGTAATATTATTTTACGATATTTCAGATTTTAGTGTATTTTTGATCAAATAAATGCAGACTTGATGAACATATGAGACTTCTAATAAAAATGCATACTGACCCCAACGGTAGTGTAAATTAACAATCAAAAAAATGTCAGAAGGAGAATTTCCAGTGTCATTAAAATAATATAGTAAGACCACCAGTTTGCAATATCAAGCAGCAAAACAAGCTGTTTTGTACAGCTAAAAATAGCTGGAAGTAAATGACAGACCCATTAAATTTACAAAAGGCCGCAGCCGTTCTTACAGGTAAAAGGTGGATATTGAATAATGTTGTTGAAATTAGTTATTTTTAGCTTTTTACACTAAGCTAATTGCTACACCAGCTTATGTAGCAAAAAAACTGATATATGTTTGTACAGCCCATTTCGACAGTTTTCAAATGTCAAAATAACTAAGTTTTGTAAACCCTCTCAAAGATTAAATTATCATCAGCTATTGCTGGCACTGGACTTTTCCCTCATATCATTACAAAAGTAAAAAGCATTGAATCCAAAAACACCACGGAACCAAAAAGTTGCATAAACCCAAAATTCGCACTCATATGTAATCATTCATTTAAATCCAAAACCACAACCATTAATAGGGAGTTGGTCCTCCATTTGCAGCAATAAAAATTCCCACTTGCAGGTAGATTTTCCAGTAGATGTTGAAACATGGATAGAGGGACTTTCTCCCACTGAGGCACGAGAGCATCAGTGAAGACAGGCACTAATGGTAGGTGATGGGTTCTGGTTCAGAGTTTACATCATCCCAAATAGGGCTGCATGATTAATCGCATGCGATTGTCATGCGTGTCTTGTTCACAACAAGGTCATGTGATAGGAAATCTCCAGTACGTGCTTTCAGATTGAGCAGCATTTACTACACAGAGCTGTAGGCTAGTTCACTGACAAGCTACTTAAAATTGCGTTCATAACTTCAGACGATTAAATTGCGCGATTATAAAATCGAAGAAATTGTTCTGCGACTACAAAAGCTGTTTGGGTAGCTTGTCAGTGAACTATGGCTCTGTGTAGTAAATGCTATTATTAATCATGTTGAATTAATGAAAGCAGTTAAATCTTCTGTTTATTCAGCAACCGCTATAGGGTTTCTTCTGCGAGGCTTATTTGGAGTTTCAGCATGAGAGCATCCTCTGGCCTACAGATGGAGATTTACAGCTGATCACAGAACCTTGCTTCCCTGAAAAATATGCATGACAATCGCAGCTTCTGCCTAACGGTGATTTATTGCCTTTGCTTTTAAATTTCGATTAATCATGCAGCCCTAATTTGGAGTAAGATGTGCTTTCAGATGGAGCAGCATTTACTACATACTTTACAGCTTTCATAATCGCAGAACGATTTCTTTGATTTCATAATCGCACAATTATATCATCTGCTGGAGATTTACTACTAATCACAGAACCGACTCTACTGACGAGATGCCCATGACAATCACATTCGATTAATCATGCAGTCCTAATATACATATAAAAAAGATTCACCATTGAGAAACAGTTAAGAGGCTTAAAACTAGTTATACCCAGATTGATTTGAATCAGCTGGCCTTCGATATATAGGTCACTCTACCTTAAGCCTCTCCTTGTACCAGATGATCAAAATGTACTTACTGCTGCCGCAGAGGCACGTTACAGCCCCAAAGAAGGAATTATTAATAACCAGAGTGCAAATGGTAAAGGTTTCAGGCTGTACACAATGCAGTCACACATCACAAAAAACCTCTTCAGAAATCACATCACATTTCCAAGAAGCTCATATAAAAAACAATACATTGCAACATGCTACCTCTAGTGACTCAATAACCTATGACTGCCATGAGGAACCCTGAACAGTATTTAACTGTCCTCCTCTTTCAACAGGTGCACTTTTGCAGTTTCAGTTTAGAGATCATGTGTCAAAGTGCATAACAGAAAGAGGTGGGAGATTTCACATGTTTCTCAAACGCCTGCCTATGTCAGCAGGCAGGTCAGGTAGCATTTATTCTTCTGAGCTTTTACACGGCCTGTGCTGGGATGTCCTGCATATTAAACTGGGTCAAAATAAATACCCAAACAAGCACTCAAAATATACAAGTCAGTGTCTAACACAAAGAACGCTGAAATCACCAGTCATTTCACATTAACGTTGACAGACAATACTGAATCCAGTTCTCTTAGTAATGAACCAACATTGCTTGTGAAAAGCAAATCATAGCTCATCACTGTTTACACAAGGCTAGTTGTCTCCAAATTTGACTAAAAAGGATAGGTCCATTCATCATTTAACATTCACAACGCTTTTTAAAAGACATGTAGACCACTAAACATGTAAAAACCAATGTTTTATGTGGCAGATAATTAGTCTACATATCAAATGTTACTATATATATATATATATATATATATATATATATATATATATATATATATATATATATATATATATATATATATATATATAAATGGCTTCAGTAGCACCCAGAGCCATATAGAGAGAGAGTTGCGACAACTCCATTGACTCCAATGGAACGCTTTTTTTACAGCAATGGCGGCTCGTGGAGCCTCTCAATAGTTCCCGGAAGTAACAGCAAACCGATGCCGCGCCGTAGAGATGCAGCAGAACAAACCGTTTGCGACGCACTTTTAAAAGGTAAGACGTTTAAATAATACGATTGTAAATTATTAGTACATCTTAATAACAATAAACTGTAAGTTAAAACCTTTTAGTAGATTATAACTCATTAAATGAGTAGATTTAAGGGATGTTATCAGATAACTAACAGACAGTGTTGGGAAGGTTACTTTGGAAATGTAATAGGTTACAGATTACAAGTTACCCTGTTAAAAATGTAATAGTAGTGTAACTTTTTCAATTACTTTATTAAAGTAATGTAACTAATTACTTTTGAGTACTTTTTGATTACTTTTCTAAATTTGTGAAAAGATAAATAAAGAATAATAAATAAAAGCATATACATCAACTTAAATACAGTTATCTAATAAGCATGTGACGTATTCTGTGTAATAAACTCCTAAACATTGGTGTTTTTGCTGTCTCTTTGTATATGATGATAGTTTTCTCAAAATAAGTAAAATGCACATGAAGTGACACAGAGCAGTTCTAGAAATTGTGTTTATGTGCTCGTTTACTCCTATATTGAGGCAGCAGAGGTTGAAAACACTGCGAGCTTCAGTAGGCCTCTGTGTAGTAAATGAAACCATGTCTTTGGAAATAAAAACCATGGAAAAAAATTCAGACTGGAAAATTCAAACTCATACAAACAAATTCATGGACCAAACTATTTTTTATTTTATCTATTTCGTCTATAATCGTTTATCTAACGATCTAATTTTAAATCTTTAATTTGGGGACATGCAAAATAATTAAAAGTTTTCTCCTTAACTGCACCTTCACTTCCATTTTTCTCTTCAGTCTCTTTATTTTGCCCTGTTATCCATCTCTCTCGTGACTTTAATACTCAAGATTGAACAAAACTATACTTTACAATACAATACTCTACAATACTACAATATCTTTATAGAAAAATCCTAATACTGTACACGAGTCATATTTTTCCCTTACAAAAATTAACCATGCTTTTATTAGCCTATATAAAAGTAAAATAACCTTGTTTAATTTTTTTTTTTTGCAAATGGATTTGTATTTATTTTTAAATAAATGCATTTGTAAAATAATTTTAAATTTTTGGTTATCACAGTTAAACAATAGTAACCATTTTCTCTGGATTTATAGATAAATATTAAAATGTTAATTTTCGTAAGGGTTGTGTTGTTGTCTGTCGTAGCTCCCCCTAAACCTATAAAAAAATCTGAATTTTTTTCAGCTAAATTACTACTGTAACATTACAACAGATAATAATGATGTCCTTTATATAGTATTTTGAGTGATGACTGATGAGCAACGTGCTGCTGCTTGATTAAATAAATAAAAAAACAAAGACAAAAAAGCATCTTTACAAATGAAACTGACCTGAAACCCTGAACAGGAGTTCTGCTTCTCTGCTCCAGCAGTCCACACTCACACTCACACTCACACTCACACTCACACTCACACTCACACTCACACTCACACTCTCTCTCTCTCTCTCTCTCTCTCTCTCTCTCTCTCTCTCTCTCTCTCTCTCTCTCTCTCTCTCTCTCTCTCACTCTCTCTCTCTCTCTCTCTCTCTCTCTCTCTCGCACTCTCTCTCTCTCTCTCTCGCACTCTCTCTCTCTCTCTCTCTCGCACTCTCTCTCTCTCTCTCTCTCTCGCACTCTCTCTCTCTCTCGCATTGATTACTCCGAGTCTGATCCAAACCGTTTGGCGGAGGCGCGGAGAGCGCGCGAGTCATGATTCACACTTCATGATTTATTAGAGATTTAATTCTCAAATGGCGGATTCGCAAATGATCGCTTTAGTACATTCGGCAGGCAATTATACAATAATGATATTAAATAGTGGGGCAAAATCAGCTGCCAGGCCACCGGGAATTGTCCCGGTTCTCCCGGTGTCCGGTCGGCGCCTGATTTCCACAGACACGCAGAATGTGCAAGTCATATATTGCATTTTTGTGGCTTAATATTCACAGACACTAGTCCATGTCATGTTTTGATTCAAGTGTACTGACCTACTTTTGATTTAGTCATCCAAAATGTGGCATATTCCGTCCGCGTTAGGCATTTCGTTTTTATGACTGGATTCTACGAACCAGACTGTATTTCAGCATCCCAGAAATTATTAGGGCGGTATGTCTCAGAATAGTCAGTGCAATTTGGGAAAGAAATCAGTTAAATCTGTATGTGGATGCGTGTAAACATTCAAATGTAATCCCCTTTGTAATCGTTAAAAATTTCATAAGTAACTGTAATTTAATTACTCATTTTTTCGTAGTAACTGTAACTAATTACAGTTACAATAATTTTGTAATTAAATTACGTAACGCCGTTACATGTAACTAGTTACTCCCCAACACTGCTAACAGATTAGGCTAGGATTGTAGCTGAATAAAGTTAGTAACGAACACCCTATTAATTGTAAAATCTGTTCTCTTAATTCAGTTTCATCCATCGTGTTTGGAATTAGAGAAAAGGAGTCTAAACATTTTTTTTTTGCTGGGTGGGGAAAGTTAGCTAACGTTACATAGCCTATTAGTTCAATATTAACAGTGTGACAGCGGTAACTGGAAGTGGTAAAATTAGGTTATAAAGTTTTTTCCTTATTACACGTATTAAACAATTAAATTCCTTAATAATAAAATGCACCCTATTGATATAAATTTAGAGTGAGTTGAGTTTGCAAAAACATGGGTGGAGTGTTTTTAGTCATTGTGATTCATTGACTATTACCTGTCTATATTATATAACCTATCTATATTATAATGCTACTGTATTATATACTTAAACTTGTTAGTGTATAAAAGTAACATACTGTAACATTCTGTGGGTGCTGGTAGGTGGAGGATTAGTGGTGCCACTGGACTGTTCTGTGATGGAGCATCAGTGAGGATGCAGGTCAGGAGTGCTGAGGGGACCATCTTTTTTTTAAAGCTGCATTTTCATTCTTTATTTTTCTTAGTGCTGCCTTTGCATTGTTTGATTTTTTTTTTCTTGTCTCTTTAATTTTTTTAATAGACCCAGGTAACTGGCTGATGGTTCACTGGAATGCTGACCCTGTCCCTGTCTCTCCTCTCTAGCCATGTCCTCTATTTCTTCACTGTCACTTTCCCTTCTCTAAGTGTCCTCATTCATTTTTTCCACAACCTTTGAAACTGATAGAGTCAGAATACATAATATTGCTAATTTTAAATATTGAAAATATCACATCACTTCAAAATTAGAAATACGAGTTTGTACTTATTATATATGTATCACCTGAAATAATATAGCTGTAATCAGCAGCGATTTGCTGTATGTTTACAGGTCTAGGGGTGCATCATGGAGCAGGGCACTCCTCTTTTGACCACAAAGGTTGTCGGAATAGCACCTGGTCTCAGCCTACTCTTTAATTTTTTGGTCATGACAAATTGGTTTTCCTCAAAATGTGCCTGCAGAGTGACTTGAGTTTAGTTTCCACACACAACTTTTTTTTTTTTTTTTTTCGTCTACCCACATATTAAATGCACAGTTATAGGTAACACTGATGACTCCCTGCAATGTCTCAGCTCCCTGGGTTTAAATAAATGTAAGTATAATTACCTAACAATTTTTTGTTGTTGTTGTAATTTTTATTTATATTTAGATTGCTGATGCTGACTTGATCCAACCATTATTTTCTCCTCTCCATGTCAGCGGGGAAGCCATACATTTGCACACCTTTCTCTGACCGAGTGGAGCATCCCCATGCAGCACAGCAAACCATGGTGGAGACTATGCAATGACAACATGAAAGAAAGGACACATACAAAATGCTTGGAATGCTATTAAATTTATTAAAAATGTATTCATGAATTGCTGTAAATAGTTAATTGCATTTATTTCAATAAAAATACAAAGAAAAAGTCATCTCGTAACATATAATTACAATTTAAAATAACTGTTTTCTATTTTAAAATGTAATATACGCATGTGATGCCAAGCTGAATTTTCAGGATCATTACTTTTGAATGGCAGTGTACATGTTTGTATACGAGTATGCCTGGATATATTGTGTATATGAATAAGTACATAATTATATTAATATATGTAATTGTAAGAATTGTAAACAATAAGCTTCATTTTACATTTACTTAAAATGCTATTGACTGCTGCTTACAGTATAGTGCAGTGCAAGCTGAAAATCAACTGTCACCAGCCTGTCTCTGTACTATCTGAAAGTCATCAATATGACATTAGTTAACATGAGATCAGTGAAAAAAAGAACAATATGTAACGTAAAAAGGCAACCGCAACCCGTGTTTATACAACTTAACGTTAGCCTGAAATAAGTTTTTAAAATAACGGTAAGTTAACTGAACACTAATCCTCAAAAATTACCTGATTTGATATTTTAAAAACAACATTGCTATAACTACATATTCATGCTACATACATATGTCGGTGTGTTGTATAAATATATAAAATAAATGCATTTATTGACTCCTTATTACCAGAAATCGCAGTTTTGTCACTCTATCAGTTTGAATGGCCGCCAACGCACTTCCTGGAACTATCTGAAGTCTACATGAATCACATGACAACCAAACATTTCGAACTTCCGTTGTCGCAACTCTCTCTCTCTATGGCTCTGGTAGCACCATTCCAGCACTAACCCATTTCTGTCAGTTACCAATTTCAGTGAAAGCCAATAGTTAAGAATGTGTACTTTTCAAAAAGATTTTTATTTGAACAGCCACAGATAAGCAGTTAAGAAAGTTCCTTATAAATACATTATTTGGCCTGGTAAATAAAAATCACCTTTTATAGCACTAAATTTGAATACTGCCGGATCAAACATGCTTCCACGACACTGATACTGATTCAAGGCTAACATTTTTCGATGAATTTGGAGGTCAAATCAACTCAAAACTGTGAACATGCTCGGGAATACTATTTAATTGGTGATATGCAAACACAACTGAGCAAACTTGAACTTGCACATTAAGTCAGAAAGGTACTGATATTGTGTGCATTGGCAAGTCTCAGCATGTTGTTTCATGAGATTTGAATGTTTATGGTTATGCATCAGCAATTATAATTCACATGTATCTTTGATTGAAAATCGAATTACCTGAAATCACCTGTCAATATGGTATTTTTAATGATAATAATAATAAAACACATTATGATCCTGAATTACTATAGTATCATTGTAAATAAAAACAACAAAAATAATGTTCATTTTTAAATAAAAATATACAAGTTAAATAATCAATAAATGTTTCCAGAAAACATTGCTAGTGCCTGGCATCATAGAAATAAAGATAAAAAAGATCATGCTCTGATTCCTCCAAAAAAATGACAGCGAAATATGTTTTTATAAAAGTAACAAAAAGTGAAGCTCTACAAAAACACTAATTACTAATAAAAATGTAAATTGCACATGACCAACGTCAGTAATGATTTCTGCAAAAGAGGATCACGACAAAATGACTTGCATCACTGACGGGACAAATGCACATTCCTAATATTTCATATTCCAGTTTCTGCTTCAGTGATAAGGTCACCCTGGCTTAAGTAACTGAAAATTTGTTGTTTAACAAATGACATCATAACACTGTAGTTAGTCATATTCCGCGACGTCTAAAACACACCAAACTGAAGTCACGCGCAGAAACGTTCAAATTTAAACCGTTCCCAATAAAATGTATTTTTAAAACAAGTTCAAGCCATTTAAAATAAATAAATAAACACGACCTACATCTGTATAAAATTGTGCTTTTTCAAATGCAAATCAACTCGTCACGATAACTTCGCGACGCTCTTCACGAGAAAAAGAAACTTACCTCTTCCGACTCGTCAATAAATTTGTTGAGTTTTTCGTCATCTTCGAGCAGTTCGTTTAACTGAGTTAAGGTGTAAGAACTCAACTTATTCACAAAGCCAGCCATGTCCGGCACAGCGGTGTCTTTCTCACTTCGAGCTCCGTGGATCGCGGTAGGTCCGGGCAGTGGGCAAAGCTGTTGTTATTTTCAGCCGGAAGACGACAGAAGATGCGTGACGTCAACCTGCACATCAACGTAAGGTCTTTCATTTGATGCTTACAAACTTTCTCCAAAATGATGATTACATTTCTACTGTCTTTCAAAATTTGTAAAACATAGCTACGCTTGTGCGTCACACTGCATAAAACTGCTAACATACTTTTTTTTATGAAATCTAAAATATATATTTTTTTTATATAAAAAGCTAAAATAAAATAATACAGATGAAAGGAAAAAAAATAAACAAAAATTAGAAATGAGAAAGCAGAAATTATATCAGTTTAAATAATAAAAATATAAAAAAGGGATAGAAATAGAAATATTAATACATAATATAAACTATATACTATTAACTGTATTAGTAGTATATGGGACAATAACATTTCTTTCCACTGTGCTCACTCTGTGGGCAATCACATTAAACGTTGTTCAGAGCCTTCTAAACCTAAAAACAAAGTAACAACACAAATGAAGTCTAATGCAAGACTGAAAAATGAGAATGCAAAGGTTTGTGATGAGAGCCTGAGCAATGGCAACTCTCTGTTTCTGCCCACCAGACAGCTGAGTGCCCTTCACTCCAACCCCTACAGCAGACAAAAGACAGAGCAGCAAGATGAATTATCAGCCAAGCTCTATTACAAACTCTTTTTCTGTTTTAGTACACATATCATGTCAAATAAAAATAATATTATTAAACAAATAAATACAAAAATATATAATATAATATAGCTCAAATCAACTATATAATATATAGAATATAATTAATATAATAACAAACCAGTTTCATAGCCTTTGGAGAGGTTGGTTATAAAGTCATGTGCATTGGCATTAATGGCAGCTCTAATGACCACTTCCATGGGAGTTTCAGGTACACCATAGGATATATTCATCTGAACAGTGCAGGCAAATAGAACAGGCTCCTGACTCACCAGTGCTACCTATTAAAACACAAAGTACTTTCATCTATAATTTGCTTTTGGTTAGACCACATAACCACTGCTCGCATTATCAGCAACTACTGCCCTATTAAGGTCACAAAATGTACTGATTGAAAACAATTCAAGTACAGATAAAATTCTAAAAGTGTATTTACAAAATAATGTAGCTATTCGAAATGCAGTATAACAGATCAGCCTCAGCATATATCCCACCTTTTTTTCACAGCTCGGCCATTCACTAGCACTTGGCCTTGCTGAGGGGCATAAAAGTTCTCCAGAAAACACACACAGGAGCTTTTTCCACCACCAGAGGGCCCTACCAGTGCACTTACTTGCCCGGGGCGAAGACTGAAGGATATATTCTGAGAAGTAAATGTGGGTATAGTTTTTCTTCTTGTGTCTAGGAATTCTGTTACAGCTTCACTGGCATTATCAGACAGAAAACAAATAAACAGAGCATTCAAATGCACTTGCAATACACTAGTTGCATCGCTGCTCCCCACTAAGATCAACCATAGCACAACTGTCATTAGGTATCTCAATAATTCTGTGGTTCTTATGTTACCCGGGTTCTTCTACCCGACGTTAATCAGGTGTTTAACCTTTGTGCTTTTAGCCAAAATCATTAACATTATTCAGCCCTTACACATAAATAGGAATGCAATGCAATGCAATAGGATTTCAGCAACAAGCTATTTATCTGTTCACGCTGAGTGTGACAGTGTGGCGCAATGTGAAAACATCACAGCCAATGAATCAGAACATATCTTATATGCTCAGAAACTAACAAAAATTTGTATTTGGAAAATTGCATTATGCATTTGCTATTAGTCAGTAACCAGTAATCTAAAGTCTACCTTCAGTAAAGAATACCTTTAATATATTCATTTTTTTAATTCCACCTGCCCTTCAAATGTCTCTTAGGTTTCCTGTCAATATATTCAAACACTTTCTCTGCAGTGCCAAAGCCTTGGAACAGACCTGTGTACACTGACGATATACTCTGTAAAAAGAACAGAGAGTAAGACTTTGTATGTCAGATTCATCATGAGTATCACTCACACGCATATTAAAGGAAAAACACCATACCTCCAGGGCCTCTCCGAGCTCCAGCTCATAGATGATAAAGGAAATAAGGGTCCCTTTGCTCAACTGATTTGTCACCACTAGGTGGCCTCCATAAAATAGGATTATTTATATAATAGGAATACTTGCAAGGCCAACTCAAGAGACCTAAAGATAAAAATGTTACCTCCCCAAAAAAGTATAAATGTTCAGACTGACACTGCTGATTTATTTTATTTATTTATTTTTTGATCTATAAGATGTTTCAAATGCCCCAAAAGAGAAATGTACTTATTTATTAGAAAAATTTGATTATATAACTGAGAATTGGGAGTACAAATATTAAGAGCTTCATAAAGCTTTCAAGATACCTACATAGCTGGACCACATGAAGCAGGCATAGGCAACAGCTTGCTTCTTATTAAGAATAAACATCTCCTGAAGTCTTCTGTAGTAAGAGTCTCCTTTCTGATCCTCCTTCCTGAACTTCACACCGTTCTCATGGCTGATATTCTTTCCTCTGCCACTTTATTGGCCTGAGCCAGTGCTGTCTGAACTTCTATGGTTAATTTCTGTTAAACATCAAAAATGTGGAATGTTAATATTTTTTGTATGTGTACATATTTTGTATCAATGCATTAAAATGCTATTATAATGTGAAATATAAAACAATATAGATTATGTGCTGCTATGAACTATAATACACCACTCGCCATTGTTTTTTATGCAATGCATTTGCATAAGTATTTGTATATGCATAACTTGCCTTGTAATACTCTCCATACAGCTTGGAGACCACAGCTATATATGGGAAACCCATAATGGTGAATACAGACAGCTTCCATGACATCCCAAACATCAATGAATGAATATCAAGATGCCCACAGCTCTCACAAAGCTGTGCAGGAACAGGTTGACATTCTGTGAGATGAGGTCTCTCACCTGACTATAGTGTCTGAGGTAAGTCTAGAGGTGATGTCACCTGTAATGCAAACCATTAAGAGCTGAATCATTAATGTCTTCTGTACCTCCACCGGTCCATAGAAGTCTTTGAAACAGTATTGTTAAAACACTACTTGATTTGAATTTCCTGAAGGCAGCAAAATAATAGTATTAAAGTATTAGGTTTTAATTGGAGCCATAACTTTACCTGTAGTTGGCATAAAAGAACCCAATCTCCTGATGCATTAGTGATCTGAAGAGAAAGTTTGAAGTCTAATGTTCAAACTGGCAAACGTAACAGAAAAGACACCTCCACGAAACCCAGTGGCTATGGACTACCAAAAAAAAAAAAAAAGAAAGAAAAAAACATAAATGATAACACTATGTAGGGTCTATAAAAAAACATGAATTGAACTGCTCACCTAACCAAAGCCAAAACAGTGAGACTAATCATTGGTTTGGCAAAATGATCCATGCGTTTCTGGATAACTATGCCATCTATTGCTTGCCCTTGTAATTAATTTTCACCTATAGGAAAATTAAACATTAACACTATGAGCTGATAAACACTATAGATGAGAACAATATGTTACAATATAATGTGCTAGATGTGCTACCATCCAATTATGACAAATCAAAGCATTCACGTATGTAATGACTAGAGTAAAGATTAGCTCAATCATAACACTTCAACGATTTGCAATCTGTAATTAGACCATTAGGTTTGGAAATCCACAACTACTGTTGTGAATATGATTAACATGTAACTTTTATTCACACTACTGTTCAGAAGTTTGAAGAAGAAAAAAAGAAATGCTGTTCTTTTGCAATTATATTCAAAAAACCTTGAAAAAATGTATCACGGTTTCCACAAAAATATTAAGCAATGTTTTCATCATTCATATAAAATAAAAAATGGCTTTCATCAAATCAGCATATTAGAATGCTTTCTGAAGGATCATATGACCCTGAAGACTGGAGAAATTATGCTAAAGAAAATTCAGCTTTGCCATCACAGTAATAAATTATATTTTAAATAATTTTAAAATAGAAACCATTATTTTTAAGTTGTAATAATACATAATATTATTGTTTTCCTTCATTTAAAAAAAAATCTAATTAATGCCTTGATGGGCATAAGATACTTTATGTAAAAAAAGAGAGTGAGAGATTGTGTTTTGATAACTATCTTTTAAAAATAAATTTTCTAAAAAAGAAATAAATAAAAAATCAATTCCAGTCCAAACTCTCAAAATCTATTGACATTAAATGTTAAATACATTTCATAGCACTTATGCAGTAACAATATTTAATGCATCATGTATCATGCTTCAGTTAGCTGTAAGTGTTAATTGTTAGTCCATTAAAAGCATTGTTGGTTTATGTTGATTATTGAATATTATTTATTGATGCTAATGTATACAATCATAATGTACATTTACTATACATTCCATGAGATTGTTTATTAAGAATGACTGCTGGGCCAACATTAGCATTACTTACTGTCACAAATGATAGATAAATAAAAGATTAACTCATGAAATTTCACTTAAGATGTTTACTCTTAGAATATTTAAGCCATAACTATGAGAGTGAACTTAAACACGGCAGAGAGAAGAAAGGAGAAAGCAATGGCCAGAAAACCAGAGTCCTTCGTACAGTACAAAAAGAAACAGCCAATTGTGGCCCCTGAATGGGCATGTAACATAGTAACACTATGCTGTCCTTATTTTATTAATAACCACACTTGAGGCTTTGAAGAACTTTTAATGACCAAATGGATTTCTATTGTGGCGTTGTTATCAGTGCGGTCTAAAGTTTAAAATAGGCGTTGGCAGCTCTAATAGGTTGGTGTTTATATATATATATATATATATATATATATATAAACAAACAAAAGTTATAGGAATGATAAAATATGAATTTAACATGGCATTTCAACACTAAATGGTATATTTCAGGCATGTTGCCACATGGTAGGCTGTCCAAACGATGACACCAGTAACAAGGTGACGTCAATCTTATTGCTGCTATCTGTGGTCACATTCTTGCACCTTTGTTTCAACCCTAGTTATTTCAAAGGCAAACAGGAAGATACAGGATGTGTCACATTGGCCACAGAGTAGCTGATTTAAACTGATTAACAGATCAATTTATTACAAATGAAAAGTGTAAATTGTTGGATAGCATTTATCATAATTTGAAACCTAATGGAGCAAAAAGTATTTACGACAAAGTCTGAAACTTTATAACTATTTAATGATATATAGAACCTTAACGTTTCCTTTCCACGCACATGGATGAATTACTTAAGTAAACAATGAAGCACTTTTAATGTCGTTTGCAAATTGTCGTTGGAAAAAATCAGTAATCTATCTATATACATCTATTTTCTGTGATAATGAACACTGAATATTACAATCTTCATAATGTTTACACAACATTCTTTCAGATAATACTGAATCTGTGTTCGTCAGATGACTAATCTAAAACAAATCCAGATAAAAAATGTCTTTTGGGACATTATTCAACCAAGCAAAGCAAACATCTACATCTTTTGGTGTGTAGTTCAGTCACTAAACAAAAAATCAGTGTCAGTGAATGCCTTGAGGTAAAATACAATCTTTTAATCTTGCTACATTGCATGCTGAAACAGAAAGTGAACATGAGTTCATCCGCTTGACCTGCTCTCTGTGGACCACTTACTGCAGATATCAAGTCTTCAAGCTGTAGTCTATGCTAATACACTTTGAGGATTGTGCTTTATGATTAGTCAAATAAAAAAAAAGATTTTCAGTGCACATCAGAGTCTGTTAGAGGATATTCTAGGCCGTTCTTCTTGGCTTCAGGTACATTCTGGACTGTGGTTAAGACTGTCTCCACTGGGAAAGACAGGTAGAGGCTTTCCTTAAGCTTTTTTGCTGTGGGTGTTTCCGCTGTGAACAATGGGTCCGTCACAGTGAGGGTGATTGAAGGCATATTTCTAGCCTTGCGTTTTGCATTTTTCTTTTCTTGTCTGTATGTGACATTCATATTTGTAACTACCTGTATAGAAAAAAGAACATTATCAGGAGAATGGTATGGAATTACAATTTCAAAGCACTAAAATCAGTGTTTCTAAGCTTGTATGCACTAAAATCATTGTTTTTTTTAGACATGCATTTTGAATATATGATAGTTGTTAAACGTGTACAATGGATCGCTAATTAAACTGATCTATTAGTACATTTGTTCTGTTGTATCTCTTATACATGCAAAAAGTGCAGAGTGGTGGTACGCAAGGACTGAAATTGAGAACGACTGTATAAGTAAATAACAGGACTAAGAAAATTTTAACTAAAACAAATGCCCAGACTTTACCATCTGTCTGATGTTATTCTGTTGCTCGTGCATGGAGGAAAGGAAAGCGTTTGTGTCTTCTTCATTAACAGTCTCATCCTCCTGGTCTTGATAGCAACTAAGGGGATCAAACTGTGTTTTAAAAAAAAAACAAGAAATTGATTATTAATAGCAATTCAGTCAGTGTACCTTCTCGCTTATTATCTTCTGTGTGACATGCATCAGCTCTGTACAGAGAGAGAGAGTGGGTTAAATCAAGGATGGTCTGCATATAGACCTATCCTATGATCACCTCCACTCACTCATTTTTGTGAGGATGATGGGTGTGACACACAGGACCCACAGGACACTTGTGTGTTTCAAGCTTTGTCTGGCTACCTGTTTTTCATCCGGTCAGCAACGTGCTTGTCTGAATGATAATTCTCACATAAAAATATTGATACCAAATTTTTGACTACACATTTTCTTATTAACTGTAAAAATGAATGCGCACAATAAACTTAGTTGGGGTAAAATGAAATTGACAGCTCTCATTAAAACAAAGGGAGCTAACACTGACAGTCTCTATATACAACACACTAAATTAAAGGCACAGCTAAATGTGGAATATACTACAATAGGTTTATGTGAAGAATGTTTTAAGTTGACTTTAATTAAAAGTTCTAATTTTTTGTAACGTTCTGTAACGGTTTAAGCTTATGCATGTTAAAATAATGGCACATATTTTACTGTAATGCAGAATGGCTGTATTTACTCAATTAGAAAATGAATCCATTTAACATAGATATCAGTACCAGTTTTGGAATCGTTGATACTTGCCTTCATTCATAGTAATTACAAGAGAGTATATGCCAAGTTGCCAATAAACAAATTTAAAATATACTGTCTTTATTTTGTTTCTACACTGAAGTGTGAAAATATATTTATGATTAAATTCTAATGTTAGGTGCAATTATTTACAGAACAATTTGTGATTATTATTATTTATTTTTTTATGGACTACTTTTTACAATAAAGCACACTACTTCTTACATTAAATCATTAATTCATATAGCAAAATGATCATATCTTAAAAGTTCATCTTCTTACCTCACTAGACATGCAGGCTTTTCGGTTAAACATTAAAAAGTGTGGTGTAAATTTTGTTGTAGGGTTGACTGATGTCCTGAAGGTGGCCAAAACTGAATCGAGAAAATCATCCCATTCCACCTGTTTCTCCACCACCATCTGTTTTATGGCATCTCTGAGCAGATTACTGCTGCGATCATACAGTGCGTTCCGCTGCGGCTGGTCTACGGACAACACTCTATGCACTATGTTCCACCGGTCACACAGGTGCTTTGTAACCTATAACAATGCATCAATAATAATACAATCAATAGCCTTTGCATAAAAGGTTGGTTTTTTGACAAAAACATTTTACCTCCTCACAGAAGTCAGCACTTTGAGAGCAAAATATGGTCTTTGCAGGGCCAAATCTGGAGGGGGAAAAAAAGCATTTTAGCAATAATCAGCATATTTATTCTTTATTAATGGTGCAATATTATCTCACCTGCAAACAGATGATGAAATGCACCGTGCAACACAGAGACCATCTTTCTTTTGTACAGGAAAGGCCTCTACCCATTTAGTGTAGTAATCTGTAATAATAACAATGTGTGTGTTCCCTCCATGTACAGTGCCTGGGAATGGACCTATTTGTAAAGACAAGATTTGGTTACTCCTTAGAAACGTGTTACAGATTAGGCTGCTTAAAAAGTCCCATATGAAATTTTACCAATTATTTCAACTGCCAAAATGTCCCAAGGACCATCCACTTTGATGGGTCGTACCGTTCTAGCCAGGTTTTTATTCTGCTCTGTGTGTTGACACGTTTCGCACACTTTAATCTGAAACAGACGATACGGTGACTTGTAGATGACTTACATGACGATACCAAAGCCCTCCATTCCTAAAAGTGTCAGATTGATGACATCCACTGCATACCCAATCCACAACATCCTTGACAATGCCAAGCCAGTAGTATTTACTCTGAATCCTATGGACGGTCTTCTTCTGTCCCAGGTGATGCCCGATGTCATTGAGGTGACACTCCAGGAATATCCGTCTCTTCCGCTCTGCCTCAATCACTACCTCTCGCTTTTCTTCTTTCTTCGGGCCCACATAATACAACCGGCCATCTATAGCATTTATCATAGAGAAATGTAAGAGATAATAAAACAAAGCACTAATCAACAAACAAACAAACAGATAATTAAATAAACAAATCTAAGTTATTGTTCATTTGTAATGTTCAAACCATTACCTTATTACATATACACAATAACACAGTTTATTGTTCGGCCTGTCAAAGTTAACATAGTTACATGAGAAATGAAAATAAAAAGCTTTATGTCTTTAAACAATGTTTTCAGGAAATACAAGAGAGATTAGTGACATTATAACGATTCTGAGATGAGCTCTTACCCTCAATCATAAATTTCTGAGCATATCTTTTAAGGTTTTTCTTGCGAATAGGATTCATGGTTTGAGGATAACAGCCTTCGGCAACAAACGTGTAGATATCCCCGAGTCTGTTCGAGCTGGACTCCACCACCTCCTCCTCCGCGACTGGCAACGAGTCCACACTCAGCATTCTGCTGCCAATATAAGCTCCCAGGCTTTAAATACATAACAGATGGAACGGCTAAATAACCATCCGATTTTAAATTCAAAACTACAAGCACGCCGATTTAGGGGAAAGTAAAACGTGTTTCTGAACAACTCGAGTTTTGCCTTGAACTTGCACGCTCACACACAATAACAGTCGGACGGAAGGAATTAAGAGACGTACCAGGATGTAAACGTTACTTTTATCACTCGGTATTTATTGCTCTTTTTAGATAGGGACTAGTGCAAGATGTGTCTTGAATATTTTCACTCATCTACACAGAAAAAAATTGCATAATTAAATCTGATTATTTTAATTATGTATTTATTTTAGCGACGCAGTTTGTTTCTTTACGGACATATTTCTGGTTGTTCCAAAACATTCACTGAGTGGGCGGAGTTCTGGAGAGATTGACAGTTTTGATCTGCGAGAGTTTTATAAATAGCGGTTAGACCTGTATAAATATATATCAGTGTGTAGTTAGAAATACTAAATCTGTATTAGTCAAATCAGAAAAAAAAAACTATGGAGCGATTTTACACGTGCAGTTGTTTTTTCAGTGATAATATTTTTCTTGAAGAATACAAGCTTCATGTGCGTTTCGTCTCAGAGAACCAGTTCAGGAAGGACTATCAAAATGTAAGTGATCTACAACAACAATGTCTAATGGCTTAATGTTAAATACTTAGCCATTTGTGTCTGAATACCAGTGACATTTGCTTAAGATCCTCAGATCCCTGGGTTGTGTGTCTGAATCTCAGTTCAGAGACGTGCTTGGAAAGGTGAGAGAGCAGAAATCATTCTTGTGGTAACGATGGACATCATGCCTGTAAGAGGGTGGTTATTTACTCAGTCGTTTATTTATAGATTCATGCCGAAATCGAGAGACGCCAGCATTATACATTGAAATCGGCAGAGAGAGCAGCTACCATAAAGGAGATTTATACACCTCTACATCAACATGTTTATTATTTGCAGGTAATTATATTCGGCAGTGCAGGTAGTCTATGATTCAGGATCGTTCACTGAAATAATATCATCTATCCCATGCAAGGAGTCATTCCTGGCCCCAGAGTTTTTACAGTTGGTAAAATACTGTACTTCTACTAATGCAACCATGGAAGGACTGATGAATCTCATCCAGACAGAGGCAGGTGAGCTGCTTCTTTCCTCAGTTTCCAAATTATGGAAATTATTCTGGAAGAAAAATTATGCCAACAAACTGTTTATTTTGAAGCACCAAGGGTCTTCCGATTCCCGGTGTTTCGAAAGGAATTCTGCAAGGACTTTATAGAAGAGCTTGAGCACTTTGAACAGTCGGACGCACCAAAGGGCCGGCCGAACACCATGAACAATTATGGAGTACATATTTTTATCATACACACTTAATCCAGATTGTGTGATTGATATTGCATTCAAAAGGCATACTAAAATTGTTCGTTTAATAATAATTTGACATCTCTCTCAATGAATACAGATTCTCCTCAATGAACTGGGCTTTGATGAGAGTTTCATCACCCCACTGAGGGAGGTCTATCTGCATCCACTCACGGCTCTGCTCTACAGCGACTGTGGAGGAAGCTGTCTGGACAGTCACAAGGCTTTCGTGGTCAAGTATGCTATGCGTGAAGACTTGGACCTTAGCTATCATTATGACAACGCTGAAGTCACGCTCAATGTATCATTGGGGAACGATTTCACAGAAGGAAACCTGTTCTTTGGAGACATGAGACAGGTGCTGTGAGTTATAGTTTATAATAGAGCTACATAATAATAATATAATAGAGTGGCCTTTTATTGTGGCCACCCTAAGACACACATGTGCAATAATCATGCTGTCTAATCAGCATCTTGATATGCCACACCTGTGAGGTGGATGGATTATCTCGGCAAAGGAGAAGTGCTCACTAACACAGATTTAGACAGATTTGTGAACCATATTTGAGAGAAATAGGCCTTTTGTGTAGATAGAAAAGGTAGATCTTAGATCTTTGAGTTCAGCTCATGAAAAATGGGGGAAAAAACAAAAGTGTTGCGTTTTTATAAATTTGTTCAGTGTATATAATATTATTTTAAAAAGGGGGAGTTCTTACTAAAGGGCCTTTGCATCAAGAAGTTTGGAAAAAACAGATTTAATGTATAATCTTTTGCTTAATGCATACAGTACAATCAGTTGAATAAAATAAAATGAAATATTATCACATTCACCATTTAACCCCCCTAAAAGCACACAAAGAGATTTTATTTCATAGTTATACAACACTTTAGTTCACTTTACGAAGACATTGACACTTTTGGGCAGCACAAGCATGCAGCCTAGTTATACATGTTAAAGGTCTATTTACAATGTCCTGATGATGTACGTTTGTTTTAGGTGCCTCTGAGTGAGACGGAGTGTGTGGAGGTGGAGCATCGCGTTACTGAAGGTCTGCTTCACAGAGGCCAGCACATGCACGGAGCTCTACCCATCTCCTCAGGCACACGCTGGAACCTCATCATATGGATGCGAGCTTCACGTGAGAGGAACAAACTCTGCCCTATGTGTGGTAAGAGACCCACACTAGTGGAGAGTGACGGATTCAGTGATGGCTTCACCATGGACCCTGACGACACTAGTAGTACATTCTCATGTCCTTTAACATGATGTTGTTCCATGCATATGGGTGCTGTTCTAAAGATTTCCATCAAAGTTATTGTACTTTGTTTAGTGGGTCAGCAATCAGGGTAAAATGATTTTGGTGCCTTCTTCAAAATCAGTTCTAAAGGGGTATAAGTGTTTATGTTTATTGGTAATTTTGACTGTAAATGACCTGATGATTGTAAATGTAGTGGTTTTAAACCTGCTATTGATGTTAGTCAATTTCTTATCTTAGGAAGAACTGTTAATATATACAAGGAATTTGAGATGTACAGTAAAATAAATAGACAAACAAAAAAAAAATAATAATAATTGGTATAAGGCTTATATGTACCAAAAACATTTCAGTAAATATTTTTAATCTGCCACCTTTACCAAAACTCAAGTTGCCAGAAAACTAAATTATTGCTTATAGCAATACTAACAGAATTATTATTTTAAAAAGTAATTTTTTTTCCTACAGAGGTTAAATTCATGTTGGCAAATATCCATCATTTGCAACCTTTCCATTTACACATATTCATATACAGAAAAAAACATCCAATGCACACTGACCACAAGTCACACAAATATTCTGAAACCTTCAAGTAAATAAAATTAAAGACCAAAATCTGTTTTGTTTGCTATTTCAGAGCTTGTTTTTGGTTGTTTCTTTTCCCCAACTTTAATTTCTGAGTGTTATAAGCAGGAAAAGATAGGGAAAGGAAGGAAAAGCATGAGTGTTCAGAGAAAGGCAACAGTGCTAGATCCAGAGGTACTGTACCAGTTACAGAAGAAAACAAAATCATAATTGTTTATCCCTGTAAACTTCATATCAAGGGTACTTGAATCTTGAATATAAAGTTGACCTGGTTTTCTAAAATGAAAGTACAAAAGGTTTTCACTGCATGCATATATATATAAAATTGGTTTTGTCTAAAATATATTCTCAAATATATATATAAAATATATATATAGTAAGAAAATAATATTTCTGCTTTCACATTATATATGGTGTTATATTGACTCCAAGTAATAAAATGTACTGTACTTGCAGCTGTTTTGGTTTTTAAAATAAGAAACAGTAATATGGTGTTTAATGTATTCATAGCATATCTCATACATTTCGGCTCAATGTTTGCCCTTTAAAATAACTCAACTTTATGCCACGTAACCATTATGTCTATTCATAAAATGTTGTCTGATCCATTCTGTATATCATAAGTGAACATGAAAGTGTGTGTTAGCGACACAGGATCTTCAAACATGCTGAGACGGAGTGTGCAGTGTTCCACACTGCACAACTGCAGATCCGACATTATAGCGTTGTTTCGCTGCTCATGTCCCTGTGATCTCGTTGTCTGCTTCTAGGGTTAATATCTGTGTCATCATAGTCCGACTCCATCTCAATCTTCACCTGGGGCATGGGGCAGGACATCCCTCTGGCCATTGGCATCGCCGGGGATGATGGACAGGAGATCTTCAGATGCAGAGTGATGCTGTGGAATGGCAACCTCCAGTTACAAGAGTGAGGAGGAGTAAGAGGCGAGAGCAATGACAGGAAGGAGGAACAACAGGCTGTATTAAGATGTTAGTGTTCCAGGGGAAAGAATGTGGATGAGGACACCTAAATCAGGAAGAAGGCTCAGTATGCTTGTCCTAGGATAAGCAGATTAATTCAAGTATTTAAATGTGATAAATACTAGGGCAACTTTTGTATACCTTAACAAGAAGGTTCTGCATTAACATTAGTTAATGCATTTGGAATCATGAAATAATTTTGGTTTTTGGTTAATGTTCATTTCTAGATCAGACATTTATAATATATATTTTAAACATTCCTGTTAAGAAATATACAGAATATATAATGTAATATATTACATTCTTAACAGGAATTTAAAAAAAGTTAATGCTCACCAAGGTTGATTTTATTTGATCAAAATATAGTAAAGACTAATACTGTGAAATATTATTACAACTTAAAATAACTGTTTTCTTTTTCAAAATATATTTCAAATATTATTTATTCCTGTGATGGAAAAGCTGTTTTTTTTCTCAGCAGCCTTGAGCCTTCAGAAATCATATTAGCTTATTTGTGTACATATTAAACAGTTGTGCTGCTGAATGTTTTAGGAAAATATATATAGATCGATATTTATCAAGATTCTATGATACATTTAAAGTTCAAAAGAAAAGCATTTTTTTTATAACAATGTGAAACTTTACTTTCACTTTTGATCAATTCAATTTGTTGTTGCTCAAAAAAGTATACATTTATCCTGAGTATAAAATCCTACTGACCTCCTGTATACAGAAAATATAAAATATAATATAAAGTAATAGTTTTATTATAAAATGTTGAATAATATATGAACATTAACATTTAGTATATGTAAAATCTATTACGATAATGGTCCAGTATGATGCCAAATGCAATAACTAATGTTAAAAAATTGAACCTTTGTTGAAGTGAACACTTCATCCAAACCATGCCCCTGAACAGCAACGCAGACATGAAACCCAGCAGACTTTACATCATTTCTACATCAGAGTGATACAGAGGCAGACATCTGAATAAGTATGGGTTGTGGATATAGTGTGTAGGGGGGTTGGGGGGGGGGGGGGGGGGGGTTGGAAAGCACAGAGTTATTCTGGATAAGCACTCTTATTGGAATCAGAATTATACAGGGAAAGAAACAACCAAAATTACATGACACACTTTATATATACTAAAAAAATATATATTTTAAAACCTTTCTCACTGCCATCTTTTCCAATAATTCAACGAAATAAACAAACTGTACTCGCATCTAATTATGGACGTTCAAAAATAATTATTAGTGTGTGTGTTGTTTCTTTAGGTGTGAAAATGTAAGCAAAAGAATATATATATATATATATATATATATATATATATATATATATATATATATATATATATATATGCATAATATAATAAATTACACATTTTCTATAATAGCATGCAGAGTAAAATACTTGTGGTTGCATGAAAACAATTCTATCTGCATTGGTTCAAAGCGCATGGCAAGGGCAATGAGAATATAGCAAAATACTGTATACGAGGTCTTGCATGACCTTAGCAGTTATACATTTAATATGCAGAACTACCTCTCAACTATGTCATCTAGTTCTACTGTAAGTATTAATGCCGTCTTTAGTATTATTAAATGTAGAGTGGATGTGTATTCAAGAGGAAATGCTCTCGCATTTTTAAAAAAGAATAAAGTCAGTATCAGTGGTAGTAACTGCCTGGTTGGCATCGTGCTGCCCACTCGGAGTTGGAGTCTGGCCCCCGTAAGAGGTCACGGTAGGGAACGTGTAGTTTGAGCACACAGTACCTGCGATCCAAGTCCGAATCACTGGGGGAGCAGTTTGCATAAGGGTTAGACTTGTCCTGTGGATCAAAGAACGATAAAGATGAGTTTATGCATGTGTAGAATTGGTCAAAGTTTGTTTTTGATGCTTTATTGTTATAAGCATGAGGCTCTTTTCCACCAGAAGGTGGCACTGGAGAAGCACAATACAATAACTTTGCCAAAAATGAAAGAGAATCTTTATATGACTTAAGTCAAGTCAAATAAAACTTCTCTCATTTAAATCCCAGCCATCTGGGTCTGTCTGTGAATAATCAGACTACTAAAACACTTACGTCTTCACTGTCATTCCCTCCTTTGCCTTTCTTTTTGTCCTTCTTGGTATTCTTCTTTTCATCCTCCTTTTTCTTCTTTTCCTTCTCTGGCAGGATATCGTCCAGCCATGCCAGATCATGTTGAGAGAAGACCATGTCCAACATCTTACGTATCACCATGAGACCAAGAATCTGAGGGAACGAGAAAACTATTTTTTGGTTTCCTTAACACATACCTAATATTTATTATCTTTAGGAACCTTGAATAACATACTAAATCACAGACTTCTGGAAATTCATCTCAATGTTTACAGCGTGATTTATCTACAAATTACAATCGTACAACATTTTAAAGTACAATTATCCCTTACCGAATAGATTACATGAAAACTAATATAGTTATGAATCATGATATACATTGCTGTTTGTGTGTGGCAATATAAAATATTCATACCATGACTGGGAAAATGATTGCGAGGAATGTGGATTTGAGGATCCAGAGAACAGCTAAGCACACAATCTGCACCAGTGTGAACAGGTGGACTCTTCTCAGCGGTACGTGGCGCAGGTATGAAAAATCTGGCTGGTGTTTCGCTGGCATCATAATCAGTTTGATCCTGTCCCAGAACTATAAAGGACAAAACGTCTGATTAGATACTCAGGGGAAAAATCTGTCATTATTTACTCACCCTCATTTCATTTCAAACCCAAAGGACTCATTTCCATCTAATGAAAGTGAACCAGGACCAGGTCTTTGCAGCCTTCAGCCCTTTTGATGAATACGCTGGTTCACTTCACAAAATCATTCAGTTGTTTGAATGATTTGAATAAACAGATTCCCTTTACAAAATGGTTCAGTCTTAATGGTTTGATCTGAATGATTTGTTCACAATTCGGACTGAGCAGGTTCTCAACTTACTCAGTGATCACTTCCATTGGCAACTTCCATTTTGATCATTTCCTCACGCAAAACTATCAGATGGCTTTAGAAAACTTGAAATGTATGGCACCACAGTCATGTGGACAACTTGTATGATGTTTTTATAATGCTATCATACTTTTTGAAGCTTGAGAGTGAGAAAATCAGAAACAACAGTCATTTTGTTTGAAATGGTTTGAAATGACTTAAACATTGACTTTCTATTGTTTTACCTCACTTATATAAGACAATCACAAATCTACATGCCCAAGCTTGACAAATACAGGTGCTGGTCATATAATTAGAATATCATCAGAAATATGATTTATTTCACTAATTCCATTCAAAAAGTGAAACTTGTAAATTATATTCATTCATCACACACAGACTGATATATTTCAGATATTTATTTCTTTTAATTTTGATGTTTATAACTGACAACTAAGGAAAATCCCAAATTTTAGAAATTAGAATATTGTGAAAAGGTTTAATATTGAAGACACCTGGTGCCACACGCTAATCAGCTAATTAACTCAAAACACCTGCAAAGATCTTTAAATGGTCTCTCAGTCTAGTTCTGTAGGCTACATAATCATGGGGAAGACTGCTGACTTGACAGTTGTCCAAAAGACGACCACTGACAGCTTGCACAAAGGAGGGCAAGACACAAAAGGTCATTGCAAAAGAGGCTGGCTGTTCACAGAGCTCTGTGTCCAAGCACATTAATGGAGAGGCAAAGGGAAGGAAAAGATGTGGTAGAAAAAAGTGTACAAGCAATAGGTATAACTGCACCCTGGAGAGGATTGTGAAACAAAACCCATTCAAAAATGTGGGGGAGATTCACAAAGTGTGGACTGCAGCTGGAGTCAGTGCTTCAAGAACCACTAAGCACAGACGTATGCAAGACATGGGTTTCAGCTGTCGCATTCTTTGTGTCAAACCACCTTTTGAACAACAGACAGCGTCAGAAGCGTCTTGCTTCAAAAAGGACTGGACTGCTGCTGAGTGGTCCAAAGTTATGTTCTCTAATTAAAGTAAATTTAGCATTTCCTTTGGATGTCAGGTTCCCAGAGTCTAGAGGAAGAGAGGACAGGCACACAATCCACGTTGCTTGAGGTTCAGTGTAAAGTTTCCACAGTCAGAGATGGTTTGGGGTGCCATGTCATCTGCTGGTGTTCGTCCACTGTGTTTTCTACCAGGAAGTTTTAGAGCACTTCATGCTTCCTGCTGCTGACCAACTTTATGGAGATGCAGATTTCATTTTCCAACAGGACTCGGCACATGCACACAGTGCAAAAGCTACCAGTACCTGGTTTAGGGACCATGGTATCCCTGTTCCTAATTGGCCAGCAAACTCGCCTGACCTTAACCACATAGAAAATCTATGGGGTATTGGGAAGAGGAAGATGCGATATGCCAGACCCAAGAATGCAGAAGAGCTGAAGGCCACTATCAGAGCAACCTGGGCTGTCATAACACCTGAGCAGTGCCACAGACTGATCGAATCCATGCCACACAGCATTGCTGGAGTAATTCAGGCAAAAGGAGCCCCAACTAAGTATTGAGTGCTGTACATGCTCATACTTTATACTTTTCATTTTTATACTTTTTTAGTTGGCCAAGATTTCTAAAAATACTTTCTTGGTATTGGTTTTAAGTTATATTCTAATTTTCTGAGATACTGAATTTAGGATTTTCCTTAGTTGTCAGTTATAATAATCAAAATTAAAAGAAATAAACCTCTGAAATATATCAGTCTGTGTGCAATGAATGAATATAATATACAAGTTTGACTTTTTGAATGGAATTAGTGAAATAAATCAAAAATAAGTCAAAATTATATGATCAGCACCTGTATAAAAGAAAACATTGCTATTTAGAATCAAACTCAGCTTTTAACCATTTAGCCTCAGAGAAGCGTGAACCAAAATGCATTTGTATTCTTTCAGAATATTGTAAACCTCTCCGCTTGAGGTCCATCTTTTTGCCTGTGTCCTCCTCTTGTTCTCTAATTGACATTAAAGTGGACTACTACTAGAGCAGCACAGAAAAGTAGCACACAAGAGGGTGGATTCTTACTCCAGTCTGACAGTCTCATCAAAATGCAGCTCAAAATTGCCTCAGTAAACCCAGCCGGCATGCAAATATCCATTCCCACAACACCACGCTCTTCCATCCCTGTACTGTCAAAGTGGGCAGAAATCACTCATTTCTAATCACTAAACACAGTTGCAGCGTGCATGCAAATGAGTGTTACCCTCTCACACAAAGTACAAGTTGTAAGGTTTTCTCTGTATGGTTTGAACATTTTCTATGAAATTAAAACATAGAAATGTCAAAAACAATTAAAGTACATCAGCCATCAGAACTGTTCCAAGCAGTTTGGTAATGGCTGTGAGGAGGAGGAGGGGTGGGGAAAAGGTTAGATCCCTAAAGGCACTTACTTGGATACCACTAAGAGAAGCAACACCCATGTAGAGGAAGACTCCATACAAGACCGGCATAGGAATGAACTACAAACAGAAAACAAATACATACACTTCAGCTGCCAAGGCAACAGCAGTTACATTTGAAGACAACATGAAGGCAAAACCAAATCTATTTCATTCTCTTAATAAACATGAACACATTTTCTAAGTCTCCATTCTGATATAAAGTATAACGCCCACTTTCCACCATCCACTCAATATTTCTGATGAATAAAACCTCCTACCCTTCTGAGAATAATCAGATCATGGAAGTGAAGTGACTTTCAGAGAAATATAACTGGAAGTGCTGATGAATCTTGCTTTTGCCCTTAATTTAAACAAAACAGCATATATATTTATTTATATATATATATATATATATATATATACATATATATATAATTTTTTTTTTTTTAAAGATCAGGCAAGTGCTTCTTCACCTTTTTTTTTTTTTGTGGTTGGTTTTCTAAGAATGTTTGACCTTTAAAAACACATTTCAACTGCATTTAAGGTCCCATGAATAATAATAATAATACATTTTCTTTTTGAAAGTCATGGCTTTAAGATGATTGCATCTGACCAATTGAAGATGACTTTCAGGCTGCTATCCTTTGTTTCCTTTACCTGTTTTAGAAATTCAGTTTAGTAAATACATAGCATTTAAATGTGCACAAGTAGTGGGTCAGCAAGATTTTTAAAAAGGAAAATAAAATGAAATGAAAGGAAAATAAATTAATACTTTTATTCACCAAGGATGCATTAAACTGAGAAGCAAACAGTAATGACCTTTATAATGTTATAAAATATTTATTTCTAATAAATGTTTTTCTTTTAACTTTCTTTTAGAAGCATCCTAAAAATATATCACAATTTCCACATAAATATAATAACAATAATAATTGCTTCGTATGTATCTAATCAGCATAACAGAATGATTTCTGCTGGATAGTAATGTATTCAATGAGCACCATGTATTCAAATATTTCAATTTTGTGATAATATTTCACAATATTACTTTTATTGTATTTTCAATCAAATAAATGCAGGCTTGTTGAACATAACTTAACAATAACATAACAAAAAGAAAAATCCTGCCCCCAGATTTTGATCAGTAGTGTACAGTACATAACATCTGTTTGTTCTTTCCCCATTCGAAATAGTACAGCTAGACAAGTAGATCAGATCATACAGATATCATCAAAGAACTTTTTTTATGATAATAATTGCTAATCTACCCTAAATAATAGGTCAGAGTCAGTATTAAGTATCTCTGTCATTTCAACAAGCTCACCTGCAGGATGGGGGCCAAGAAGATAGACACTCCTGTCAGCACAAAGACCAGGATTCCTGTCAGCCTTTGCTCTCTGTAATCAGAAGAGAAGCAGTAAGAGAGAGAGAAAAGAGACAATAGAATATGGAGAACTATTTGTATTTGTATAATTTGTGTTGAGCTATGATGCAACAAAGAAGCAAGTGCCCGACTCACACCAAAACACAGTGCACAAATGCATTTATTTCAGCATTTCAGCTGTATCCAGATGATTTAAGCAGTTTATAGCTACATTTTGAGGCTTGACATCTGTTCCATGTAGATTAATTACCATTTGGCTATAAATGTGGTCCGCCTCCTCACATAAATTGAATTTTATGACAATCAAGTTTGTAGTAAGTCTCAATAGCCCACTCTCAGTAAACGTTTTATAATTTATGGCTGTTATTAAAGGAAATGATTACATGGTAAGCTAAAAATCAACTTTCTTTTTCTGTACACAGCCAATCAGAAACACCATCAGTGGGAGCCCACAAAACACCTGTTATGGTTACTAAACAAGTTGTCCTTGTCTGTCTCACCTCACACCCAGAAACTGCGGCTGTTCCCCTGGAGCACTAGACTCGCTCTCCATCTTCAGTGAGTCAATGTGAGCAATGGAAATGACAGTGGCTGCCACGTACCACGGCAGGCCCATAAAAGAACAGGCTACCATCAGAAAGCCCACCCACATTAGATCCAGGTGATACCCACAACCTTTCTGTAACAAACAGAGCGAGAATTTGAGGAAATCAGTGGCGATGAAAAGAACAGGGGTGAGGAAAGATCTGCTCATTGCACAGGTACCTTTAGCTTGTTTTCCTTGCGGTTGACGATGACAGCACTGATCTGCTGGTCCATGAAGATGAGGATGGTGACGAGGAGCGCAGGGACGAAGCTTGCCAGGTAAACCCACCACGGATTCTTTCCAAATGGCATCACAAACCAACCCCGGTCGGCACGTGTGGGCTACGTGATTTGAAGAGGAAATACCCAATAAAACAATGAGGAAAAACCAAAGAAGAGCCTTTATTGAAAAGTCACAAACAAATCAAGATCAGTTTTATTCTCCAGCACGTGTGAGCTGAACATCATTTACTCTCACCTTGAACTCCGTGGGAACAATGAGTTTGGGAGTCTTCAAACCCATTAGCATGTCCAGTCCCACAAATGTCATGATGGACATGAAGATGGAGAAGTCACTAATCAACTTCCTTAGCTAGACAGAAAGAAAATAAATGTATATACTGTATATATATACATATATTTAAAAGAAGTGAATAAAACACGTAGTTGCAACAGCAGAATCACAGTGTTGTTGCAAAGCTACATAAAATATATTGAGCTGCAAACTAGCCATTATTCATTATTCAATTATTATTATAATTGCATACAGTTTTTTCTTTTTATTTGATCGAAAATAGAGTTAAAACATTTGAACCATTATTACAATTTAAAATAAAATAAAATCAATGTTTTCTACTTTAATATATTGTAAAATGTAATTTATTCCTGTAATGGAAAAGATTAATTTTTAGCATCCATTACTGCAGTCTTCAGTGTCACATGATCCTTCAGAAATGATTCTAATATGCTGATTTGGTGCTCAAGAAATGTTTCTTATTATTATCTGTTAAAAGTTTTCAGTTTTTTTCTCCTTTTTCCCCCTTTTTTTCTCAAAAAAGAATTATCATATACAGTATATCAAAAAGGTTCATAGCATAAATACACGCTTTAAAGAACCTTTAGTTAAAAAGTATTGTGCGTCACAAGCATGATTAAAACCACATGACCTTGTTTATCTTTCATGACTTTACAGGTACAAAGCTCTAACACTATCAAAGACCCTACTGAACTTACTAAATCCCATCAGCTATTAGGATCATGCAGAATTAAAGAATAGAGACAACTTTTATCTTAAACAAGATATAGTCAGTCAGATTTTGCAATAGCAGACAAAAACTTAAGGATGAAAGGACATGTCAAAGATACTAACAAGGTACAAGTGACTGATAGAAATTGCAAGTGTGAAAATCTGTTTTCGCAGGAGTTTGGTGAGAAAAAGGAAAAAGAAACTTCACTGGTCTTACCTTTGTGGGAAAGTAGCGACTGAATTTGAACTTCTTCAGGGTTACAGTCATAGTGTAGGTCCCGAAGAACAAAATGAAGGACATGAGAGCAAGATCTGGAACATACTTGCAGGAATTTCCTACCAGTGAGCCTCCGTACTTTACACACTCCTTCTTACTCAGCTGACTCCAGTCCAGAGCTGTTATATTCAACTGAGAAGATGGGACCAAGACAGAGGAAAAGGTAGAAATCAGGGACAGGAGGGAGGATTGTAGACAGGGCAGAGGATGGAAGGGTTGTGTGGTGGGTAAACAGAAAAAAAAGAGAGAGAAAAAGAAAGAATAAAACAGGAGAGGGCCAAAGACATACAGCAATACAGCAGACCTAGATCAGTAAGAATCAATTTGTAATAAATTAATTGGATTTATGTTGGATTGATATTTCCTTCATAATGAAATAATACAAAAACACAAAGTATCATTGTGGGTTATTAAATCAGTGATAGTTAGTGCAAATACAGTGGATTCAAAAGCTGTAATCTAATCTGAGCTCATGCTAACACAGATGTGAGTGAGGTGAAGACATGAGGCACTTACACCAAAGAGAGCAGAGGAATTATCTGGCACTGGGACTACAACATCGAAGATCATTGGTGCCACTGAACAAACAGAGAGAGGGAGAATCAGAGAGGAAAATGAGCAGAACAAATGGAAATCTCAAGAAACTTTGTTAGAAGGATTTATCCAGGATTAAAGCCAGCTTTGGCAGTTGTAAATGACTGCAGGCATTGCCAGTGGTAGAATTGTAAAAAAAAAATGCCAGTAGATGGAAGCAAGTCCCTGTTTTAATAAATTATTTATTGAAACATTGAGATCAAACGATTCGTACAAAACGGCGGATTCAATTAGAAACAATTAATCCATCAGAATGGCTCACTGGATTTGTTCAAAAACTAATTAATTCAAAAATCTAAATCGTGTTGTTATGAACTGTTGTATAACATTAATAGCACACGTGCTGTTATTCAAAAGAAGTACACTGCTTGTGCAACAAATATAAAAACAAAAACTCATACATGGGTGGGTGTTATAAGGCATCCTTATAATTCATAATTCATTCATGAATTATAAGGGCATTCTAATAGGCTTTATCATGCAGTAAATGCTTTCAATGGACTCTCAAGGCGTGTTTTTGTTTGGTTTTTGTTAAGTCCTATCTTCTCTCAATCCCTCCCAGTCACACATACAGCACGATATCATTGTCAAGGGAATGTGTTAAAAATCATACCTTTTATTTTGTCTTCTTTTTAAAGAACTTCAAAAGTTGCGCTTGAACCATTTTGCGTGAAAAATTAGGAAAACTTGCTTCCTCTTGTGCGCAGCTTGTTACAGAAACAAGTTCTGATTGGGCAATCGCCGTTATTTATTTCATGAATTATCATAAGAAGGCTAGAGAATTTTAACATTTTTATATAATAAACAGTAAAAATCTAAAGGGGATGGTAAGGGGGGATGGTGGTTCAACTGAGTGGGTGCTTTCGTAATTTTTTTTCAACCAGGGGGATGCCATCCCACCTCGATTAGAACCCGGTGTAGCTCTACTGAAATGTTCATTTGGTGTTTGAAACAATCCAGCACGCCTAAATTACTTTTAAAAGACCTCATTGCTAGTTTACATTCATTGCTGCAAGCCATATGATAAACACAAACATGCTAAAAACATGCTATTTGTCCAGTTTAAACTCATGTTTATGGAAAAGTACTCACATCAATCGGAGGCCATGTTTGGGGTTTGCAGCAAAAACAAACACAACACAAATAAGTTACACTAATCACATGCACTCAGCCAGTTCTTTTCAAACACCCAAAGCAACTTTGTTTAATCAAGAAATTAATATTGGGCATGTTAATTAATGCATACTGACAGTGCAGTGACTCCAAAGTGAAATTTATTCTGTAACACTGCACAACAGGGTTTGATTCATTACCATAAGTTAATAGTTAAAGTTTAATGAAAAAACAACAAATCATACTTCTACAGCATATTCATCCAGATTAATGTTCATTTTACAGCATGTAGGGTAAGATTTTTTAATGTCGCCTTTTATGCTCACAAAGGGTGCATTTGTTTGATCAAAATATGTGAAAATATTCCAATTTAATATAACTAAAATAGTTTTAAAATGCAGTTAATTCCTGTGATGGCAAAGCTGAATTTTCAGCTTTGGGGTAGACTAAATTTACTGGAGAAGTTAACAGAGATATGATATTTTGATAAACATTTAAAATAAATAAATAAATGTTGACTTTAAAGGCAGGGTATCAATCTTAAATGCTCTAAGTAAAACAAATAAGAAAACTAGAAAACGAGAACTAAAGAATTATTTAAAGCAAACACAACCTAAACAAAATGAAAGAATAAAATTAAAAATAAATGATTTATTTAAAAACTAAACAAATTTGATTAACATCAGTTAACCATAAGCATTAATAACATAAGTATTACAGCCAAATATGAGATAACATTGAACAGTAGCATATTTAGAAATGAACTGAGATTACTAGATTAATAAATGTTAGAAAATGTGTTGGTCATTGCTTGTTTATGATACCTAATGCACTAACTAATATAAACTAATTGCACCTTATTGTAAAGTGTTACCATTTCTTCTTAGTGCACAAATCCTGACGCACTAAATCAATGCAAATTTGCTCTATATCTAGTTCACAGTTACTTCTCCACCATTTCAAAACTGACGTGCTCTATGCCAAGAATGGACTTACTTGTGTCTGGTGCCAAACACTCGCACTTGTAGGCCGTAACATAGTCTGGTTTGAAGTCTGTGTTGATGGGATAGTATTTGAAAGCTCCCACCATCTTCTTGATGGCATCGGAGATGAAGATGAAGGAGATGAGGCTAGAGAAGCCTTCCTCGGTGAAACGCGTCATGTACTTTATGATGTAGCTGGCATCCACTGCGACTAGGAAAATGCACTGCACGCAGGAGTGTATTCCGATCCACAGTCGAAGCTCCATGTAATCAATCCCATTATTTCTGAGGGGGAAAAAGTTTAAAGAAACAATAAAGAGAGATAAATACAAAAGCAGTGATCACTAGAGAGCAAGAGAGAAGTCACTTATTTGCATCAGTGAAGAGAGATGACTTATGAGTGTCTTTTAAGGGTTTGATGAAAGTGAGCATGGAAGGCTCTTCTGTATTGTCCACAATAATCGACTGTGAAATTATGATGTATTGGTGCAGAGGACTCTCTCACTTGCTGAATTCATAAAGCAGTTTCTCAAAGATGAGGATGGGGCCCGTTGAGCTGAGAATAATGAGCGGTTGACCGCCAAACAAGCAGAATACTGTTCCTGCTAGAGCAGTGCCCAAAAAACTCTCCATCACACCCTGACAGAGAGTTAAACAGGGATAGAGACATGGAAACAAGGTGAAAAACGAGAGAGACAAAAAGAAGACAGCTATAGATGAAGCTACTGTCACAAGCATAAGAAAAGAAGATATACAACTTTAAACAAACTATCATGTTCTGTGTCAAGTATAGAAAACTGCGAGGTGTACCTGGTAATTGTCTGTGGCATCCCCTAGAAGGCCCCCAAAGGTGATTGCATTGGTAATGCAGCCCAGGTAAATGAAGAGCACTGCAGAGATGGACTGAATGTGGAAGCCTTCATAAAAGTCGCTCGGGTACCAGGGGAGCTTCCTCTTTATGTCAAGGAAAAGGCCGCCACAGAACCTGTCCCGTAAACGTAGATGTTTAATCCATAATTCAACAAAGACTTGTCCTCTTTAGCTTGTGTTAGACAGACAGAGGTGAGCTCTATCTTGATTATTAGCACTGAGTACTGGCCCCCATTTTCTATCTCTAAGTCCTCAAAAGCCCTTGAGCGAGAGTGCCAAAAAGTGCATTAAATTTTCCTTTTCTGACATATTGATTAAGATATGAACTCTCCTGAACCTCAGAGCTCTAAGACATCTTTCAATTATTTGTAAAGACAGATAAGGCAAGAACACTTCGAGCTCCTGAAACTTTACTCCAAAAATTTACAGCCGAAGTGTTTTAGAGGCTCTGCAAGGTTGAAGTACTAGAACTTCAGGTCCTGGAGATCAGCAGATGAATGCTCAGTCAGCAGGGCTGTAATCATTCAGAACTTATTTGCATATGTAATTTCAATTTCCATAAACTAATGGAGGTGACAAACAGGAGGCAAAATTGACATTTGAATGTAAGGAAGTAGATTTAAAATGAATAAAAAAGTTTGCAGAGAAAACGTATTTGAAGAAATGTTTAAAGTCTGCATTAAATCAAAATCTGTGCAAGTTAATCCACATTAAAATCTGAAAATTAGCTTCCAGTCTGGAATGGCGTTCTTTCAAGTTGCACTGAGTAAATGCAGCTGGATAAATGTCTGGTTTGTATGTCTTATGGATAGAAGAAAAGAAATACATAACTTTAGGTGGATGGATGGATGGATGACGCAATGGACCCACCTCCCTGTATATGCCAACTCTTCACCAAGCTCATGTGGAACAGGCATCTCCTCATCCTCACTAACAGGCCCTCCACCGACTGCTGTCCCATTCATCTGACCCAGCTCATTGAGGGAAAAAACAGACTTCCTTCTCAGAGAAAACAAAGAGAATGTCAAGATGGGAAACTTATGGGCCAACCAAAGCTACAAAATAATAAGTTTTACCTTTGGTCCGCTGAGGGAATTTTTTTGGGGGGTTCTATGCGAATTTTGGGGTCCCATTCTCCAGGTGGAAGCACAATCACCTCGTCCAAAAACTCATCAATGCCAGCGATCAGATCCTCTCGGTCCCTGGCTTTATATGCTACATCACTGAAGAGCTATAGGTAAAACAGAGGAAATCAGTCTTGGATCTCTTTAAATGTACGTCACGAGTTTATCTTTTTTTTTTTTTTTTACCCAAGATTATTTGGATGAATCCCACATTACTGTATACTGTATTACAAATATGAATTGGATAACAAACAAACAAAACAATCAAACTTACATCATCCACCATGAGCGTGGCGATGGCACGTCCAATCTCGTTGTAAGATTTGGCTTTGCCAGGAGGCCCAAGTAGCACAAACAAGAATCTGTCCATTAAGACAAAACATATTCGAAACTTAATTTTAGTTAATTAAACTTCCATCATTTTTCTAAAGACATATTTTGAGTTTTTAATGTGCTAAACCGTTACCTGGTGGGCACTGGGACTTCTGTCAGACCTCCAAGAGTGGTGGCCTGAGACAGCCGAACGAAGGCAACAAAGGGTTTTTCCAAGAAATCCACTTCTCCAACCAGAACATTTGATGCCTCTGCATCTCTGGGGATTTTTTTCATAAACTTGTTCTTCAGCTGAAATAAAAGTGAACAAAGAAAATAAAAAAACAAACATTTGATAGGTACAGTAGGGTCCTTATGTTGTCTTTTACCCTTCTGTTCCATCATAGGACCCTTATGTTTTCATTAAACCCCTATGCTCCATCACAGGACCCTTAGGTTTCAATTTAATCCTTCTGTTCCATCAAAAGACATTTATGATGTAATTTAACCCTTCTGTTGCATTACAGAAACCTTATATTATCATGTAAACCTTCAGTTTCATCACAAGCTGCTTATGTTGTTATTTGATCATTTTGTTCCATCTTCTGATGATTACATTGTCATTTAACCCTTTAGTTCCATCATAGATCCATTACTTTGTCATTTAGATTAGATTCAACTTAATTGTCATTGCACATGTAAGGTACAAGGCAATGAAATGCAATAAGCAGTAAGTACAGGATATACAGTGTCTACAATATGTTTTAACCCTTCTATTCCATTATAGGACCCTTTTGTTGTCCTTTAACCCTTCTGTCCCACCACAGGACCTTTATATTGTCATTGAACCCTTCTGTTCTATCATAGGACCCTTATAGTGTCATTTAACTGTGTGCTGCTTTTTATTATTGAAAGGTTTTATATAAATAAAATGTTATATTATTTAATTATGTATATCTTGTGCTCTTTATATGTGCCAATAATCTGGAACTGCACATTTAAACACAAAAGTTGATTTATTGCTATTTACCATCTGTGAAAATTTTACATCTGTGAAAATATTTTAAACTTTATTACTAAAATGTCTGCAGCCTTTCTCACTTTGAAGACAACAATTCCATCTGAAGCCTTTGAGTAAAGTGCAGTCTGGATTTATATTAATCTCTCTGCTTTCCTCTTTTTTTCTCTCTCTCTGACGAATCATAAACCAAGCATATATCCACTGGCGTTACGACATTCATGTAGAAGAATTCTATCTCAACTTCACATTGTGTGTCAGGGATGTAAGAATGGAGTTCAGAAAGGCTACGCTGATTTATCTGGCACACGAAGCTCAATGTGTTTCTATGTTGGCCTATTCTAAAAACCAATATATCTCACTTCTTTGGATAACAGTTCAGAGTTCCTCCATACAATGCTTTACATTTTCCCATCTCTATAGACAACACAAAATGGTTTTGGAAGTTCTATACAATTTATACTGAGAGCCTTTTGAGGGGAAGTCTAGATATAAATGTTCAATTATTTTTTCAATGATTTACACCATCATTCAAAACTTTTGGTTTTTAATGAAAGAAGTCTCGTATAAAGTCTTCTTTGAAAGAAGTCTCTTATGCTTACCAAGGCTGATTAATATTGAAGAATGCGGTAAAAACAGTATTAATGTCACATAATATTAAAAAAAAAAAAAAAATAGTTTTATATTTTAATATATCTTTTAAAATGTATTTTATTCCTGTGATGACAAAGCTGAACTCCAGTCTTTATAGAGTCACATGATACTTCAGAAAACATTCTAACATGCTAATTACTTGGTGCTCAAGAAAAAAATTTTTTTTCTAATTGTCAATGTGATATATGTGTTTAGGGTTCTATGATAAATAGAAAAATTATCTTTTTCTATTTTTCTATCAAATAGAAAAGGAACAGCACTTATTTGGAATTGAATATTTTATATAGCATTATAAATCTTTGTCACTTATTATCAATTGAATGCATCCTTGCTTAATGAAAATATGCATTTCTTTTTAACGAATCTTACTAACCTCAACTTACTATTCGCTAACCTAAACTTTTAAGCAGTAGTCTACATGTTTAAATCAAGTGTTTTTGTGTTGTATAAATATGCTCATATAAAGATGTGTATTATACTCGAATACTCATTCAGTTTTTATAAATTTCAGTTCAGTGGCAGTATGTCAGTATGACTGTTCAGTGTTTTCTGATTTCCTTGATATATAGTGTTAGGGTCAAAATCATGTTGTTTTTGTCCAGCTAATGGAAGCTTGTTGCTCAGGCACACAAGACTAACAATTTAAAGGTAAAAATTATGAAAACTTTGCTGTTACAATATATCTTCATGAAGAAAAGCAGGACAGTAAGAAATGAGTGTCATGACTGGTGGCTATATATGTTGTGTGCCCCTGGACAAAATTTGTGACACCATTTTCCAGGGAGATCAGACCTCAGATCCCGAGTATCTCTCTGCATGTGGGAGCTCAGCACGAGGACCACACACTCAGATGGTCCATTTCCCCAATGGCAGATCAATACCAACCCAGACACCAGGCTACGGCAAAGCATAGCACATCAGATCAGCAGCACAACACACAATCACAGCAAGCTCCTCATAACAACATACCATCAAATACATCAATACAATTATGTTAATGGAACAAATTATACAATGCAAAATATCTATTTATTAAAAGGAATGGCAGGAGTTTCTCATTTCTGTCATTTTCAGTTGAATTTTGTAACCTCAAAAACAGTGTTCTTGTAGCTGTAGCTAAGAGTATATATTTAAAAAGTGTTACTCCACCCCAAAATGATAATTCTGTTTTCCAAAATGGTGCTACGGTAATGCCGAGAGAGGAGAGGAGACGAATTGTTGAATAAAGTCATTATTTTAGTTTTCTTCGTGTACAAAAAATATTTTTGCCGCTTCATAACATTGCGATTAAACCACTGATGGCACAGTCACAAGCATCCCGGTTTTCATCCAAAATATCTTAAATGGTGTTCCGAAGGCAAACGATGCTTTTATGGGTTTGGAACGACATGGGGGTAAGTGATTAATGAAAAATTTTTATTTTTAGGGTGGAGTAACCCTTAAAGAAAAAAAAAAGTTATTTCAGTTATACAAATTCCAATATAATGATGCTAGAGAAAAGACATTTAGTTAAAACGTCTAGAATCTTTCTTGCTTGAATTTGTCAGTGGAGTCAGTCTGGAAAATTGTTCACGGCAGATACAAATAGCTTCAAAGCAAATACAAAAGATCCGTGCAGCTGCTATTGTGAACTATAAAAAGGCTGTTGTGCCTGGACAGACTGTGGCTTTCTACATTTGCACAGATAAAGACACTGTGATACCATGTGACTCACCTGGTCTGTGCTTGGTGTGTCTGCAATGTCATTCATACTCCTGCTCTGAGCTAGGCCTGCAGACACACAGGCACAAATATACACAGGAATGTCATTACAAATATTTAATCAGAATGATAAATATTAATTAAGCCTTATTCCATCAGCTAGCTATTTGACAACTAATCTGACATCACTCACTAACTAATTAAAAACTCTTGCCAGGCAGCTTTAATGGAAAAGCTTTATATGAAATTGCTAATTAAAATAGACTTACGTAGCCGGCCATAGTTGGCTGCTTGTTTGCTTCGAAGATCTTCTGTAGAACGGTTAAAATTTGCTCCAGCAGCAGGGGATCGGGCTGGGCTCCGAGCTTTGAGACACACGCAACATTACTTTTTAAACGAACTATTAAGCAGACAATGTTCTGGATGAACTGTCATTTTATGAAAACAAGCAATTAGGTTGCATTGTACCTGAAGATTCACACATGGAATCTACAAACTGACAAGAGAATGCTGCAGTTCCAATGCAGTGCACTGGTTTAGTCATTGTTCATTTATTCCTTCATTTTTCAACCTATAGTGCAGAATACAGTATGTGTAGGGATGGATGGAGATGAAGATTGAACACTCACTGACTCCAGACCCAGACTTGCCCAGATCTGCAAGGGAGCGATGGATGGGTTTCTTTGTCTGGTGCCTGTGCTTTCTCAACAGAACAAAGCTGATTTTATCTCTCAGCTCAGGACCAATCAACCCTTCCTCTATCTGACGTTCGATGATGTCATCTACAGGAGACAAAAGTTAGATGTGAAAGTACACTGGTATGATAGCAAAACTTTACAATGCATGACAAAAGTAATGAAAAAAGAAACATTTTTTAAGCTACACTTCAGTATGCAAGACAATATCTGTTGTACAAAGATTTTGATGGTTCAGAAAACATCAGTAGCCCCCCGTTAGATGACAAGCACCGAGAATAAAGAGCTTGGTTGCTGACCAACTATCTGTGGTAGTGAATATCCCTCCAGGTCCAGCAGCACGGTGCCTGTCTGTAGGCATGTCCGCAGTTCAAACAGGCTGTGCAGGGAGAGCGTAGAAACGTGGGGTTTGCTCCATCTCTCACCACCTTCCTCAACCTTTTCCTCAAACTTCACCCACCTGCAGATATGCACAGTCACACACACACACACACACACACACACACACACACACACACACACACACACACACACACACACACACACACACACACACAAAGTTGAAGTCAAGCAGAGAAAAGGAACATTAAGTTTCTAATGTTGATGTTGTTCTGGCCCAGATGCTGTTTATTTTAAGATGAAATGTGAAATGTCTGTCTCACTAGAGCAGAAGTTCCCAAACCTTGAAGGGCCATAAATCAAACTTGATATGAGTCAGATTTTTGGTCACAAGCTGAAAATAAATGTTGCCTTATATCCAGCCATATCACATTAAAAAAATTACACGTTTTTATATGAAATTCATTTATATTTTCTACAATTTAATGCAAATGTGTTCATTTTGTAACATTTAAGATAAAGTAGACATGTAAATATGCTTTAATGGCATTTTTTTTCTGCCCAAATCAATTTTGGCATTTACCATTTATATATGGTAAAAATTACAAATATTTGCGCATTCTGATGAAATAAACATCAACATGCATTTTTTATTTTTAGTTTTCATTGCGTTTAAATTCTTTGCAATTTGTTTGTGTCATTTTTATTTTTATTACCATTTAGTTTTAAGTTGTAATTCAACTATTTAACTTCAATTATAATTCGACTTAAATGTATTTCAATTTTCTAATATTTAGATCTTATTATACAAACCCGATTCCGAAAAAGTTGGGACACTGTACAAATTGTGAGTAAAAAATAGAATGCAATGATGTGGAAGTTTCAAATTTCAATATTTTATTCAGAATACAACATAGATGACAAATCAAATGTTTAAACTGAGAACATTTATCATTTTAAGGGAAAAATAAGTTGATTTTAAATTTCAAGGCATCAATACATCTCAAAAAAGTTGAGAAATGCCATGTTTACCACTGTGTGGCATCCCCTCTTCTTTTTATAACAGTCTGCAAACGTCTGGGGACTGAGGAGACAAGTTGCTCAAGTTTAGGAATAGGAATGTTGTCCCATTCTTGTCTAATACAGGCTTCTTGTTGCTCAACTGACTTAGGTCTTCTTTGTCGCATCTTCCTCTTTATGATCCGCCAAATGTTTTCTATGGGTGAAAGATCTGGACTGCAGGCTGTCCATTTCAGTACCCAGATCCTTCTTCTACGCAGCCATGATGTTGTAATTGATGCAGTATGTGGTCGATAAGGGTCTGGCTGCAGACTTGCATTTGTAGTCTCAGACTTGCACTCTCAGACTTGCACTCTCAGACTTTCACTCTCAGACACTTGTGCTTCCGCTAGCAACGTCACTTGCAGTCTTTATTTTTATTTTGTTCTATTTATTGATAACTTTTTGTTTGAATCTCTCAACATTTTACAACAGTAGCCAGGTGGTGAAGACAAGAAAAAAAAACTAAATTACTATGTCACTTGCAATCACTATTAACTACAAGTAGCGATTGCAAGTGACATTGTAATTTAGTTTCTTTTTTTCTTGTCTTCCCCACCTGGCTACTGTTATAAAATGTTGGGAAATTCAAACAAAAAGTAATTAAACAAAATAAAATATAAAGACTGCAAGTGATGTCACTAGCAGAAGCAAGAGGGTCTGGCTGCAGACTTGCACTTGCACCAAGAGACATGCCACTTCGTCAATCCTCAATACAACTACATAAGGAAAACCCGTAACGGCAAAGATGGCGGTTGTGTGCACATGTCCCGCCCCTCCCGCTGGAAATCCAATCAACTGCTTTTAACAGTCAAGCCGTGAAAACATTTAAGCCTATCGTCTGGTTCCACTGACGTATGCGCACAGTTGAGGAACCCTTGCGCATGCGTAGTAAAGGTATAACCTGTGGGGAAAAAGGGAAAACTCATCAAAATTTTTCTGCGATTTTTATCATATTTCACTGCTATTTCTATACAAGCTGTTTTTATGTCCCGTTGACCAGTGAAAGTGCAGTTCTGACTCTCTGTCCATTCATTTAGATAAGAGCTGGTCTTGTTATTCTGAAATAGCTCCCCGGAGGCGTTGCCAAGATGGCGGTCGAGTGGCACGACTTGCATGAAAGGACTTGCACTCTCAGACTTGCATTCTCAGACTTGCACTCTCAGACACTTGCACTTCCGCTAGTGACATCACTTGCAGTCTTTATTTTTTATTTTGATTAATTTTTTATAACTTCTTGTTTGAATTTCCCAACATTTTATAACAGTAGCCAGGTGGTGAAGACAAGAACAAAAAAAAACTAAATTACAATGTCACTTGCAATCACTACTTGCACTCTCTGCTACCTGCGACACTTGCAATCGACACAAATCTTGCGTGTTGCCAATGGAGACAAGAAGCTGTGGTGGTGATTAAATGATTAAACCTAATTTAGTACTATAATGTACAGGATCCTGCAAGAAAAAGACAAGACCGGCAAATCCGTGACCAGAAAACCAGAATATGAATTAACGCTTGTGCAAAGTCTCTCGTTAAGCTTTTTCCTCCTGTAGAAAAAAACAAACACTTAACATGGCTTAATTTATTAAGATGCTATTAAAATATCAAATTAAATCTACAGTTCATTATTTTAATGAAAATATATATTTTCCTCACATACCACAAAATGTGGCATAATGGACTAAGATGATAAAGGCCAAACTCAATATGCTTCTCTACATTATTAAAAGACATAACTAATATTTACAGGCATGCAGGTGAGCGCAAAGTTTCGCATTAAGCATTTTTCCATATAAAATATACTGTCTACAACTCGTTTATATCACTGTCTTTGTCCATTAATCTACATTATGTGTTTTATTTATAATGATTTTCTATAGGAGGAAAACGTTTAATGTAAAATTTAACGCACTGCGTTATGTACTCGTCTGCTTGCCTGTACGGAGTTGATCCTTTTAAAGTGACGTCACAGGTAGCAGAGAGTGCAAGTGGCGATTACAAGTGACATTGTAATTTAGTTTCTTTTTTCTTGTCTTCACGACCTGGCTACTGTTGTAAAATGTTGAGAGATTCAAACAAAAAGTTATCAATAAATAGAACAAAATAAAAAAATAAAAAGACTGCAAGTGACGTCGCTAGTGGAAGCACAAGTGTCTGAGAATGCAAGTCTGAGAGTGCAAGTGCAAGTCTGCAGCCAGACCCTTCTCCCCTCTTGATGTGGTCTGGCATTGTCATGTTTGAAAATGCAAGGTCTTCCCTGAAAGAGACGACGTCTCGATGGGAGCATATGTTGTTCTAGAACTTGGATATACCTTTCAGCATTGATGGTGCATTTCCAGATGTGTAAGCTGTTGGAATTTGGTCCCATTCTTGCCTTATATAGATTTCCAGCTGCTGAAGAGTTCGTGGTCGTCTTTGACGTATTTTTCGTTTAATGATGCGCCAAATGTTCTCTATAGGTGAAAGATCTGGACTGCAGGCAGGCCAGGTTAGCACCCGGACTCTTCTACGACGAAGCCATGCTGTTGTTATAGCTGCAGTATGTGGTTTTGCATTGTCCTGCTGAAATAAACAAGGCCTTCCCTGAAATAGACGTTGTTTGGAGGGAAGCATATGTTGCTCTAAAACCTTTATATACCTTTCAGCATTCACAGAGCCTTCCAAAACATGCAAGCTGCCCATACCGTATGCACTTATGCACCCCCATACCATCAGAGATGCTGGCTTTTGAACTGAACGCTGATAACATGCTGGAAGGTCTCCCTCCTCTTTACCCCGGAGGACACGGCGTCCGTGATTTCCAACAAGAATGTCAAATTTGGACTCGTCTGACCATAAAACACTATTCCACTTTGAAATAGTCCATTTTAAATGAGCCTTGGCCCACGGGACACGACGGCGCTTCTGGACCATGTTCACATATGGCTTCCTTTTTGCATGATAGAGCTTTAGTTGGCATCTGCTGATGGCACGGCGGATTGTGTTTACCGACAGTGGTTTCTGAAAGTATTCCTGGGCCCATTTAGTAATGTCATTGACACAATCATGCCGATGAGTGATGCAGTGTCGTCTGAGAGCCCGAAGACCACGGGCATCCAATAAAGGTCTCCGGCCTTGTCCCTTACGCACAGAGATTTCTCCAGTTTCTCTGAATCTTTTGATGATGTTATGCACTGTAGATGATGAGATTTGCAAAGCCTTTGCAATTTGACGTTGAGGAACATTGTTTTTAAAGTTTTCCACAATTTTTTTACGCAGTCTTTCACAGATTGGAGAGCCTCTGCCCATCTTTACTTCTGAGAGACTCTGCTTCTCTAAGACAAAGCTTTTATAGCTAATCATGTTACAGACCTGATATCAATTAACTTAATTAATCACTAGATGTTCTTCCAGCTGAATCTTTTCAAAACTCCTTGCTTTTTTAGCCATTTGTTGCCCCCGTGCCAACTTTTTTGAGACCTGTAGCAGGCATTAAATTTTAAATGAGCTAATTAAGTGGATAAAAGTGTAAAATTTCTCAGTTTAAACATTTGCTACGTTATCTATGTTCTATTGTGAATAAAATATTGGCTCATGTGATTTGAAATTCCTTTAGTTTTCATTTTATTAAAATTTAAAAAACGTCCCAACTTTTCCGGAATTCGGGTTGTACACTATAGATGTTGATAACTTCAAACTCTTTGCAATTTTTCTCTGAGAAACTCCTTTCTGATATTGCTCCACTTTTTTTCACCGCAGCATTGGGGGAATTGGTGATCCTCTGCCCACCTTGACTTCTGAGAGACACTGCCACTCTAAAATGCTCTTTTTATACCCAATCATGTTGCCAATTGACCTAATAAATTGCAAATTGGTCCACCAGCTGTTACTTATATGTACACTTAACTTTTCCGGCCTCGTATTGCTACCTGTCCCTAAATTTTTGGAATTTGTAGCTCTCATGAATTTCAAAATGTCTCACTTTCAACATTTGATATGTTATCTATATTCTATTGTGAATAAAATTTAAGTTTATGATATTTGTAAATTATTCCTTTCCTTTTTTGACTTAGCAACTAACGGAAATAAAGTAAGTTTAAGTATTAAAAATACTAAAATTATATAAAAAAGAAAGCTAAATATTAAAAACAAAAAGCACATGAAAATTCTAAAACAAGCTCAATTTAAATTGCAAACTGGAAATATACAAATAAAAGCTAATTCACTAATTAACTACTATAATAGTATATAAATATAATTTAAAAAAATAACACGTTAGCATCTAAAAAACACAGCCACTTAAAAATTCATGTTTGAGGTGTAATTGTATATCCTAAAAAAAAAAAAAGTTTTCTTCATAAATCAAAACCCACCTCTCTAAAAACCCATTCGAAATTCCTTAGAAAATCCATGGCTATTTCTAATCTTCACTGGGATTACTGATCAGATCTATTCTGAATGTAATCAGAACTCATTAATAATCTTATTTAGCATGGGATTTTGTTTTGACATAAATTTGGCCCATCATTTAGCATAAAAGTGACAAATGAAAACTGTTTTCTTTGAACGTGTGTTTATTTCTCTATTCAGTGCTGACTGCAAACTTTGATGCCTCGCAAGTAGTTTTTTCCCCAACTTTTTTGGAATCGGGTCTGTATTTCAGCCTTACAAATTTTTCATTACAGTGATTTTGAATTTGCAATAGGTATAAGACTATTGATGCCATTTGTGTTTTGCATTGGTGTGTATGTTTTTATACCTAGCTGATTCTCTCCACTCCAGCTCATCGCCCTCGTGTTGCAGTGTGTCCATCTCAGTGAAGAGTGTGGGTGTGGGCATGGTTTCCTCATCATCCCCCAAAATGTAGCGCAGCCGCTCTGCTGCTGGCGAGACTTTGAGATAAACAGGAAGAGAAGTGATTGAAAACTTGCCTGTTTGGATTTCACTCAGTCAGATAGCAGAATGAGATGGCCTTTATAAATAAAAAGTGCACTGCATGGAGCAGCAACACACAGTGTAAGTATTTGCCCAAAAGTTGAGAAGAAACAACGCGGACACCCACTGTGTATGTTTGATCCCGTGTTATGATGGCAGACTGTGCCTGGAGGAACACAGAGGCAGTGTAAGCCATTGTTCATTGATTTTGTGTGTGAGGAATAAAGCTGTGACTGAACCTGGATGTGAAGCCACACTGTGCTTTTTTTTTCATGACCATGTCAGGAAGTATGTGGTGACGTCTGGGTCGTACTGTTCTTTATTTGTTCTTATTTCTCAGCTCTAACACCTGTTAGGTGCATCTTTATTCCCATCTACGGTTTGATCAAGTCTCCCTTTTTAATCCTCCATCCAAATGGGCCACACACAAGGTTCCTGAGGACTAAAGATATGGCTCAGGAAGACACGTGGAGAATAGAAGCCCATAGATGTCAATTTGTGAATGAGATGCAAGCATAATAAAGAGCCAACAAAGAGTTTTGTGTCCGATGTGTCTGCGTGTAAGACAAATTCACAAGTGAGAGAAGGGTCCTAAAACCTCCAGTCCATTATATGTGAAGAGAAGCATGTTAGATTAAACACTGAGAACACAGCTGACAGAGAAACTGACAGCTTTATAAAAAGGGCAAGAGGCAAAAATTCTAATTGTGCTACTGTCATGGACGCTTCAACTATCATAATTCAGCAATATGAAACGTGAAAGTGATTACTAAGAAGCTGCTGATTAGATTGAAGTCAAACGCAGAACTATTGAAAAGTTAATTAACGCATGAATCCAGCATTGATTTCAGTAATGAAAGATTTCTTTTTAAAAATGTACTGTTACAAATGGTGGTCTGTCTATTGAAGCTGAAGTGCGATGACGTGTAATTACTCACAGCTGAGAGTAAGAAAGGGAAAGAAGATCAATAACATTTAGTTCCATGTCAGCTGCAAAGGAGGTTATGGCCTTTTTTTAGTCCATGGCATTAGTGCTGAAAATCTGAAAGGTTTTCAGGCACAGAGCTTAGACTGCTTAGTCATGATGTTCATTTTTAGTCCAACCAGGAAGGCTAATTTGCCATGGGTTCCCTTAATATCCTATGGATCTTAATTTTTTAAATAATGAATAATAAAAAAAGTTCTATCCTCAAATGTATTTGAAAAAACATGCATGTTATGTTTCAAGAAATTTTATTATGTATCTTAATTAATCAAGTGTGATTTCTTTTTAACGTAAGCTGCTAACAAGTAGCATAGACTTACACAGTTGTCTGGTACGACAAGAGCATAAAAAAAACATTATATAATTTTTTGCCACTTTTTAACAATTTGTTAGCATCAGTGTTGCTATTGTTAACTAAGAATAAAAGAAACATTGTCTTAGCAACTAACTGAAATAAAGTAAGTTTAAGTATTAAAAATACTAAAATTATATAAAAAAGAAAGCTAAATATTAAATATTAAAAACAAAAAGCACATGAAAATTCTAAAACAAGCTCAATTTAAATTGCAAACTGGAAATATACAAATAAAAGCTAATTCACTAATTAACTACTATAATAGTATATAAATATAATTTAAAAAAATAACACATGTTAGCATCTAAAAAACACAGCCACTTCAAAATTAATGTTTGAGGTGTAATTGTATATCCTAAAAAAAAAGTTTTCTTCATAAATCAAAACCCACCTCTCTAAAAACCCATTCGAAATTCCCTAGAAAATCCATGGCTATTTCTAATCTTCACTGGGATTACTGATCAGATCTATTCTGAATGTAATCAGAACTCATTAATAATCTTATTTAGCATGGGATTTTGTTTTGACATAAATTTGGCCCATCATTTAGCATAAAAGTGACAAATGAAAGCTGTTTTCTTTGAACGTGTGTTTATTTCTCTATTCAGTGCTGACTGCAAACTTTGATGCCTTGCAAGTAGTTTATTCTCAAGCGTTCAGAGACGCATCACCATAATTGTTTTTCATGGTCTTCTTTTCTGCAGTGACGGCTCTATCCTGCCCTCGGCACATCACGATATTGAGAGTGAGGGTGCGGGGTGTATCTGATAAACCGAGCGCAACTCTATTTCACACACACAAACAAAGAAATGTATGGCAGTTTTGCTCCCTATAGTCCCCTTGAATTTGCATTCTCACTTTCAGATACATTACCTTGAGTCTATTGCCTTTTTTTATCACTAGTCTGTTGACTATAAAGAAGTGTGTGGAAAGTTCTGTGCTAGTAAAGTTTTACATTTATATCCTAAGTCACAAGACATAATCATACGATGATGATACACACTTTACAAATCACTAATATGAATGACTTTAAGCTCTTTTCGGTACTGATTAAGGACTCACTGGTTCTGTTGATTTCTGGTGGCAGATTGTGTTCTGGCTGATCCAGGCCTTCTGCTTCGAGATCGTACCGGTCTCTGTCATCACAGTCATAGTGTTCGTGTCTCTGATGATCATGTCTAAGTCTTCGTTCTACATCTGCATCACGACTCAACATGGACGAACGTCTCCTCCTGCGTTTGCGACGGTAACCTTGGGGCACTGGCACACCAATGTAGACAGACTGATGATCTGTGGAAGGCGCAACACGTTTTAATATGAAGATTAATAACATATAGTTCAATATCTTAGATGTCATTGATTTTGGAAAGTAATTTCATGCTCCATAGAAAATGTTCTGCCCACTCAAGCAAATCAATAAATCAGTATCAGAATCAATAAATGGCCTATATTCGTCTGCAATAAAATCTTCAAGCTTCCAGTTCTTTCAAAGTATAAATACTACATAAAAGCAAATGACTTCGCAAAATGTAAGTTTACTATTTAAATTCACTCTTAACTGGTAATAAATCTTATTATTATAGCAAACAATTGTTGGAAACAATTCCATTCCACACAAATGTAACTGTTCAAGATTGATAATGATAAAAACAAGTTTCTTAAGCAGCAACTTAGCATATTAGAATGATTTCTGAAGGATCTTGTGACGCTGAAGACTAATTAATATTGTACTCAAAAACATAATAATAAAAAAATAAAATCATAAAGGCTTCAATTTTTTCCCCTTATGGAACTGTTACTTTCTATAACTATGATTATCCCTCTGCTTATTTTATGTTTTATGAGATGTGAAGTGGAGGAGGAAAAACTGTCTGGTTAATTGTGAAAGTGAGAGGAAATGTGAAAAACATTTTTAGCTGCTGGCACAGTAATAATAACTTATCTCATTTGGACACAAAATGCTTTGTGTGATGTTAAATTTTTTGTCTCATTGAGATGGCAGAATAGTAGGAGGTGTGTGACACTTTATTTCCTGAATTGGCTCTGTCAAATCTTGATGAGATAATGGAAAGAACAGGTGAGTGAAGCAAAAAGCCTGTTTCTGGTTCAGATTTTGCTGTAATCATATTTAGGAGCTGCTCAGTTAATATTAGGAGCTGCTGAAGGGTAACCATAAAACACAAACCAATATAAAGCTATTGCCATAGTCTAGAAGTCCTGACTTCTCGAACAAGAAAGAATATAGAGAGCGGGACTTGATTTTGTCAATCAGTGGATCACTGTTATTTGTTATTGCTGCAATTTCACTTGAGAAATTTAAGTTATAAGTTGTTCAACTAACTGTAGGGGTCTCCGAAGTGACAAAAACACACAAAACTACATACAGTTGCTTTAATATTTAATGACCTCATTTTGTTTGTAACTTTATCTAATGTGGCAAAATCTGTTCATTAAAAGATATAATGTATATATTTTTAAATAATAGCTTTAATTGTATTATTTGTTTAACATTTCACTTTACGTTTGTCTTCTATGAGTTAGGGCAAAATGTCCTAAATTAGCTCAACATGTAATTACTCTCATCCTGATTACCTGATTAACCATTCAACCATTCAGGGTTTCATGCCTAAGGTTACTCACCCTCCTCCTCCTCATAACAGTAACGACTGTTGCCCATGACTCGATCATGATCCATCCTGAGATGATAAAAAAGAAGATCATTTCATATTTATAAATTTGTCAAAGAAAGAATGTAAAAAGTATTCCAACTAAATGTGTGTTTCTTTAACATCTCGAAAATGTGTCATATCAGAATCTCTTGTTATGAGTTTTGATCATGCATGACAGAAGGTCAGGGGCATGACTGGCGGCAATGGCACACACTGGGCATTGAGCTGTTTGCTGAATCTCTGCCAACAGCAGATCAATAGTGAAATAATTAACAGAACAAATGACCGATGGAAAGATACATAATTACACGAGCAGAGGAAAACTCATGCAGTCCAACTGCAAGGCCAGAGGCTTCACTATAAAGCCACTAGAAATGTTAAACTAGTTATGATTTTGATATGCATCTACCATTATTGAGCACAAATGAAACTGCTACATATTAAGAGCTGAATTACTGTGATTTAACGGTCAAATTGAATTTGAACTGCCTCAGGCTTTTACACATATTCTGGATACAATTCAATAAATGTGCAATATACTTTTTTTGAACACTGCATTATGCAAATTGTTTATTGTTCTAAATCCGTCTCCTGTGCAATTTGAAATAAAATCTATTATTATATTTTGAAATTAAAAATTGTATAAAGAAAGAATGCATTAAACTGATCAAAAGTGACAGTGGAGACACTTATAATGTTACAAAAGGTTTATTTATAATAAATGCTGTTCTTTTGAACTTTGTTTTCATAATGAAAAATCATGAAATCCGCAAAAAAAAAATAATAAAAATTATTAAGCAGCACAACCATTTTCATTATTGATAATAATAAATAATGTTATGTGACCCACTTATTAGAATGATTTCTGAAGGATCATGTGATGCTGAAAACTGGAATAATGGCTGCTGAAAATTTCATAGAAATAAATGACATTTAAAAATACATACAGTTTTTACTGTAGTTTTGATCAAATTAATGCAGTGAGCATAAGTGACTTAAAAAAACAAACAACAACAAAAAAACATAACCAACCCCAAACTTTTGAATGGTATACATAAATGCATACACTATTAAAATCAACATGATCATTTCTATTGATCGAGGTCCTCTAAAGTAATCAATCCAGTTAATATATTACTGTATGCCCCATAATTAAATTTTTCTTCCAAATGTTTCTTCTACTCTAAAATGTATTCATAGGATTGCTCTATATAGTTCTAGCTCAGGTGAGGAATCATAAACTTGTAGATGATAATAAGGATGCCTGGAGCTGCATCTGATTAGCTCTGCTGGGTTCCAAACGGGATAACTAGTTGTCACATTGGCGTCCTTTACACCCAATGGCCAGCAGAGCAAGAGAGAAAGAACAATGGGGGAAAGAGGGAGAAAGAGAAATGCTGTCGGCCATTCTCACTCACAGGCTCAATCAATGGGTCCCCATTTGTACTCAAACCACTTCCAGCACTGGCCCAGTGTCCTCTATCTCTTCCTGCATTGTCGCTCTACTCTCTTTCTGCTAACCTCCCTACGTCAGGCACTCTGTCTATATTGACCCACAATGACAAAAATTAATTGGTAATTTTACTTCACACTGTTTCAGTTGCTCATTAGTTTAGGAGCAACACTCAGATTTTTAGTATTGTCAGTGTTAATTCTCCATGAACATTTAACTTTTTATTGCCAGCATGGGCTGAAGACATTAAAATAAACATCTCACTGAAGCTTGCAGTGTCAATCAGCGATTAAAATACTTGAAATAGGCCTTATTCATAGGACCCCCTAAATAAGATATACAGTGACAGCCATCAACAAGAAACATGAATATATTAATCATGTTAAATTAAATCTAATTCAGTAATAATAAGTGTTTTATTTGAGCAAATCTGTGGATTATGTCATGCATTAAAATGAGTGCATAGATATCATTGCTCATCACTGCATGACATTTTTCATTGTTTGCTTCTGCTTCTTACATTTATCCTACACACACTACCATTTAAAGTTTGGGGTTGGTAAGATTTTTTTATGATTTTGAAAGACGTCACCATGGCTGCGTTTAGTTGATCAAAAAATAGTAATTTAAAATAGCTGATTTCAAATAACTGCATTTAAAAATTTAATTTATTTCCTGCAAAGATTAATTTTTAGCAGCCATTCCTCCAGTTTTCAGTGTCAGCTTCATTTTTTTGTAACATTGTAAAAAGATTCTAAAAAAACAACTGCATTTGAAGCTTCCTTGAGCCATGGTAATATCTGTAAAATGGCATTTTTGTGATGTAATTTTACCTCAAAAACACAACACATTAAAGACTAAAAGTTCAAACAATGATTTACACGGGCAGCAGAGACACTCAAACAACCAAAATGCAGAAGAGAAAAAAAAAAGAACAAAAAACATTTATAGCAGTGTCACATGACCCTAACACCAAATGTCATGCTGTTCAATGGATCACCCCGTTATCCGCTATAAAAAAGAATTACTACACAAAGCAAGTTTTGTTTTCATACTCAAAAATACATGCTTGGTAAAAAAGTCCTACCTGATCTCAGTAGCGGTGCACGGATGGAGAGGAGAGAAGCTAATCAAAAAGACTCATCAATACAGGAAATCACTGAGGAGAACAACTCTATGGAACACAGGACAAAAACTGCATGTTACAGAATGAATCTGTAACCTTCTTCCAGATAATCACCCTCACATGCACAGACACACCCATTCATGCTAACACATCCACAAAGTGTGAGTCAATGTATGGACTGGTGACAAGGTCGATAAGTAGATAACTGGGACTCAGGCAAGTGGACCACTGAGGGGGCATTACTGACTCACTGTGTACTCTCATCATGTCCACATCTGTTCACTTCACCAGACTATTCACTTATGCCTATTAAATCCAAAACGTTTTCAATTGGTTGTGTCAGAATGCTGGAAGAAGTCAAGTCTTTCACTGACTTTAAGTCGTTTGTCTGAATCGGCCATAACAAACAAATTAACGTTGACTACAAACATTTCAGAACTGACAATACTTACACAGTTGCTTTTCTTTTTCACTCCGTGAATTCTCTCCTACAGCTGGTATACACAATTCTGTGGCCTTAAGCAAAAAAATAAATAAAATAAATAATAATAATAATATATTCTTTTTCAAACACAAATGACAGGATAATGTCAGGATATGTGCTTTTGACATAATGTTGACTACCAAGAAAAATCGAATGCATAGCAGATGCTGAACTGAGTCCATCAAAACACACAAACACATACAAAATTATTAATAAGTTTTGGAGCCAGCCTCTAGCGGCCAGTCAAAGAATTGTAGTTTTAGACACTTCCGTGTTGGTTTCACGAGAGAGACCGGAAGGTCACTCTTTCATCATCCACACAAGGTTCTATATCAGGGACACATTCCATAACTCCAGCAGAAACCCACTCATCATCCAACAGCCAGCGCTCTATCATTTGTGCGAACCAAATATTTCAAGAGGAAATGGCATGTTGACGCATATGAAAAGCCATTTTCTTCGTATGGCATTCTGGACAGAATCCATTCCACTTCTTGCATTGCATTTGTGTGAGTAATCAGGGACACTCAATGATATTCATTGGCAAGATTGGATTCATTCTGCCGTCTGGAGCATGGCAGTCCCAGTCTGATTTGTTCGTTGATAACACCATATGGGTTTTTTGTCAGAAGATGATGAGATGAGGTGAGTAGGTGTGCATTACCTCAGGGATGATAGCAAGGCAAGGCACAGTGCATAGCCATTATCACGTCTAGTAAACTTCCAATGAATGAATGCCAGAAAAAACAAAGTCTGAAATGTAAAATGAAAACTCCAAATATTAACACTTTGGATGATGTTTGCACCAGCTATAACACTAAATTCTGCAATGATTGATTCAAATATTTTGACCTTAAGATGCAGGTTATGCAAAAACAAGATGTAAGAAATTTGGCTATTTTACTGAGAAAACCAGCACTGTAATTTTGAACCCATTTTCTATCATTTACAGTTTACACAGTACCCTTATTATCTTATTTAAGAAATACCCTTTTGGTTGCACATGCACATATTAAAAGTTCCTTCTGGGTACAGGCCAGTGATTCACATTACAACCACCCTGGGCCCTACCCTTTAGTCATTTCACTGATGACAGAACAAACTGAATGCCCTGCAGCTTTTTAATGTATAATATGCTCTCTTGATGTTTAAGGTGTTTATTTCAAAGACGCCGTTCTCAGATCAACACTGATATATCTTCATCCAGATTTTAACCAAACCTCCAAACCCCTATTGTAGAGCAAACACTTTTTCCTTTGAACTGCCACAATCCCCACAGAGATAGATGTGCTGGGTTCATTACTTAGATAAGAGACAAAGCATTTTAAGCTGCAGCCGAAATGAGCCATATTCCCTCTCTCTTGGACACAAACAAACAGCTCTGGCCTTTTAATATTGTATTTCACTTTCAAGGAGTTGAATAGAGTTAAATGTCAATTTTAACCACATCAGAATCTTGGAGAGGGGATAAAACTATATTTTTTCCTCCATATTGCGACTAAAACTGATCTTTTCTCCCCTTGCTGGCTTCCTGCAGTGCCTCTATTTAACTAATAAAGTAAAAGTTTTCTTTCTGGCCATCCAAAATGTAGATGACTTTTTTTAGTGTTTGGAACCAATTTTAAGCAATTTAGCATTACATCAATTGCTCACCGATGAGCTCCTTGAATGGGTGCCGTCAGAATGAGAGCCATTTGATGTAAATGTCTCCAAATGAAGAAACAAACTTATGGCCTTTGAATTGAATATTAATTTTGGGGTAAAGTATTCCAATGAGGTTTTCTTACATTCTTCTGAAGAACTTTAATGTTTGGATTTTACACTAAACAATAAACTGAAAACAAAATTACTACAAAAATGCAGTAAGACTTTTAAATTGTCTCAACAATACTGCTTTCAGCCAACCTAAATTTGTTTGTTCATGCAATGATGATTGTCTTGTTTTGTTAATTTTCTTGTCCCAGCAACTGAAATAACAATTACTGTTTCCTGGATGAAAAAAATAGAATGTGTAAAAAACCATTACCACTTTAAATGTCTATTTACGAATGATAAACATGGACTTGCTCCTTTATCAGCTTATTCCAGTAAAATTATAATGATGGTATCAAGAACATTCTTAAATGTTATAAAAACCATAATGCACAACACTGTTTTTGTTTGTATAGTATCTTACAAGACTAAGATAGTCAGGATTTAGATTTAAGTTGAAGATACTCTAGGCCTCAATACTTGACCCACAAACCTCAAGAACGGTGGCAATCAACAAACGCAAAAAAAAAAAAAAGACAAGCTCTTTAAATCACTGCACAACAAACAATAATGACAAAACAAAAACGAAAAAGTTTAAATGAAGTCAGCAAAACAAGTCAAAACAGGTCTGACGGGTTTTTATGTAGTTTCGAGAAAACTGCATTTCTTAGTATTTGAGACTCAAAAGGTTTCGTTAGCTGGAAAATATTTCAGTTGAATTTTTTTTTTAAAAGTGTACTCTCGCCTCATTCCAGCCCCCATCAGCTTTTCCAGAATCCCAGATGGGGCAAAAAAAAAAAAAAAACCATCTACCTGAGTATTGACTATTAATCTGCAGTGCATCACTCAGTCTCCTTGCCTCATCCTCTTTTCATGCACTCATTCATCTGACAAAACCGAGAACCCATCCTTGAGCCTCAATCAAGTCAGCAATTGTTAATTACTGTTATTAATGCTGTTATTATTATCATAATTACACTAGTGTGAGTGCATTTTGTTCCCTGCACAAAGTGTTATTTTCAGTGCTGAGGTTCATTTAATCCTATTGAGACAACAGCTATAATTATTCCACATGCAGCCTCTTGATAGCCATCATCATGAAGGGGAAATCATGCAACATCTACTCCCCCGAACCACTAAAAAGGTGTGATTATGCACTAGAAAACGTCTTATGCATTCAAGAGTTCAGACGGCCAGCTTCCATGAATCCACAAGCCCAGCTCCTTAGAAGTTTTCACACCTCCATGTATCACTCCACTGAAAAGCTTGAGACTTTGGGGCTTTATTCAACACTGCAGAATAAACCTGAGAGACATGTTTAAAAGGTTAATTCAAGCAAATTTTATTGCAAGTCACATTAACGTTTCTACAAAACCAGAGCTACATTTGATGGAGCGCAGCAGTCCATCTTTAGCAACACCCTGAAAAGCTCTATTAGCAAAGAGGTGTGATTGTGAGGCATTTCAAAATGACTGCTGACAACTAAAAGGGTTTATGAAAAGGGTAATTATGACAACTCTCAAGCTAAACTTTTTTTTTCAATCTTTCCAAACAGTAATAAAGGTGAAACATGAACTACACATTTAAAACAGCAGTTTATGACAGCTAAATGTTAATTATGAACATTAAAGACAAATGAAACTTGAAGTACTGTTAAACACTAGGCCAGGTATCCCTTCGTTTTAAAAGAATCCCACCTACAAATGAATGGGGCTATTCCAGAATAGCCTGAGGTACTCCGGGTAAAAAAAGCTTCTGTTGTAATTAAGGCATTTCATTGGTACTTACAGTATTGCCGTTAAGAAAGAACATCAGCATTACTCAATCCACATGCCCTTTTAAAATAGAAAGCAGATCCATAATAATCCTACGTGTTCCTTTTTTTTTTGAAAGTTGCATTCATGACATTAGTTTAATATAAAACAATAAAAAATGTGCATAAAACGTTTTAGAAACAATCTATACTAGATATGAATACCCAGCTTCATTTGCCAGTCACAATATTGATAATCTTTGACGAATTGCAAAGCTATGAATTTCCCTCAACTCATTGTAATATATATCCCTAAATTAAATATTAAAATCATAAAAAAAAACATTTAAAAACCTGATTGCCAACAATTAGTTCATAAAATCCTTTCTATGCACCTCATGAACTATTACATATAACAAAATGACGAATAAAACAAGCTCCCTTAATCCCATAAGACACAAAATGGATTAAATGGTGAAAAACGATGGACTGTGTAAACAGCATTTAAAGTGATGTTATAAAAAGTTTGATAAATACAAGCATGTGGAGATCTACTACCTTGATATAACCAAACATTTTATACAAACTTCTCCTTTTTTCATGCGTAAAAACATTTGTATCAACAGGTAGTGCAACAGGCTTTATCTTAACACATTGTGAAAGGGTAAACTTTTTATATACAAAAATCACAATTAAATTAATAAATATACATATTTAAGATGCTGCTTCTTTTTCTTTGTGGTTCTTAAGCTCGATTGTCCACTTCATCCATTCCCATACCTGATTGTGCTCCTTGGCTCCCCAGCTGGGAAAATGGAAGGGCTATTTTGGGCTGTTCTTGTTCCAGGTCAAAAGGGATGGGGTCTGGAGCCCAGGTGTCAGGCTCTGCTACAGGAACCGGCAGGTAGCCTCCGTCACGAGGTAGACACATACACCATCCAGCTCCCACGAGGTCCAGTTCGCTGTACTTAAAACTGATCTTAAAGTCCACCACGTCTTGAAACTCACTCATCTCCACCAAAAGATTCCAGAAGACACAGCTCAGAAGAATACCAAGAAGCTAAAAGAAACATTAAAGTTGTGAAGTGTCAAGAGATTGTTTTTTTTGGATATGGATCACAAAGAACTCTTTACACCTAGAGTTATTATTGTATGCTGAAAGTGCAAAAAAAAAATACTCTTACATTAAGAACTTGGCAATACTTATTCAGCAAACATACGTTTAAAGTACTGTTAAAAAAGATTTATATTTTAAACTTTTTTTTTTAATTTTTAAATTTTTTTTTTTGCTTTCTATCAAGTTGTGATTTCCACAAAATATTAAGCAGCGCAACTGTTATGCAGATGGGTGCATCAGGACAGATTAGCTATTACACTATTGTAATTTGCATTTTCAGAGACCTCCACATATGGACTGAGAGTATATATTCAATCTAATTCTAAATTGAACTATTTTTGAAGTAGAGTTGCAGATCCAATCTAGACAATCTTTTTTCTTTTTTTCTTTTTTAAACGCACAGCATATGATAAAATATACAGTAATACTGTGCATAGACAGGAGCAGGTCATTAATCCAAACATACTGTGATTTACTAGACAGCTGCTTTGTCACACACTCCATCATATCTGTGCAAGTGGACTATTCCTCTGTTCTAATTAGAGGATTATTTCATTAATGGAAGAATGTGACAGCACGGCCATGTGGCTGCATTTAATGTGACCTCTTCCCTCACCTCAGCAAGGGGCGAGATGAGACTGAAAAATAGAGAGACACATATGCAGGCTAGTTGTTTTAGAAAAAAGTTTTCAAGTTTGTGCTTTAGCAAGACTGGACAGTAGTTTCTCCGAGAGTCATTCACCCCTCGTTTTCTAAAATGTATTGTTTGCCAGAAGATTCTCTAATGAGGGAAGAGTCAAACTGAAAAGATAGTAGGCTATCAAAATTGAAATGTGGAATGCCAGGGGAGATAAAACGTACAGAGGGAAAATGACAGGATAAAGAGATACAAACATTGATGATATAAGTAATAAACAGTAAGCACAAGAAGGGAAGGATGATCACAAAACCTGTGGTAGTCCAACCGCACAGCAAATTCCAATAGTAGCTCCAATATTGTCCCCCATCCACAGGTTCACAGCATGGATGCAGCCACGGACATGAATTATTCCATCTAAAGTTTCACGCTTTAATACAGAAGAGAGAAAGAAATCAAATTCGGTACAGGTGGTAGGTAAAACTCTGATTCTATGACGGAAACAAGGTTAAAATATCACAAATAGTGTCCATCGTAATGGCATAATAGAGGTGGTGCTTGTAATGGCTCTGATGTGATTTGTGGGGTTTTCATCTATGGAACAAACAACTGAATGAAGCCACCATTACAGATGATTGCATTTGAAATGGTTATTGGAGGTTTCTGTTTTCCTGCCACAGCTTCTCCTTTAAATATAATCTCACGTGTCAAGGTCTGGTAAATTATTCTTTCCATATGCATCACTGGATATGACAGTGAGTATTACGTAAAATGATGCAAGTCATTTAAAGGGTTAGTTCACCCAGATAGCAAATTTATGTAATTAATAACTTACCCTGATGTTGTTTCAAACCCGTAAAACCTCAGTTTATCTTTGGAACACAGTTTAAGATATTTTAGATTTAGTCCGAGAGCTCTCAGTCCCTCCATTGAAGCTGTGTGTACAGTATACTGTCCATGTCCAGAAAGGTAAGAAAAACATCATCAAAGTAGTCCATGTGACATCAGAGGGTCGGTTAGAATTTTTTGAAGCATCGAAAATACATTTTGGTCCAAAAATAGCAAAAACGACGACTTTATTCAGCATTGTCTTCTCTTCCGTGTCTGTTGTGAGAGAGAGTTCAAAACAAAGCAGCTGGATATCCGGTTCGCGAACGAATCATTCAGTTCACCAAATCGAACTGAATCGTTTTAAATGGTTCGCTTCTCTAATACGTATTAATCCACAAATGACTTAAGCTGTTAACTTTTTTAATGTGGCTGACACTCCATCTGAGTTCAAACAAACCAATATCCGGGAGTAATGCATGCACTCAAACAGTACACTGACTGAACTGCTGTGAAGAGAGAACTGAAGAGGAACACCGAGCCGAGCCAGATAGCGAACAATAGACTGACTCGTTTACGAGTGAAGAACTGGTTGCATCGGTTTTCGGATCACCATAAGTTCTTTCGGACAGATCGATTCAATAAACCGGTTGAAGAAAACGGTTCACCGGTTCTTTTGTGCTCGACGTATAATGGCGTCATTTGCGATGATTGCCCTTGATTCAAGCCTTCGGTTTACCCGCGCTCATAACACTAGCACAGAATCAGTTCAGAATCAATCACCAAAAGAATCAGTTCAGTTCAGACGCTCTGTGTGTCGGTCTGCTTCACGCTGAATCACACATGCGAAGTATCATCAGCTCCTCGGTTCACGAATCGGACGCGTCTGACAGAAACGGTTCTTGACTAATGAATGAGTCAATGTTTTGTTCATTATCTGGCTCGGCTCGGTGTTCATCTTCAGTTCTCTCTTCACAGCAGTTCAGTCAGTGTACTGTTTGAGTGCATGCATTACTCCGGGATATTGGGTTGTTTGAACTCAGAAGGAGTGTCAGCCACATTAAAAAAAGTTAACAGCTTAAGTCATTTGTGGATTAATGCGTATTAGAGATGTGAACCATTTAAAACGATTCAGTTCGATTTGGTGAACTGAATGATTCGTTCGCGAACTGGATATCCAGACTGCTTTGATTTGAACTCTCTCTCACAACAGACACGGAAGAGAAGACAATGCTGAATAAAGTCGTCGTTTTTGCTATTTTTGGACCAAAATGTATTTTCGATGCTTCAAAAAATTCTAACTGACCCTCTGATGTCACATGGACTACTTTGATGATGTTTTTCTTACCTTTCTGGACATGGACAGTATACCGTACACACCGCTTCAATGGAGGGACTGAGAGCTCTCGGACTAAATCTAAAATTTTTTAAACTGTGTTCCAAAGATAAACGGAGGTCTAACGGGTTTGAAACAACATGAGGGTAAGTTATTAATTACATAAATTTGCTATCTGGGTGAACTAACCCTTTAATATCAGTCAGTGATGGCAGGCCATTGTAAGAATGTGGACTTGAAAACCTCAGAGAGAGCTCAATTTCACCTGCTGGTTGAGAGTTTTGTAGCCACAGAGTGTGTTCACAACTTCTCCAACCTGATAGAAATAAACACACAAGACAACTCATTAGTAAAATTGTAGTATTTGTAAACCATGTCAAGTGACTTTTGGTCAATGTGATGCTGTTGCAGGTGCAGAAGAATGTTGGCTAACTGTAAAAGTTGTGTTTTGATGACCTTTGACCCTTGAAATGAATTACATATTACAGAATTCCATATTGAATTCCAACACGCATTTATAACCATGTTGATGTGATCTTTAAAGCAGAGGGTCATTGCAGTGATGGAATCTTTAATAGGACTAATGAGCAGGGAGCCCATCTGATCAGATTACAAGTAGATCATAAATCTGCCTGCTCCCAAAAGCCCGGTCCAATTCCTCTTATACAATCTATTCATACCAATGTGACCCTTCACCCCATCTTAAAAAATATAAAAAAAGATAAGTCGGCATCAGCTATAAGATGCCATGTTTGAGATGACGTGGTGTGAAATAGATGGAAAATGCTTTCGATAATAGGAGTAAAAGGTGAAGAAAACGACTTTTTGGTACCCAAATGGACAGTACATTAGAAAGTTCAACAGATTTTCACTGAATTTTAAGCCTCATTATGCCATGCATAATTTGGATAACTGGATTATGCTTTCAGCAGCCAATAAGAGCACAGTAAATGCTACAAAAATCAGCAGATTACTGAGTGTCTGCATTTAGTTCATTTACTAAATTACCTTTATTTACTAATATTTTATTTTATTTTTGCTATTAGGATTACACTAGATAAGGGAACATGTGAAGACAAATATCTGAAATACAGATTAATGATCTAAAGCCTTGCTCATGCTTGTGTAGCCTGTGCTCTCTCACTGCATAGTGAGCTGTCATACCAAAAGAAGAGCAGTGCATTAGTGCCCAATCGACATTTATTAAATCAGAGAGAAAGAGAGAGAGAGGCACTCATAAACAGTAGAGGAGACTCTATGCAGCACAGGGCAGGCAAATTAAATTCTCTCCGTCATGATGCACTCTCCACTGGCTCATGGAGAACAGCATTTACTAGAAAGCTCTCTAAACCCACCAGAAAAAAAGATCAGAAATCAGCTCCCTGTACTCACAGACCTGTGGGTCAGACTGCTTCCATTGCAAAAAAAACAAACAAAAAAACACATTCTCTTCAGCGAGAAAAGATTACTGGTGAATTCGTGAAAAACACCGGATGACATATGCACTGATTAATGTATCACGACTGGGAGAAGTGCAGGGAATGACTAACACTTTGACGGATGCAGCAGGTGTAGGGAACACCGCAGGCCAACGCACTCGTGCCATTGCAGAAGTGATACTGGTTTACTTCCCAATCCTTGTATTCATCGCCTCCACAACAAGAAAACTGAAAAGACAAAGACGAGATTGAGATCAAAGAGCAGCCTAAAAGAGGAATTTGAATTAAGTCTTCAGTCTTCAGTGTCACATGATCCTCCAAAAATTATTCTAATATGCTGCTTTGGTGCTGAAAAAACATTTCTTTTCGAAAACTGCTGTGCTGCTCAATTGTCTGAATCATCTGTGATGTACATTTTTCATCATTCTTTGATGAATAGATAGAACAGACAGCAAATGTGACATTATAGTCTTTACTGTTACTTTGGATCAATTTAATGTGTCCATTGTCATTTTTAGGTGTATGAATGGGACTGTAATTGACAAACTCTATATTTACACTTGAAAGCTGTACATTATTTATGGCTGAAGTTTATTAAGCAGTGTATATTTCACTAAGCTTGCTTTAATAAACTAGTTAAACAACCTTTTTTTGCACGTAGTCCAATATGTTCTTGAAGTCCAGGTCATCATAGTAGTGCTTGATTCCTTCTCGTATACTATTCTGAAACAATTTGATTGTCTAAAAACAGGAAAATTAAACTCATTGACAACAAAGCATACAGCATAGCATTGCCTCTGCTCTTAATGTTTCTTCAAGTCTTACCGTCTTTTCAAAAATCAGGGCAATGATGAGGGCAAGAGCCTGGAGAGCCAGCAGAACACACACCACGCACAGGAACTGCACAAAAAGTCCATTTTAAGTCACAGCACAAAAAATCCATCTGTAACATGGTAGAACATACACGCATGTGCCCAGACAAGCAACACTCACCATGTGCAGCAGAGTCTTGTTGTCCCTGAGGGATCCCACCATACCCATCACAGACACTGTGAACATGACGAGACCCAGCAGTATAAGAACCACAGCAGGAGCCAAAAACACCCCCTCCAGGGTGCGATTCTTCTGTCTCTCCACTTCTGCATACACTCCGATACAGAGCACACACAGACCGAGCAGCTGAGGGGACAGGGGCAGTGGTAGGTCTGGTAAAACATCTCTACAAGTCACATCAGATTACATAATTTCATAACATCACTTTACATAACTAAATCAGACATACAGCAAATATGAAGATGAAATCAATGTTTTAATGTACAACCAAGTCATGCACATTAGTCATGTGATGGAAAACCAAACAATGAATCATTTGTGTTCCTCGCATTAATCCCTAAAAGAAGACCGATGTAATTCTCAGAGTGCTGAGCTAAAACGCACCAGCAATGTAAACGAAATGACGCAAATCATTAAGAAGATTGATGTAGATTGATGTAGTCATCCTAATATCAATTTGTATCCTAACAAAATAATTGATTAGCGTTCTAATTGAAAACCACTTCATTCCCAATTTTCTTCCCAGACTCTTCTTCCTGGAAAGTTAATTTAATAAATCTTGTTGGATGATTAACTTTGTCATCTGTCAATTTCAGATTATGACATCTTCAGTTATTTACTTCAGTTATTTAGTTTTAGTGATGGCTGATAAAGTAAGTGTCATGGCTATGAGCCTACCTTAAAGGATAAGGCAACCAAAAATGAAAATTCTGTCACAAAATAATATATTTTGAAGAATGTTGGTGACCAAACAGATTCGGTTCGCCAACATTATTCAAACTATCTTTTTCTGCATTCCACAGAAAAAAAGACATATAGGTTTGGAATGACATGATGGTGAGTAAGAGATGAGCAAATTGTAATTTTTGAGTAGATTGTTCCTTTAAGAGTAGAGACTGAAAGGGGGAGAGAAAAGATGGAAAGAGATTTGAAGCTTTTCTGCTTGTATCATCATGTTCCAAAAACCCTAAATCAAGATATTCCCATAAGGCACTGACATATTGCATTTCCTGTGAAAAAACAAACAAAAAACTGAACACTAGTGACTCGTAAGTCAAGCAATTTACAAATTCTAATCATACATCTGATCATACAATAAATACAGTAAAAAATACAGTAAATAAAACTAAAATAGTTTTAAAATAGTAGTAATTAAGTAAAAGTTAATTCAGGCACTACAACATTGCAATATCTGTATCTGAATGTTATGTGCCCATGTAACAATGCACAAACATTTAATTTTTGAATGAAAGTATGACAACCTTTAGTAATTTATACAATAAAATGTGCATGAACTCTGTTATACATTTTTGCCATAACCTACTGTACCACTCACGCTTTGCATTAAGATTTGCTTATATGATTATTTTCATCTTAAAAAAGAAGAAAAAAAAATTTAGACTCAGTGTTGGACAATTAATATCCAATATTTAATACATAGTTCCAAAAAAAAAAAAAAAAAACATTATTGTATGCATCCCCGACACTTCTATATATATATATATATATATATATATATATATATATATATATATATATATATATATATATATATATATATATATATATATATATATAATATTTGGATCTATATTATATAGAGAGAAGATGAGAAAGTCTTCATTCGTATAATTTCAATATTATTACAGTTACCAACAACTTACAGGAACCAAATAAGTATGTAAGTAAGTGGCGCATTTACAGAAACGATAACAACGTCCTGCGCCTTTAAATCTGTCAGCGACGCTGGTCAATTGTCTTTACTGAGCCACGGAGCTCATCTGTGAAATGTTAAAGTGAAACTGTCAAGTATCTCAAAGTAACTTGATATGATATTTGATATTTAACATGATATTTATACTGCCTATATACGTTCAAAACACAGACACTTTAGCTTATTCATTCAGGGCGAGTGTGTGTGTTCATGTGAGGGTGAAACAAATTAATAGGACAGCATTCGTTTTAAAAGTATACTTACCGAGAACAGCATTGAATAGACATTTAAAGAGAATTTAACGAAATAATAGAAGTGATTGGTTTTTCTCCATTCTTCGTAAGACGGCATGGTGACAGCATTAAATAGTGTCAGTTAGCCTGAGATTTCCATGCATTCAGATGTTAGCCGATGCCGCTAAGACTCAATGAGCCTTTGTTCTTTATAGAGACGGCAGTCTGTTTAAAAGACCCCTAACACCCGTCTAAATGAATAACGAGAACTTCCATCAAGTGTTCAGCTTAGCTGTAGACTCCTCTGAATTATTTTGAAAGGAAAAGCACATCAGCAGCTGCAAGGTGTAACTTTCATCCCAATAACAACTTCCGCCCCGCCACACATCTTGCTGCACAAACCTTAAAGGGCCAGCACAGGTGACATACAACCATAGATAGAGAGACAGTAGATAGATAGACACATATAGACAGACAGACAGACATACAGACAGGCTAGATAGATAGATAGATAGATAGATAGATAGATAGATAGATAGATAGATAGATAGATAGATAGATAGATAGATAGATAGATACAGGGTTCGAAATGAGGGGGGTCTGGGGGGGTCCCGGACCCTCCATAAGTCATTAGGCATTCGATTGTGTTTATATCTCCATAATTGCTTATAGTGTAGAAGAGTACGTTTGTCAACGTTTCTTGCTAACTGTAACTTGTGTGTATGAAGCCAAACGATCTGCCAGCTAACAGCAGAACGAGCAGCTAGACTATCAAAGCTAGCTTAACAATCTACTTGTCCAGTCAGTGATTACGAAAGATAACCAGGACTTAATTCAAGTCTGTGAGTTGATTAAAGTGAATGTGATTTGAGCATGAATGTACATGAGAGCTTGGTAAAGAAGCTAATATTATTTTTTAATTTGGAATCCTGCACATGGAGAGAAAAAGAGGAAAAAGAAAGATCACCGACTTTTTTCAAGGGTAAATTGTGCTTAGGTGATAACATGGCTGTTGTTGGTGGAAATTGTAGATATCAGGGATGCAAAAACAGCGCGCTTTTCAGCGCCTCCCGCCTAGTGTTTCTTTTTTACTCTCTATGGTATCTGCAACTGCATCAAATTCTCATCAAATTCTGCTTAAAAAAAACTCCCTGTCAATACAGAACGAAATATGCTGTTTGCCGTCAATACTGCCGACGTTGTCTTTGCTGTATCAGTAGGTTATATATTTATGTTAAACATCCAAATGTAGACTGGTCTGTCTGTCGGCGCACAGAGCCACGCAGTCGCAGACAGCACGTGAAGTTCGTGAATACCGAATTCCCTTGTCTTTCTTATCAATTTGTGTTTGAACGAAAAAAAATGAACGATGTGCTGGAAAAAATAAGTCAAAGTGTCCGTTTCAACGAGTTTCCGCAGTCAGAGAAAGAAAACAGATGCGTGTCATTACCTGTATTAGATACATGCATTCGTCTTAAAGGGACAGCAACCCAATATACCTGCAGCTGTTTGTGTCACCAAAGTTAATCAAAAAACAAAAGAGAAAGAGAAAAAAACATTTTTGTACCATATTGAACCATATTTAATGTATACAGTGAAGGCAGTGTTATTTTACATTTGATTATTCAATGTCTGTAACTTAATACAGTTAATTTACCTCAGAAACCAAAAGCACTGCTTTATTTCACATGTATTTTGTTCTATTGCATTTATATATGCTTGTACTTTGTTTATTATTTTCTATGCAGAGGCACTAGGCCTACCCTAAAATTACCCCAATCATCCTAGAACTTTACAAAAAGAGCTACTCAAATCATCAGGTGAAATTGTTTTCAGGAAGAAGAGGAAGGAGTAGTAAAGCAAGAAGAAGTGATAGTTTTTCAGAATTTCATTTTAAACCATGTGCCTATAGGGGTGGGATGCCAGGGGTTGGTGGCAATGTAAGTATCTAGATATTTGCAGCGGGGCAAGGGAAAACATCCAAAGACCATTATCCCACCTTCAACACTGGTCCATATAATTTTGCCTACAGTATATTGTGTAGCAAGGTAGTCTTCAGAACCTTTAATAATTAAATTTTAGGGGACCCCCCCAAGAGTCCTAAGTCATTTCGAACCCTGGATAGATAGATAGATAGATAGATAGATAGATAGATAGATAGATAGATAGATAGATAGATAGATAGATAGATAGATAGATAGATAGATAGATAGATATGCTCTAAACTAACAAAGAGACATGCAAATATGCTTGAGTGCAATTCTGTTTACATATTTTCCATCTGGAGATTTTGACATAAATGAGAATCCCCTCAAACATGCAACCTCTTGTCATATCCTTTGACTTTATAAGCCCATGCCAGCCAGTTGATAATCTGATTTATAAAAGATGCCCAGGAAAGAAAACATCTCTTTAAGATGTGTCACAATAGTTTTAATCTTCAGAAGTAGGCTACTTGTTGTTCACTTCTTTTGGCAATATATCAGTGGTTCACAGAAAATCCCATTTTCTTCCATTCATGCTCACAAACATTGATTATCTCTCTCAAGTAGCTTGTGGTTGTAATTACATCTTTCAAAAGTCTTTTTCTTCCCAGTCCTGCTTAAACACTACAGCTTTTTACTTCAGGGCAAACTCTCAGATGGTCTTTTTAAAATACATTTAAAATAAAAGTCTCTACCATATCATTGGCATATTTCTTACGCATGCCTAAATGAATTCTATCTACACTCTTATTAAATGTAGTCAAAATCTCAAGATGGAAAGTATGTAAACTGAATTGCACTCAAGCATGTCTGTCTGTCTGTCTGTCTGTCATCTGTGCTGGCCCTTTAAAAGGTTTGTGCAGCATGTTGTGCAGCATAATGTATATCAATATATATTGTCAGTGCTCTGTTGTTGTTTAATGTTTCTCTGTTTGTGTTGTGTTTGAGCACATGGCTCTGTCTTTGTTTGTGATGTGCCATGTGCTCCTCATGTCCTGCCTCGTTGGTTCCCATTGCCAGCCCCCCTTGTTTAGTCCTTGTTGGGTCCTCGTTTGTCTGAGTGTTGTCACCTGTTCCTCATGCCATGTGTTGTAGTTCATCATACTAACTATCTTTGAGCTACTGTGCATCCTCTGTTGCTTTGGTTTGTAGAGTCAGCTTCTTGTAGTTCTACCAGTTTATTCTAGTTTTGTTCAGTCTTTTGTTCCTGAGTATCCATTCCATTGTTTGGTTTTATTCTCTTTTAGTTTTTTCTTTATTTTGCCACTGTAGTTGGCTTGATGCTTCTTTTTTTTCCCTTACTAGTTCTTTAGTTTAGTTTAGTTCTATTGGTGGTTGTGCATTTGTCTTTGCTTTCTGTTTCGTCTGCAGCATCGGTTCTGTTCTGTGAGCCTGAGCATCTCTGGCCGATCTCTGTTCTTGCCTAGCAGCAAGACCTGTGCGGTGCTTGAGTTACCGCGCGTGTTCAGGCCCTTAGCTCGTGTGCTAGAGTTTCTGTCAGAGCTTCGTTGCTACCTACTGGTCTTGCTCTGCCTTGTCTTTACTGCTGACCTGAATGCTATCATCTTGGTCTGGACTCAGCAACCACTTTCTCAGTCTGCCTGTCAATGAGCCTTATCAGACTAATTTTGGGCTGTGTTCACTCTCCTCCTGCTTTGTCAGTTGCCTGTGAATTAACCTGTTAATACTTGGTCTGCATTTTGAGTCCTCTCTCCTTGATTTAATGGTGTTGTTAATGTGAGGATTTGAGTTGTATGTTTGGCCTCAATGATTGATTTGTGCTTATCATTTCTTGCAGGTTTATCAGAAGTGCGACTTTTTCCACATGACACCAGCCCTCCTCATCTGGCCTTCATCCTCACCTTCTTTCTTTGTTAAACTTCTTTCTTTGTTCTACTGTGTTGTGTAAGTTTGTATTTTACCTATACATTTTTGCATGATTTTTTATTATTAATTATAAATTAATTAGTCGTGTTTAAAAACAGATTTTTATTGTTGCATTGTCATAATTATTTCAATTATTAATTATAAATTGTTAGTTAGTCTTGTTTTTTAAAACATATTTTATTGTTGTATTATATGCTATTATTATTACTAATGTATTGTTCTGGGATTTTAATTATTTTTTTATAAATGGTTAGTCTTGTTTTTTTAAACATATTTTATTGTATTATTTGCTATTATTATCACTATTGTATTGTTCTGTGATTTTAATGATTAATCATAAATTGTTAGTCTTTTAATTAGTTAGTTAGATTTTTATTATGTCATTATTTTTACTAATGTATTGTTTAAAATTGTTAAATAAACTGTTTTTGTGCAATTAAAGCTTCAATTGTTATTTTTCCTATATCCCATCAGCAGTTGAAATAAAATGAAATTCTAAAAGTTATACAGTAACACTATAAAAAATTAAAATATAATTTCATAACTGTTTAATATTGAAAATCAACAGTATGATACTGTACTTTGACAGTAAAAAATACAGTAAAATGATGGATTCTATATTACAGTAAGGTAAACACTACTGTAGTTAGTGTTACAGTAATTTTACTGTTGAATGAAATACACCATCTACTGGATAATTGTTGCCAGTAAGTTACTGTTAATTTGACAATAAATGTTTTACAGTGTTATTAATTTAACTTTACACCTCAGTCAGGTTAGATGCCATATTGAATTGAACATTTTTGTCTAAAAGGTTTTTTGTTTTTGTATTTTAAGACTTTTTGCCTACTGAACCATCGGTATATTAAACAACAGTATAGTCCGATGAATGCATTCACCTCTATCCCTCACAGCCTCATTTTGATTACTGTCTAAAATAAGGCACTACCCTGAGCAAGATCAACTGACAAAATAATGTTTCATAGTTTGAGAAAATAAGCAAAACATTAACACTCAAAACTCTGAAAAATGTCTATTTCTCTCTCTGTTAGCAGTTATTTTATATAAAATTACTGCTCAACAACGCTGTTATTCCACATTCTTTTATAGCTTCATTTCACTGTTGCAAAACTGGATAGACAATTATAAACCACTTTTCATTTTTACTGAAAGTACTAAATTCACTTCCACACAAGTCCAGATGCATTGAGAGGCTTATAAGGGTCGGGATATTTTTTAGATGAATGAAGTTGGGCAGATTGTGACCCAAATATTTTCTCTCAAGGTACATTAAATGTGACCCATGAGAATGACAGTTGATGAGTGAAATTACATTTCTGATTTCGTTCTTGTCAACAACCAGTAGCCATGCTAAATCTTGATTTGTTGAGCAGAGCTCCTTTCCAGAAGATATTATGTAGTTATATTTAAAAGTTAGAGTAAATACAAGACTTAAAAGACACGAGCATTAAAGCTACATTGTTTGCATTGCATACAATCTTTTGAGTGATCCAGTTTATCAAGATAATCTTGATGGTTTCATAAAAGAAAATATCTTATTCAACCATAAATAAATAAATAAATAATAATAATAATAAAAAAGAAGGAAATTAAAATATGCCCATATGAAATTAGATGTCTGCAAATCAGATGCTTTGTAGTGTTGGTTGACAGAGTGATTCACTAAAATGTTAAAAAAAAATTGCTTTGTAAAGGGCAGTTCCCTGGGTTTACTCTGAATCATCTAGCATAAAAACATCCTTTGTTGCAGAACATGGAAACATACATTGTGAATGATGATAGTAAAATGATGGCCAAAAGAATGAGAAAACCATCGACAAAGCATGTCCATAATTTGCTTTGTCTGATACTGAAGAATTTGAAAGGCCTCCACAGAGCCTTTCCCCAAAACCCCAGGAAATTTTTTTAGATTGCATGTCACAACATCAGTGCCTGGCCTTACTGATTCTCATTTTGAACACATAAAACATGCCAATAAAGAAATAAATGAATAAATAAAAAACATTAATCCCTTCCTTTGCAGCCATAACAGCTTACACTATTCTGGGAAGGCTTGCAACTAAATGTTGGAACATGATTGGGATTTGTGCCCATTCAAGGCATCAGTGATGTGACGTCGGGAAAACGCTGGCTTGCAGTCAGTGTTCCAAACTGATACTGAGGCTGCCCAAATACAACTTATCAGAAAAATAATACAAATTGTATTTACTTTATAGCATTGTCTATCATGCATTGTCTTAACCACCGGGCAGATTGAGTTTAAATTGAACGCGAATTGAGATGAAACCACCAGGTGGAGACCGTGAGCTTTTACTGAATTACTTGTGTCAAATTGAAATCAGTAAGAATATAATAATAAGCGGTTTAATGTGGAAAGGAACTGGCAAAAAGCATCATACCAAATAATTTACATCGTCATCCAAAAATGTGAAGACCTATATTAACCTTTTCTGTACAACCCGAAAGAACCACACAGCATCTTCCAATTTAAATAAAAGGTAAGCTCTGAATTTCAAATTTAAAAAAAAGAAATAGATTTCCAATGACGGGTTTATTCTTTTTTGTTTCATTATCTCGTGCTCGTACAGCATCTGAGCCCGACCAAACATCATTTTCCAACCTGCGTGGCACACCTGGCGAGCTGTGAATCACATATGCAGATTACTCAAATCTCGTATTAAAAAGAGAGAACTGTATGTGAGAGGACGCGTCCCTTCGGTCTCTCTCAGAAGCGTGTTCACAGCATCTGCTGGTGTGCGCGCGCGCTGCGCACTTGGCAGCGACGCTCAGAGGAGTGAGGTGGTGGAACCGAGAGCTAAAATTGGTTTCGTGATGAGGAAAAGTGAAGGAGCAGGGCGTTACGATCTGTAGTCGTGTCTTCTTTGTAAAAAACAGGGATCATCATTCCTTATATCACTGAATACAACTGACTTGAGGGATACGAATCGGAACACTTTTTGCGTCATGAAACTCAATAATTTGACTTTTTCTCAAGGAGACATGGTCGATTGAACATTAATACAACATCCAGCCAAAAACAAAACAAACAAACAAGAAAAAAAAAAAACCTTAACATTTTAACAAAATTGCACATTTTTCCCCAATAGGTATGGATTCGTCCATCACTTCCATTGACTTCCAAAGTAACTGGACAAACACCACGGCACAGAATGAAACCGAGATATACTGGAACCAGTTTGTGCAACCGGTTTGGAGAATAGTGCTCTGGGCAGTGGCTTACAGCACAATTGTCATCGTCTCCGTTGTGGGCAATATCACGGTGATATGGATCATTTTGGCGCACAAACGCATGAGGACCGTGACGAATTATTTCCTCGTCAACTTGGCTTTCGCTGAAGCGTCAATGTCCGCATTCAACACCGTTATAAACTTTGTCTACTCGGTGCACAATGAGTGGTATTTCGGACTCTATTACTGCCGGTTCCACAACTTCTTCCCTATAGCCGCCGTCTTCGCTTCTATATACTCAATGACCGCGATTGCACTCGACAGGTAAGTTCGTTCGTTTCTATTGTGGCACCGTGGCACGCGCCATTCGCGCGGATCTCAGCAGTGCGCGTGAGGAAACGTTAGGTTTCTTTGCATGTTTTTTGTTAAAAATGAACAAAATATAAACTACATTAATGTATATAAAATATAAAAGTGCACAACATTAAAATAATTAGTTCGTTTCGTTCTTTAAACAGCCCCCTATAAAAATAGCCATGGTTTCCTAACGACTGTAGAAAATAACTGGTAACTTGATATTAGCCACCCCTGGTAAAAAATAGAAAAGATTGTGCTTTTCTGATGCTTCTTTCACTGATTAATAATTTGCATACTAATTTATTATGGTTTTACAGCAGTAACTGTAACTACAGTATGTATGATAAGATAAAATGGAGGAAGATTTACTTTATAATTTTAACATATTTAGACATATGTCCAGTATGATGATGCATAAGCCAATGTGTTATTAAAAGAAAATAAAAATAACAAAAAAGGCTGATTAGTTGTCATAGCACAAAATGTAAAATTATTCAAAGGCATCTTACCCCAAAGGTTTAATTGTATCGTTTCAATTCTATATATATATATATATATATATATATATATATGTAAATCATTCTACAAAATTAAAAACATTAATGTGTCCAAAATCTCTCATTAAGAAAGACACACGCACACACACACACACACACTCACAAAACTTTGGTATTCAACATAATACAATGTCACAGATCACTATTTTATCAGTTGGCATTCACATAAAATTACAAAATTAATTAATTGTTATTTTGAAAAAAAAATAAGATGGGAGGGGGGCATCTTACTCTACTGTTGACAGAACTATGGTTATTATGGATGTGTAATAGTAATGCTAGTTATTATTGCTAATAGTGAAATGTTTAGCAGCGATTAGTACTGCCATCACAATACAAACACAAGTATAATGTTCTAGCTCTTTTCAGGTCCATATTAGGAATTATCTGTCATTTGTCTGTGACATCATATGATAGATGATGGTTATTTATCATCCCACTCATAACCTTCCATAGTCATTGTTTAGAAACCTTAATTTCTTTAGTGTGTGTGGTTGAGTGGTGACGAGGTAATTGTAAGAGTGCTGTGTCTGCCTTGTTTCTTCATTCAATTACCATGTGTGGCATATGAGGTATTATTTACAAGAGGGCCCAGATTTCAGGTAATATCTGACCTTTCATCACCCTGTTCTAATTCTAAGATGTCATTTCTTCCAACCTTTTGACACAGCACATCTAATGCTCAAAAAACAGTGCCTGCTTTCATCTATCTACATGCAGTAACATGAACTTCTTTAAAATTCTATTACCTGAGAGACCCATGGGGGAGATGGAGGGTGGGCTTCAGGGAAATACTGTGCTGTGCTTTCAGGTCCTTATAGAGGAAATACTTGTTGGAGAACTAATTGGTTATTTATCCTAGGAAGACTCTTTGGAAAAAAAAGAAGAAGAAGAAGAAAAAAGCCAGCCACGATTACATTCTCTCTAAACATATTTGTAATCATACACAGCAAATTAATCATGAGTTTACAAACAAAGCAAATGCCTTGATTTTTCTTGTAAAGAAGAAATGTACAGAGCCTAGAGCTTTTCAATAAGCACTCTGGGTACTTCTGTGGATAGAATGTTTCAGTAGAATTTTAGCCTGTTTTATCTTCTGCCAGTTTTAAGTGATTTCTGTCAGGCAGTGATTTGATTACTATCAACTAATGGGCAATAGGAGGATTGATAATTGAATTATGCCCAAAGATGTAATGTAGAAGTATGTCCGTATGAAAATGAACCCTATACCTGTTTTCTAAATAAAGTCTGTATGAAATGAAAATGCAGAGGCTGTCACCTCTGTGCAGACAGATCACTTAGGTTGAGCTGTAGTGTGTGACATAATTGTCTTGAGTGCTTTAGTAGCAATAAACGATTGCGTCTAAATATAATATTTCACATTCTCACTTGTCTCCCTTATCAGCTGTTTTTACTTCCTTATATCATTTCTTGCATTTAAAAACATATAAAGGTGCTGACAAGCACACACTCCTCAAAGCCGAGTCGTGACGGCATGCTAAAGAGCAGTGTGTGTGCTGGTGAAAGGACACACAGCTCGGAGGTTCGTGTGTGGCAGGAATAAGATTCCTAATCAAATTATCAGACAGAAGCTAAATTTGAAAGAAAAGCACTGCAAGCATCAAATTGTGTATCTGCACTGTCCATCTCTACTCCCTCTAGCATGTTGTCGTTATTGATTTAGCCCTGGTGCTGTTCAGACTGATGATCTGTTGCCCTGAGCTCCACTTATGTCAAACAGATGTGCTTGAATGCATGTTGGTGCTGCGTCTGACCTCTTCAACCACAGGAGACTCTTCCATGAGTCTATTGTCAGTTCCTCATTGCTCACTCATCTTTTCTGGCACTGTATGTAATCATATTGTCCTTCAGGACATCACTTTAACTGAGCATGACTGGAGAGGCTGAAAACAAATTCATGGAAAAATATCTGGTTGTTCGTCACTTATAAGCTTGTGTGTGTGTTTGTATGCCTATACTTAACCATAAATTGGGTAAAAAAAATTTTTTACCCAAAAGTGATCTAAACCTGACCAAATCTAAAAAAAAACCTCCATTTGTGGATGTTCTCACTTGTAAAACTTGTATAAAAATAAACAGTGTTTTTTTAATTGTAAAAATGCAGAAAGTTTCCTGTGAGGGGTTTAGGTGTAGGGCAATATAATATACAGTTTGAACAGTATAAAACCATTAAGCCTATGGCATGACCCATTTAGATAGTTAAAGTGAAAAAAGTGAAAGTGAAGTGACATTCAGCCAAGTACGGTGACCCATACTCAGAATTTGTGCTCTGCATTTTAACCCATCCGAAGTGCACACACACAGAGCAGTGAACACACACACACACACACACTGTGAGCACACACCCGGAGCAGTGGTGGGGTAGGGTTAGTTCACCCAGATAGCAAATTTATGTAATTAATAACTTACCCTCATGTTGTTTCAAACCCGTTAGACCTCCGTTTATCTTTGGAACACAGTTTAAGATATTTTAGATTTAGTCCGAGAGCTCTCAGTCCCTCCATTGAAGCTGTGTGTACGGTATACTGTCCATGTCCAGAAAGGTAAGAAAAACATCATCAAAGTAGTCCATGTGACATCAGAGGGTCGGTTAGAATTTTTTGAAGCATCGAAAATACATTTCGGACCAAAAATAGCAAAAATGACGACTTTATTCAGCATTGTCTTCTCTTCCGTGTCTGTTGTGTGAGAGAGTTCAAATCAAAGCAGTCTGGATATCCAGTTCGCGAACGAATCATTCAGTTCACCAAATCGAACTGAATCGTTTTAAACTGTTCGCATCTCTAATACGCATTAATCCACAAATGACTTAAGCTGTTAACTTTTTTAATGTGGCTGACACTCCCTGGACATGGACAGTAGACCGTACACACCGCTTCAATGGAGGGACTGAGAGCTCTCGGACTAAATCTAAAATATCTTAAACTGTGTTCCAAAGATAAACGGAGGTTTTACGGGTTTGAAACAACATGAGGGTAAGTTATTAATTACATAAATTTGCTATCTGGGTGAACTAACCCTTTAAGTAAACGTGTGTTTGTGTGTGTGTGTGTGTGTGTGTGTCAGTGCACTTGTGTGTGTGTGTGTGTGTGTGTGTGTTGGTGCCTGCTGGTGGTTTAACTGTAAGTTTTTTCATGTGGTGCAATATTTGCTACAAGTGCTACAGTGGAACTATAAATTAAATCTGTTCTTCACACAGAGCTGTCATATTGCTTCAGAAGTTATTTTTAATGATGCTAATATCTTGATTTTTTTTTGTAATTTGAAGCCAATCTTTCTGCTTTCACTTTTCTTATGTGCTTTCCCACATACTAAAAGTTAAAGGGGAAAGATTTGTATTCATATTCACTTTTCTGTGTACCACAGAAGAAAGTCTGTCATATTGGTTTAGAACAAAAATAAAGGTAAGTAAATGGTGACAGACTTTTCATTTCAATGTCACATTGGTTTTCTTAAAAAAGAAAAAAGAAAAAAAAAGATAAAAGGCAGAAATTATTAATAATGCATAAGTATTCAGTCCATGCAGGGCCCTAAATTTACCCAGAAGAAAAACATTTGTCTTAATAAGGACACAACTGCCTAACAATTGGCCTGAACCTATTTATTAAAATAAATTGATCATTATTCAGGTTTTGAATCTAAAGGACAGTTGTGAATATTAAGACTAGATCATTGCAGGAAGTTAGAGACTAATTAAAAACAAGTTTAATCAGGAGAAGGAAAGAAAAGTACAAAACAAAGTTGGAATTTCCTGTGGGTATAATTTGTTCCTATCTGGACAATCTGGATAAGGAGACTTATTAATAAAGTAACTGAGAGAGGCCGGTAGTCACTTTAAAGGAGACACAGAGTCAATATTCTAAAAAGGAAAGAAAAGGGAACTAGTCAACCTAATCAAGAGCTCTGCTTGTAGGGAGGGTGTCAAAGAAGCCACCATTACTGCCATGCCTGGAGTTAATATAGTAAACCAGATCATAGTCAGAGGAGACCTATAGAAATTTTCATTACCTGAACACTGAGTGGTAATATTGAGTGATTTTCATCTCTTTGATTGATAACACATATTGTATTTGCCTGATTTAGAAACACTCCAGTACAAAAAAATATATATACCTAGAGGATTTGAACCTTCTGGGGATTCTTAGAGCATTCTAATGAATGATTCGTTGTAATTAAATTGGGAGATTAGCACAACCTCATGATTTGAAATGATTTGTTTCAGTGTTTTTTAGTGAAACTTCCCCAGACCAGATGTACCTCCCATAATCTCAAATGCAGGTGGATTGGTTGAACTTTCCAACGTTTTCAAATGGTGTAGAAAAAAACGCATCATCATTATCATCATCAGTGAGACACATTTGGATCTTGGAAGCACTTTGGTTTTAGTGAAGTGGAATATAATGCCACAGTACAATGATTATATCAAGATCTAAACAGTGTGCTATGCTGTGTTTGGGCTTGTTTGAATTGAGAACACCTACTTTACATAAATGTATGTGACCTACTGTATTAGGGTTTACTAATGTTTGCTGAAGCTACAAACCAAAACGTGGCCCAAAAGCCGCATGTGTATACTGTTTACATGTAATTGATGTTGTTTGGTCCATGTGAAACAATTAACCTTTTCAAGGATTTATGACACAAGATATCTGATGTGTATAACAGATCACATTTTCAAGTAAAGTCACATTTTTATTTTCAGATTAGGCTTATATTTTTGGCTTGTATTTTTGACCTTTTTCTCTTTCAACTGTCGAAATTTATATCCCTGTTTTTATCTTATGTAAAATAATTTACTTTATTTTGAGAGTAGGTACTCAAGCTAATTTCACAAAGGTCCTACCCCTTAAAATGTCTGGCGTCGCCACTGAATTGCAGTTTAGTAAATCAGTCAGATTTAATGAGAAACTGTTCAAAATGTATAAATGTTTGTGATTCACTAAGATTAAACATCTCGTTAGAGTCATTCGCACAAGAATCAGACTTCACTGGTCACACTGTATGTTTCACGTTGAGAACCAGTAACAGAATCGAACACCATGAAAATCTTGGTTCTAAACTCTAGTAGAGACCACACACTGCACACAACTTCTGAGGAAAACAAAGCAATTTTATACTCTTCAGATAAAATGCTGACACATTCTGGCCTTTAATTCCATCTCACAGTCTGAAAGTGGTACATGAGTTAAATAAATCCTGTCACAAGTGTATTCACTGTCCATATAACTGATAACTGGAACAGATCTTCTTTATTATTGTAGAGCTCATATTATCACAATGATACACTAGCCTGTTGTATTAGAGCTTGAAACCCATAACTAAAAATTCCACAAATCAACTATTGTATACGCTCAGTAGATTTGTAAGCTGTGTTTGGGAGATTTACTCTCTGGACATTTTCATTCTGTTTCATAATGATAAAGCTCCATATTGGAGCAAATGATTTAAGAGGATTTCTTTTAGATAACACTGAGATTTTTGTGAGCTGTACAGTGTGTGTGTGTGTGTGTGTGTGTGTGGATGTGATGAAGTCACTTGATGTGACAGCTTACCTTGTTGAGAGTGCAGAGCAGTACAATCTCATGCTTTCAAGCACAACCTAAGCTGCAAAGTATCAATGAAGATCACAGCAGGGAAATAAGAGTGTGAAATGAGAGTCAAATCCACAAGCAGACATATTTTAATTAACAAATGCTATTTAATGAGACTTATAATTAAGACTCGAAAGAACTCAATTAACATCAAATTAACGCATGCATTTCAGACTTTAATTTATTTGATGACATAAAATACATTCTCCCTAAGCAGAACGAAAACATTTAGTACAGACAATATTTACTGAACCAAAAAAGTGCATTAAAAGAATAGTTTACCCAAAAACGAAAATTTGCTACCACAAGTGGCAAATTTTCTTAGGAAATCCAAGATGTAGATGACATTGTTTCTCCTGTTCAACCAGAAATAAGTTAAAGTAAATAAAATTAATAAAATAATAATAATTTAAATATCTCTGTATACAACAGATGGGGAGCTTTCAGCACATCTGTCTTTTTTCTTACACAGATATATGGCCATCATTCATCCCCTGCAGCAGAGGATGTCTGCAACTCAGACGAAGCTGGTCATCGGGGTCATCTGGGTTCTGGCTCTCCTGCTGGCCTTCCCCCAATACTATTATTCCGACACAGACCAGTTGCCTGGCAGGGTGGTCTGCTACATCGACTGGCCTGAGTACACTGTCCTGGACTTCAAAACGATGTAAACATCTCACTTTTAACTAATTAGCATGCATACTGTCTCATGACGCTATTTGCTGATATTGGAAAACGTTTAGGTTGAATATTTGCTTCATAAATGTAGATTTATGGCTGTAGGTGCAGAGAACTCCTTTTCCAGATTAAATTTCACCAATGTTTACAGATATTACTGAAAATATTACCTTTATTAGTCTTGGACATAGGCAGAAATCCTGTGGTGGTGTGTGTGTGTGTGTGTGTGGTGGGGGGGGGACCCCATCTGAGGGTTGTCTCCCTAAAATATGATTATATGATTAAGAACCACACTGTGTATTGTGAATAAAGTTGTTATACTTTAACTAACTTTGTAAGTAGTAAAACAACACAAACGCAAACGGGGAAAAAATGCGTTTTAACTTTGAAAACATTTTGAGGTTCCCCTCCCTTGCCTCACAGTGCTTTAGTCCAATTTTGCTTGCTTTCCTTTTTTACATCTCCTCAGTGTTGCCAAGTCCACAGTTTTCCTATTGTCCGCAAGTTGACGCGACCCCAATAAGACATGTGAATTTTACCGGAGGAACCCCGCTGAAAAAAAATTATTTTACCCCCACAGCATGATTTAGTTTTTTACCGGGGAACCCCCCTTGAAATGCGATTGGGCTAGTTTTAGGATAGTTTTGAGTAGCAACTGGGCAGTTTTTGTTGCAAAAACCTAGCAACACTGCATCACCTACATACACACAGTGTGGTGAGTGAGAACAATGTCTATAGTTGTGGAACTCCAAGGCTGTCAAAGCTATTTTATTCAATTAATAAAGTGATGATTCTAGTGTTTTTTCGTTGAGTCTGCTAAGTTAGAAATAATAATGAAACCTGCTTGATGGATAGTAACATCTACAACGGACACAAGGGCATTCACAGCGTGACCAAAACAGCTTTAAGTTGTCTAATTTGACACAGTCTCCCCGTTACACTAATAGTAGTAAGGCTTTCTTCTGTGTAAACTTTTCCTTTCAAGTACAATTTTAGCTGTATCATTTATGTCTCCTTCAAAAATTGCTTTTGAGAAATGTTATGTTTATTGTTCCCCACTACTGTAAGAAGAAATTTACGCCCCTGCTCATGGAGTAATCAAAAACCAGTGCTACCTTTTCCCTTTAAATGCGGCTTATGTAACAACAGAGAGGAGCTTCATTACAAAGAAAACAGTAAACACAGGAAAGCCATGGTCCTAAGAGAGCGAAAAGACATGAGTGCAAGACTATTAAAGCAAATATAATTGGAAATATTGCCCAAAGGTAAATACAACGGCCTTACAAGAGCAGACGCCAATAATTATTAGGCTACTCCTCCGTATTGTGGTTATTAACTCTCAAAAAGTTGGCTGAGGTATAATGTCAAGTGCTGTGAAAATGGTGTACAAAGCCATCGTCCGGTAGGGTTCAGTACATTGAGTCCATTAGAAGCCGAGATCATTCTGCAAAGAGTTTTCATGGGCGTCACTTTTTTTTACATGGTGAGGCCAGTTGCAGGGGAGGGGGTGCACAGATGTGCCAGCTGTGATGTCACAAAACCGCTTAACTCCTGAAATCTGATTTTACACAAATAACTTTACACAAATAACAGTGAACTGTTTCGACAAAAAGTGTATGTGACGTACTGATCCGGATATCAGGTATCTATTGTGGAGTATTTGCTCATTTCCAAGCTGCAAAAAGAAATGTTCAAAAGCTCTTCTGATATGTTATTGCAATAGAAACATGGTAGCATTTTTGGTGAGCATGTATCTGAGAAATGTGTGCTGAAGAGAACATTGCTGCCATTGCTTATTAATAAACAATTACAGTCAGCACTTAGGAAAACAATACAAATAATTACTTATTACTTATTAACACACTTGAACATACTAAACCTAAATCAAAACTTCTTCTTAACAAGATTCTTCTTCTTGATTATATGTATCACTGCTATTATCTTTGTAGAGAAAGACACCAGAGAAAAGTGGGGTTACTATTTATCACCCTGTGCCTTAAAAGCCTCTCTACACCCCTTCTGTCTGTATTATTTTCTTTGTTGGATGACCTCTGTATATTTCGATCACCTGTTTCTGCCTCTCCCTCTCATTCTGTTTCGTACAACTTAGGTGTACTTGTTCTTTTCGTCTTTCTGTCTGTCTTTACTTCTGTGAGTGAGAAGGGCTGGTCTTTATTTTTTTTAGTTAGTGAAGGAGTCAGCTTTCTAAGGCACACAAGGTGTTCCCTTTTAAGCACCCCACTGTCTCTCTCTTACTCACTATAACTCATTTCACATTTTTCCCCAAACTCTCTCTTCCATTACCGAGTCTTTCACACCACAGTTGAGCTGTGATATAAAACTTTTTTGCTGGTGTTTCTACCAGCTAACACATAATTTTTTTTCTACTGCACAGTATATTTCTTTATAATTAAAATTCACTGCAAGAAACAAATATAACTTAATAAAAAGATAAATAAAACTTAATAGCTTATATTCATTACAGTTTGCAGAAGAAGAAAAAAAGATAGATGTAAATGTGAAAAGTAAATGTGGAAAAATAACTTTTCTGTGGAAACATAACTCATCTAGCCTAACTCCTCGGGCTGACAAACTGAAATGTTTTAATTATTATTAATCTTTTTATTTTCATTTAATATATAATTTGATATACTTATCATTAATAAAGGCAAATAAGAAAAAAAATTCCTTAGTACCAGGATCTAACTGGTGTGCCTTCTTTAGTAAATGTCATACTGTAAGGGATCCTAAATATAATTGGAAATGAAGAAAAGGGGGAGCAAAGTTTTAAAGTTTAATATCCATACACAAATTTGCTTCTCAAGTACTTTTATGTTGCTTTAAGAAAGACAGATATTTTGAAGTCCAAAAATACTGAGTAAGAATGATTTGCTGTGCACTGTACTCCAGTAACGTCTAACAGCATCTTGATTCTGACAAGCATGCATGCACAGGAAGTAAAAACTGAACGCAAGCATCTTCAGCTCCATATGAGATTGGATATTAGATATTGGATATGAGATTAAGACAAACCGAGATGAGACCGGTCTCACATTAACATAACAGATGATTCTGATTAGAAATGACACCAGGTCTGTTTTATAGCACATGAACTGGATTAGAAGTGTTGCACGGCACACTGTGTGGCTCTTATTCATGGCTTTGCCGTGCTTGGTGTTATAATAGACTGTAGACACATGCCAGAGTATAAATAGTCCGGTGTTGTGAAAGCTCACATGCGACATACCTGACATGAGCTCATGCTTATGTTTGAGTGCTGACAAATTATCTGTATGCTACTCAGATAACATTCACACAGGTTTACGTATATAATACTTCTCTCACATACACACTCAGACCACCCAGATTACTTTTTTTTTTGGTTATGTTTCATTTAAAGAGATAGTTCACCTAAAAATTACAGATCTGTATTCATTTACTCATCCTCATGTCCCAGGTGCCAAATAGCCTGATTTTCTTTCTTCTCAGAAAACAAAAGAAGACAGGCTGTAAGATTAATTTTAATATTGCGATTTGGGTTGGTGTGATTATCAAATCACAAAAGCTGTGATTTAATTAAATATATGTGTTGCTTGTTTCAGAATGAAGTGCGGCACTGTGCTCATTTATATGCAAGAAGCTCATGATTCAGTGTTTTCAGGATCTCGATTTACAGTAAATGCTGCTCCACACAAATTAATCTCTGAATTTGCTCTGAATCTGGGTTGTTTATAACGTGCAATTGAAAATGCAACATGCACCAACCATCTTCCCATACTTATAAACAAAAGAGATGCTTAAGGCTCCCTGCAGTTTTCTGACAAAACAAAATCTTGATGGTTTAATGTTTGAAAATGAAGAAATTAAAGAAATTTAAAAAATATTGTAGTATTTTATAGTATATTATTTTGCTTTCTTTCTTCAAAGAGAGTTCAACACATAATCTAAAAAGGGGCATCACAGTTTATCAAAGGTCCTAAAAGAACCAATGAGTGACAGTCAAATTGTTTTCCAATTTAATGCAAGCAAACACCTCTTTCAGCCATGTATCAAAGTAGGGGTGAGGCATGTTTCCATTTTAAATAATGAGATGTATCGTTTACAAAGTAGTAAAAGTTAAAGCCTTTTGAACCCTCATTGAAAGGTCAAGCTGAAAATGGCCAAAAGTGGATTTGGATCAAGATCTATGGCTTCCTTCAGAATTTTTCAATATTTCGATCCATTAATCAAATACACAGAATATGAATAAGATCCACTGGTGAATTCCTACACCGGTTACATGCATCACTGACAGAAGGATATATTTTAGCAAATTTAGCATCAGTATAGTAAACCCTAAAATCTTACACTGTATCAAGCTATGTCTTGCACAAATGGATGATGTATGAAGTCCAAAAATACTGAGTCCCTCTCCCAGTCCCATCTAATTTGGAGAGCCTGGATTAATATTATGAATCAGGTTATAAATGACAGAAGTACAATGTTTTGATTGTGGTTCAAGCTTTAAGAAGTCATGCAATGGGGATTCAGGGGGGCGATTCAGGAAATTAGGGAATCATTTTTGAACAAAGTGCTTATTGATAGAAACGAAATAAGTGGAAATTAGGTAGGTCAAATCTCTTTAAAAGATTATTAAAAGATGACAAGACTACTAAATTTGAACTAATGTTGGCAGGTAATGGTAGCTGAGAGCAGATAACAGAGTGCAGAGAGAGGCTCGCTGAGGATTTTTCCAGGTAGGCCGACAACAAAGGAGTTCAGAATTCAAATTATTCCTCCAATATAAAATTGTCTGGCTATTGCAAGCCCAATATTAGTGCAAGAAATCTGGCAGTGCAAGGCCTCCTTTATTTTATTCATCATTTAAATAAACAGTCAAACCTGATGAAGCATTTGTAAACACAGTGTACATTATGAATGTACAACAGGCAGTCCAGCTAAAGTAGCTAGATAGCACATTAATTTGCTCAAGAAAAAAAAGTTCTAACAATTGAATTCTGTGTGACTACAAAAAGTACAGAAATGTATGATGTTATCTCAGCACCCCACCACTGATCTGAGCCTTTCATCATGTTCTCTGGCTCTGTTTGATAGTGGTTCACAGATAACACATTAATCTACCATCCCTACCTAAAAACTGATAGCTCACTAACAGTATGTGGTCAGTCTTTTTCAATTTGCCTAGCCTGGAACTTAGATGTCTTTTTGGGCGACCCACAGGCTTCATCTCTCTCTTCCTCTGTCTCTCTTTCCTTCTCAGCTCTTGCGAGAAAAGGGGGAAATTGAGCTTTCCTCAATCTGGATCTGACAGGGTGCACTCCATGCGTCATTGATTTCTGCAAATTGCTATGAAACTCAACCAGAAGAACTGGCAGTGCAGCTAGTTTGATTTTGTCCAGAGATTACAGACACAAAATACTCCACAAATATGAGCTATAATGAATTATTCGTTCTAATGAGGTGACTAAAGACTGAACAGACAACAAAAGACACATCAGGTAGCTGTTATAGAAATGTATATAGCAGAGATCTGCAGAAGTGCCAAGTGTGCAAAAAAGGGGTCAAATAGCCAACATTTCAATAACATATAAATATGTGCTTTTGAAATAAGAAATACCCATTTTTACAAGATAGAAAAACATTATAAATGTTTTTGTCACTTTTGATAAATTTAAAACACAATGCAACATTATTTTCAGGATACTTTGATGAATACAGTAGTTGTTCGTTAGGCAGTCATGGCCTAATGGTTAGAGAGTCTGACTAATAATCAAAGGCCATGGGTTTGAGTCTCAGTATTTTCCTTACACTTGTACTCATAAAATTTCTCCACCATTAGCTATGCCACTGACCACATAATTTTGTTACAAAGTAATTTGAGCATTTCCATAATAGGTCAAACATTTGGTGGTAGCGATATGATGTAAAGTAAAGCTAAATAAGGAATGATTGCCCTCTCCAAAACTTGTAAACCATATCAGATGTTCCAGTCTCTCTCACTTCCTGTTATTCCGATATTTGACTGATGTTTCCAAATCCTGAAAGAACAAATTCACAGATTGTTTTTGCAAATGTTTGACCCAAACTCAGAGATCCAGGGAAGTTTTAGTGGAGAAGCTAGAGGACATACAGAGGTGAGAATGAGGAAAAGCAACCTTTGTTTTATAATTAGGGTTAAATCTAGATTCATTGCATACTTTTGCAAATTATTGGGCTCGATTCAAATTAAATAATTGCCAGTTTCTCCCTCCATTACAAATGTCCTCCACTATAAGCTGAGGCTGTTTTTTTTATTTTACTTTATTTTATTTTTGTATGACAAAAGCCATAAAACGTTTTTCGAAAAAGGTGTCGAAAAAGCAAACATTGTTAGTATGTATCATTAATTACTCAAACCACTCTTGCGTGAGAATGAAGTTGATAACATGTACTGTGATGTTCTTTATGCTCCTTTTACCTATATTTTGCTGCTGGAACAAAACAGTGACGTAGCATTTTAGATATCATTAGTGAGTTACTGCTGCATGACAGTTCCTCGCGCTGTTCGCTCATGGAAAAAACAGACACTCCAAATCTGAAAGGTGTAAACCAAATTGGGAGTGTGATACTGAGCCATCGCTTTTAACTGGCAGACAGATTTTATTTATTTATTTATTTTTTTAACACCGTTCTGTCAGGCACTTTGCCATAGTGAAAGTAGAAAGTCTTGGCTTTGACACTGAAAGTCTAGCTGGCATATTGCTGCATCTCTTCATTACCTGTGACTGTGAATTGACCAATTGTTCTGACATATGGCATTCTAATATACTCAATGAATTAAGACCGCGATTCGCCACTTAACTACGATTATATTTCATACAGGAAATTCTCAGTAATGTTGATGAAATTTCCATATCCACAGATGAAAAATCACTTTCTTTCTGGATTTTTACCTTGCTAGTCTAAATGTACTGGAATGCATGCAAGTGCGTACGTGGTGTCAAATGAGTTTTAGAGTGGGTCGGGACAAGATGGATGGGTTGTGGTAAAACTATTTGGCACAACCTGAGCTTAATGATATTAATTAACTCTTTATGTTGTTTGGTAATCTGAAACCATCCAGCTACATTACGTAATGGATCTTAATGAGCAAACCTTTGTACTCTTCAGAAATCGATGTTCTGTGCAGATGTGCTGCAGTCATATGGTCTTGTGTGTAAATGTTCTATGCAGAGATGTAATGTGAAGCAAGTTTTATGTTTGCTCAGATATTTTACATTACATTTTATTTACCTGACCTTCTCTCATAAAGATTATACAGTATTCTGATGAATATTGAAACTGTTTTTGTCCATACAATGAAAGTGTATGGTGTACAAACTAACATTAGACCCCACTGTCATTGTTTATAGAAAAAATACAGAGACAATTTTTCAAAATATCTACTTTTGTGCTCCACAGAAGAAATTCATATGAGTTTGGAACAAGATGAGAATAGCAGTAATTGATGACATTTTTTTGAGTGAACTATCTCTTTACATTTTAAAAACTAAAATGTCAACAATTTAATATCAAGATGCAATAAGTAAAAATAACTATCAATAGTGCACTGATTGCAATAAATATGAATTTGGTTTCCTGAAATGAGTGATTAGATTTTTTATTTTAACTCTTTAAAGTAACATCAGAATCAAAACTGGAAAAATAAATGTTAAGCTTTCTTTCTCAATCTCTCGCCTTCTCTTTTGCTTCTCTCAACATCTGTTTTCCTGATTGCAGTTAGTTGCAAGTGAAATGGTGAGCGAGGTATAAGCTGTGGTCAGTGAGAGGTGACTTAACTGCCTCATCAGAGTTCCTTTGTGCCGTACCTGGTTCAGTCATCTTTCCTGGTCACATTCTTTAACATCAGCCATGGAGAAGCTGTTAGCATAGAAAGGGGGCAGGTGAATGGAGCCAAGTCCAAGACTCCTGATGACAGCATTCCATCTGTGTCACTAAGGAATACGAAACAATGGAAGTATAATTAATCATGGCTTAATTTTAAACTCCTTCACGGAGGGAATCACTGGAAGCAACAACATTAAAGAGAACCCTGTGTTGTCTTCAGATTGCCAGGTTGCATTCCTGATATCAGTATCTCTCAGTCTGGCCCTCATTTTATGGAAAAAGCAGTTAAATAAGCGCAGTCACATAACCCAAGCTGAAATTGGTTTGTCTGATGAATATCGATTACAACATGAATGGATGGTTTAATATTACTTTAAAACAGAGCTAATTCATATTCATGTGTTACAATATTTATGATAATATTATTCACAAAATATTCAAAAATGTTCATTCATATTTGTAATTTTTCATCTGTGGATGTGGAAACCTCAACATTATTAAGCTACTTTTAAGAAAATATACACTATTGTCATTTGGCCATGGGTTTTCCAGTCAGCACTGTGCATTTTAAAAGAGTAAGATTGTAAACTAAAGGAGAACGTGATGCAATTTAGTTAGCTTTTTTCCCTGTGTTACAGGTTTATTTAATAATTCACACATTAAGAGGTCTAGTTCACTTTGTAATTGCTTTTGAGAGATTAATTTGAGATTATATAATCATCTTTGGTATCATCTTTGATATGTGACCACATGTCTGGAATACTGTGTTTGATTCATGATCTTTGCTAGATCCAATGCATTAGGCTTAAGAAATGAGCTGTGCCTAGATTGACAGGCAATTTGACTCTGAGACTGACAGTCTGACAGAGATTTGGCAAGGCTAAAATGTTTTGAGAACAGATAAAAATCGGTGCAATTGTACATTACAGTCTGAAGAGTGTGGGGGATTTCACCTATTGTTTCTTTGCTCCCTTCATATGAATGCATTTATGAGATTAAATAATTGAAATAAACCATTTTATGGAGATCCTCGGCAGGAACAAATGGACATACTGACTTGTAGTCACGTTTTATTAAAGAGTTTCCTCGTTAGGATAGTTCACCTCAAAAATGAAAATACTGTCATTAATTACATACCCTTATGTCGTTCCAAACCATACAACCATTGTAATCTTCGGAACACAAACTATGATATTTTTGATGAAATCTGAAAGCTTTCTGACCTTGCATAGTCAGCAACACCTACACAACTACCACATTCTAGGCCCAGAAACATAGTAAGGACATCAATAAAAAAAGATCCATGTGACATCATTAGATCAGCCGTAATTTTAAGAAGCTACAAGAATACTTTTTGTGCGCATTAATTAATGACAGAATTTTTGAGTGAACTATCCCTTTAAACAATGTCCATATTGTACTCATTTTAATTTAGTAAAATTGTGTAACAAATTCTTAATTCATGGCCACAATATATTGTTTTTTGCTGCTTATGTTATGTCATAACCTTTAGTCTTATAATATGAGATAAACAAAATATCGGGAATGAGAGTTAAAAAATTTAACCAATAAATAAATGAAATAATAAAATAGATGGATAAAATATTACCTATTTGCATGAAAACCAGGAAATTAAAACAGCAAATGGTGTGACTAAGAATGCTGAATTTACATGCACATTTAATTATTAATACTTCTAAAAAAATTATTGAGTTACAAAAATGTTAAAATCTAAATTCTTTCTTTCTTTATCTATCTATCCTTTTGAAGGTATTTTGTGTGTGTAGCAGTGCTGATTTACTTCCTCCCTCTGCTGGTGATGGGCTGTGCTTACCTGGTGGTGGGACTGACTCTGTGGGCCAGTGAGATCCCAGGAGATTCATCTGACCGTTACCAAGAGCAGCTGACCGCCAAACGCAAGGTCTTCATCACACCATCCTCTTGCTCCTCCTTTTTTCATCATCATTTAAGCCCATGACATTTGACTACACACAGTCCGGGTCCGACACCAAACTCAGAGTTAACAAGCAGACAGGGTTCACACACAAGGGGAGGAGGGTCAGACAAGGCCACATGAAATAATCACTATGAAACTCACCCGCAGTAGGTCCATCTGCTTCTCGTGTGTGTGTGTGTCTGCCTAATTCACCACACTTAAAGGAAATGAAGTCTCCCATATCTATTTTACATACCACTGCTATCATTTAATCTTTCCATCTTCCTCTACTTCCTCACACAAAATATTTGTATCTCTTTTTTGAGCACACATCGTTAGTACTTATGTTGACACAATGTGACTTATTACCTCTGAGTGCCTGTATGTCCCTGTCTTCTGTTTAAGCTTCATAAACATCAATGAGCCTCTGACAGTCTGCTGGTAACTGAGGGACTGAGGGCTACTACATGCTCTGGCTTCTGGCAATGTGTCAATGGGGTTTTTAATGCTGATTTCATGCCCACTTCAAGCTGAATGTAGATCAGGAATCTCCTGTGTTGTAGAACGAGAGTAGGTTAAGGCAACTGACCTACCTTTCACATACAAATAAAAAATACTCCAGTATACACTCAGTATATTTTTATGTAATAAGTATTGTAATTATTTCAATATTTTTTTTTTATAAATAATGCAATTAAATAATGATTACTAATTACTGATTTTTTTCAAATGTTTCAAATATGCAGGGTTGACCTGACTTATTAAGATTATAATAATTATAATAAGATTTTAATAATTTAATTTTAAAGCACAGATGCCACAAAATCAGACTGCCTACTGTGGCGGAGACGAGGAGATGAAGGAGTGGAGACAAAGAGGATTAACATGAAATCTTTATTTATCCCAATAAAGAACACACAGACAGGAACTCACATGTACTGTAGGACGAGGGGTTGACGATCAATTCCAGACAAACACAGACTGCACAGACTCGAACTTAAAGGGGTCCTATTATGCTTTTTCACTTTTTCAACTTTAGTTAGTCTGTATTCTTGCTGTTTGAGCATAATAGAGATCTGTAAAGTTGCAAAGCTCATGGTCAACTTCAAAAGGAGATATTTTATTTAACAAAAATCACTTTTCAAAAACTACAACGAACGACTCGTTTGGACTACAACGTGTATTTTCTGGTATTTGTGGTATTCTGGTATTTATATCTCAAATAATGACAAATGGTACGAGACCTGGTTGAGCTGCACTAGAGAAGACAATGAGTGTTATCACTATGTCACTAGCATGCTAGCTTTTCCAAGGCAGGTGAACTTAGAGTGGTTACAATCATCTGGATTTAAATCACGCTCAAATTTATTTGCTTTAAAGCAGTATTTACACTGAAGCTCGCAGGTGGCAATGGTAAGGGCATGCCATTTCCCAACCACGCCGAGTGCTGCCAATCACAACACACACTAGGCCAGCTAACCAATCACAGCACACTTCATATTTCAGAAGGCGGGGCTTCATTTGATACAGGAACTATTCAAGCCGTGCATGCCAAACTGGGGAAGAGAGTTGTTTTAATAATGTAAAATATGTGACAAATAATGTGTTTTTTTAACAACCTAGTATGAGAGCCTGTTCTAGTACACCCCTAAAACAAAATCAAAACATTGTAAAAGAGCATAATAGGACCCCTTTAAATACACAGCGAAATTGGAATAATAACTAAACACACCTGTAACCAACAGGAAGGACCAAATAAGGGCATGGAAGCACATGGGACGCAAAACACACACAAAACAAGTAACAGAGCCTGACACAGACATTAGCACCTCTTTTTACTTTGAGATCATTCTGAGGTTAAATACAGATTAAAATCATATCAAAATAAATAGTTTAAAAGCTATGATGACAACATCATATGATAACAATGCCTTGGGGAAAAAAAACTGGTAATCTTAAAAGATAAAGAATGTTTTTAGAGTAGTCAATGCAATTTTATTAAAGAAATCAATTAGAGGGCACATACCATACACAGTTTCCAATCTCATGTTAATCTTGAGTACTCCAGAGTATTCCTTACTCAAGGCATTGATTAAACCAACGTGTCTAAGTTGGGCTGACACAAATCATTACACTTTTTAAAGGGGAATTAAATTGTTTCTAAATTACAGTAAGCTGGGATAGAAGAACATTGTATCATAGAAACCTTTAAATATAATCAATGTAATTTACGCTTGCTTTCTATTTGCTGGTGGTAAATTAAGCTCATTGAACCACCTAAAAGATGTCAAGAAACTATTAGGGAACAATATGTCTGTCAGCATTCTGCAAGTTGTCATACAATGTGGGCAGCATGCAAAGCCTAAGAAATCAGTTTGAAGGACAGATATTGAATTTATAAGAATAAAGTATAACCAATCCTTTTCTGTTCTTTGTTCAACCTTCAGGTGGTGAAGATGATGATTGTGGTGGTATGTACATTCGCTGTTTGCTGGCTCCCCTATCACGTCTATTTCCTGATTTACCAGTTCTACCCGCACCTGTTCGAGCATCCCTTCATTCAGCAGGTCTATCTGACTATCATGTGGCTGGCAATGAGCTCCACTATGTACAACCCCATTATCTACTGCTGCCTCAATGACAGGTAATTTCACCTGGAGAGAAAACACAGTAATTGACGCACACACAGGAACATCTAGCTCTTTCCAGAGTCCCTGTAATATTCGCTATAATATCATTATTGTTCAAAATGATCCATCTTTTTGTGCCATAAATACAGTCCAATGCTGTGATGTATTATCCTCTAATGTATCCTGGTTTTACTGCCTCACTCAGATACTGAAAATCCATCCCAAAAGCCTTTGAAAGACAACAAAGCTTTAATATCCTCTAGTCAATTTTCAACTTTAAACACAAATCATTATCTGTCTATTCATCTATTACACTTCGAAACATTTCCTCAGGTTCCGTGCCGGATTTAAGCAAGCATTCCACTGGTGTCCGTGCATCCCTGAGGGATCCTACGAGGGTCTAGAGCTCAAGTCCACCCGGTACCATCTAACCCAGACTAGTTTATACAGGGCCAGTCGAATGGAGACCGCCGTGTCCTGCGTGATGCAGGATGGCCAAAAGGTCATGTTTGGGAGCATCAGAGGGTCTGCAGGGAGACCGGCAGTTCACAGCCCCTCCAGGGAGTTCCCCTCCAATGGCTTGTCCTCTCGCAGCATCTCCAAAACCATGTCAGAGACCACCAGCTTTTACTCCAGTAATAACCTACAAGAATGAGAGTGCAGAAGCTCGATTCAAGGAGACCGAATGCCACTACCTCTGCGGAGATGTAATCATTTGAAGAATCCTCATCTCCCCCTCCCAAGTGTGTAAAACCTGAGGATTACCTTGAGTGTGTGCAGATGTGTGTTTTAGTTGGTTAAGTACACACACGCTAAGTGTTTTTAATTTCAAACGATCCTTCATCTTTCATGCATGCCTCGTTCTATTCATGAGGTTTATAATTATGATTAGAGGAACATTTACATTGATTCTTTGGGAAAGGTTTCCTTACCGTAGTGATGTAAATGACATATTGCATTGTGCTGACTTAAATGAGAGCCTGATTGTTTGATCCTGCAATCAATAATTGACACTTTAAAAGTTTATATTAATGGACATGTAATGCCGTGGAAAAGTCTGTCAGTATACTGTGAATACTGAATATGACCGCTTATACTGGTCTCTCATTTGGCTAACAACAACCCGACTATAATAGAAATTGGAATAAGTTAAGAAATATCAATAAAAGTGCCCCTCTTAATCCGTGGAGTCTCTAACAATGGCTCACTTGGGTCAAATGATACCTGAGCACATGTGATTCCTTTAGTGCTTTATCTGCAGGTGGGAGATTACTGCAGACTTCACAGCAGATTTTTTTTCTGTAAGCATAAACTGCCTTTAAAATCTCTAAATTGGCTGAGACTGAACAAAAACACATAGGGCAGAGATTATACTATTGCAAATGCCTCGGTGTCTTCTCGGTCAGTTAGAGCCACGATCCGGGCGGTCAAATTCAGTTGCCAATATCTACACCTTGTAGCTACACAGGAAAATATAAAGAACGTTATTAAATGACTTTTCAAGGTGTGCCTGGAAACACAAATGCATGGTGGTGAAAGCCTTGAATGCCTATCCTGATTTTGTGTGCTCTGAAGAATAGCTGTGGGGGGAAAATATGATGTGCGGAGAATTTTTGTAGGCTTCTTTTGACTTCTTTTTTTTCTCCCTGTCTGCTTACCTTCATTTTGTTTGTATTAGGTTTTTTTTTTATAATTGACCCTTCACTAAGCCCTGCCCTACAGGTACCAGTTGTAGTTTTGGTGGCCCATTTCGAGCCTATATGTCTCTGGATGGACACAACAGTTTCTGAAAATGGTCAGTAGGCGGGGCTTAGTCTAGTGCCAATTCTGTAGTTATTCTGTTGTACAATCATTCACTCTTGCACACACGACCCCTCGTACTGAACAAGGCCAGAGTAAAATTAGCTCTTCAGGCACCTCCCTTGATACAGTCACAGCAATATGATACAGGATTATGGGACAAAAGGGGAGGATGAGAGATGTTGGGCTGAAGTGACCACCTGCTGCTGTTCTTGACTGAGGTTGTGACAGTGGTGTCCATTTTCCAAAACAAAGGCCCATGCGACTGGCATGTTTGTGGGCTGAGCTTTCATTTTTTCAAGCAGCAGGCTTGTTAAGATGCCGTATGTTCAGAATATTTTGGACGGTAAATGACTGTGAACTGAAAGTGTCTCACTGTTTGGCAGGTGCAGACAGCTCATTCCAGGAATAAATGAACCACACTACTCTGTTCCTGAAATTCTGAACACTCTGTGATGCTTCTGCTGAATTGGATCTTCCTTGCATGTGCCACACTATATTAATATACAATCATTTTAATGTTTTTTTTTTTTAAAGAATTATCTTATGATCACCAAAGTTGCACCAAATCAGTATTTTAGATTTCTGAAGGATCAGTTGACACCGAAGACTGGAGAAAAATTCAGCTTTGCCATTGCATGTAAAAATATTAAACAGTTTGTTTAAATTGTAACAATAGTACTGTTTTTATTGTATGCTTTGTCAAAACACATGCAGCCTTGGTGAGCATAAGAGACTTCTTTCAAAAACATGAAAATATTTTATTCCACTATCTTTCTTTAATTGTGACCAGTAGTAGCCTATACATATCTGCACCCAAAAGGGAACATTTTGTCAGTGTTGATGTTTATGTCATTCCAAACCTTTATGAAATTGAAACCTTTATGGTTTCTTCTGTTGAACTGAAAATAAGATACTTTGAAGAATGTTTCAGCTGTTTTTGCCCATACAAATAAATGTCTTAACACTAGAACCCCATTTTTTATAATATTTTAGTTTGTGATCCCCAGATAAAAAGTCATACAGGTTTGGAACAGCATTAGGGCAAGTAAACGAAGATTGATTTGTAATTTTTGGTAAGCGATCCCTTTAAGATGAACATGAAGAATGTCTGATGATCGCATACAAAAAAAATAGATTTTTGTTCATCTGTCAGACTGGGTTTTGTAACACCTCTATGGACCATATTTATCTATGTGAGTGTGAGCACAAGAGGATTTGCTTTCTTCAGCTCTATCTCTCTATAATCAGAGTAATTACCCTAGAGAAGAGAACACAGAGGGGAGGACAACAGCTGTGTATGAAAGCATTCACACACAGACTCATCCACCCTCCAGCATTCCTCACATCCCTCCCAAGGCCATCCTGCATGGCCGCTTAATTTCACTCAAAGTTATTATTCATGTTCGTATGTAAACATAGTGAGTGTGAGTAAGTGTGTGCATGTTTTAACATACCTCTACATGAGTCCAGCTGGTATAGTTCATCAGTTATTCAGAAAAAAAAGTGCTTTGATTTCCATCCAGCACAGGAGGCCTGGGCTGTTGGTTTCACTGACATGAAATGTCCTATACGACTCTGATCTCAAGAACTCTTGGCAACACTTTCACTAGTTACATTAATGGGGTCATAACATTATTTTATATATATATATATAAATGTCAGTTTTTTGTGTCTTGCATCAAGCGCAGTCATAATTTACTTATGACAATCTTCTACCTTCTCTCTGACATTTTGAATTTATCAAGCAATTTTGCAGCTGTATCTTTAGGTTTTCTGTATAAGGGCTTCTGTATATTCCTCTTCTTTTTTTTTTATTGGTGAAAAGAGTACCAGCGCTTACTTGTGTGTTGGGGATTTGTTGTCTCCATTTTACAGTAAAACTCTGTTAGCAAAGCCTGCATTACAATGTGACAGGTTCACAAAACAACATCTGCGCTCTTATAAGTAAGGTCATACTGAAATGATTGGACCTTGGTAAAATATAACTTCAGTTCCTTTAGAAGGCCATGCAGAATCTCAGATGCCACCTCACATCTTTTATCATACAGTTTATGCCTTTTATCATTCATTTTTTATGCTTTTAGTTACTTTCAACATCAAATGTTTTAATTAAATAGATCAAGAACAATTTGACCCCTATAACAGACATTATTATATAACAAAGGGGGGTACAGCTCATTATTTTATGTTATGTAAAGAGTTAAAAATGTAATTAAACTTTAACTCATATATTCTTATTCCTGTTTGAAAGTACATCAATGGATCTTTTAAGAATATAATTGTTAATGACTCATTCATAAAATTTTAACCTTATGTTGGCTATTAATGAGTTTACCAGGCTAAATAGTATTATGTAAATATTTCCTATATGCTTTTGGCAGTGGTTTCTCAAATATGTGTTTTTTTATTATTATTATATTCTAAAGGAGTTACTTTATTATGTTGTATGACTGAACATGCATCAACAAAATGAACCAGATATGGCTAAACCAAACATTCAGTGCCAATAGGCCAAGTTGTAACTAAAATAATAGCCATCCACCTTTGCTTTCAGTGTTGAGCTGGGTTTGTTCTTACATATGTTTTTGTAAATGATTTTGTATGCATATGCTTCTGTATACTTTGTCTAAAATATCTGTATTCAGGCCTGGTGTGCTCTGAAGGGAAGAATTTGAACATCTCTATATGGCATTAGAAGTCATGGAGCAAATCAAGCAGGTACAGCTAGTTAAAAGAGATTGCATTAATCATTTGTGACACAAAATGAGCCATTGAAGTTAATAAGCAGAGAGAAAGACAAAAGTCTGTGTCTCAGAGTAAAAGGTTAGAACTATCAGTGCCTTGTTGAAATTCCACTCAGTTTGTCTGGTCAAATGTTGAGTTGTGCCCCGTCTTCAGAACAGGGTGGATCTTTGTTGCTCCTACGAAAGCTGTCAAAAAGAGTTTGTCTAAAACAATCTGTTTTGCTGCCCTCTTTCTTAAGAAGTTTTTGGAGTCTGGAGAATTCATTATGTATTCAGTGCTGTAGTTGACTTTGTGTTCTGCTTAAATGATTCATTTTAAATATACGTTTTAAAGTTTTATTTAGTATTATATTTGTATTATTTTAAAATAAATGGTTTCTACATGTTTATTGAATAAATCACATTTCTAATTCAGTTTTTAGGGATGCACAGTATATTTACATTTCAAAAATTAATGTAATCTTTAGAAAACTTCAAAATGAATATTGATTTTTCATATTATATATTATAATGTTGTGGAATTTATATATATATATATATATATATATATATATATATACATATATATATAAAAGCTACTTCTAGGATCTGTCATTTATCAGTTTTTAGCCATATAACAAAGTAATCATTGGCTTTTCTTTATTAGTATTTTAATATCACTGCATCCATACTAATTTTATGCATTAAGCTAAGAACTTCTTGGAAATTATTAGAGACGACAGAAATGTTATTACTTAGTTGAGAAAAAAGTTTTAGCATGTGAGGAAAAGCAATGAGACTGAGAAAACCAAAACAAAATAAATAGCTCAGACTTGATAGACGGTAAAAACAGACTAAATGAAACAATCAATGGACCAAATCATTGAGTGAGTGAGCGAGAAAGATAAAATAGAAATAGAGATCACTTGAGACTTTACAAAGATGAATCAAAGTCTAAGTATTAAGCCTGGTTTTTACTTCTTATTGAAGCAGTACAGGTACAAAGGGTAAGATTGACAGCCAGACTACAAGATGATGCATGTGATGTTCTGCTAATAATAATGAACTCAAAGACTTCAGAGGATCTTGAAGCAAGTCAGGGACTTCAGATGAGGATTTTTCTTGCAATTCATTGAGGTTGCCACTTCAAGGATGGTTCTGGACTCTAACAGTGTTTACATTCTTTTACCTGATCATTTTGTGGAATAGCAAGGACGGTGGTCTTCCACTAGAGTTTTTCCAACCCTCACAGCCTTGTAAACAGAAAAAACAAAAACAAAAAGAAAACATGGATTTTAAATCCAAGCAGAACAGGTCTAGGCATGTCAACATCTTTCAAGATAACACACACACACACAAAATAAAAAATAAATAAATAAAATAAAAAATGTGAGTCTCATTTTGAGTGAATTCCTCTTTTATAAAGATAAAATGTGTACAATGACCCTTAAAATAGAAGAGGTCTTGAAATGTTTGTGAACTCACACTTTCAAATCAGTGCCTGAATACAAACTGTCTTTCTAAAGCCTGTCTACATAGTTGTTAAATTGTGAAATGTGTAGTTGTTCAATTTAAATATGTTACAATTCATCACTGAATTCATACTGCTATTATTTCCCTCAGTAGAATGTTTGTATTGGAAAACCAGTCGCTTATGTCCCTTTAAGTTGTTTAGTCAAGTCATATAGAAATGATATTGTAAGTCAAAGTGTAAATATGTAACCTGCATTTAAAGAATAAACACAACCCACTATTAATTGTTTTGTTTTGTTTTGTTTTTAAATCTAAAGAAGCAGTCTCCTTTGTTTTTGTGAGATCCAAACTGATCATCATAAAGCCATCCTCTTTTTGTGTGTTATGCCTAGAAACGAAATATCAGATGAATGTATGTGTGCTGTGTTTTATGTTTGTATACTGAAATGTTTCTCTTCTGTCTCTTCTCTTTCTCACAAATTGAAGCATGCTGAATCAGTGCTGAGGCTAGAGGCTCCAGTGACCATGTCAATTTGAGGAGTGAACATGCATCAGGTTTAAAAACACGCATAAGACCATCCAAACATTGAGCAATTGCATTTTAAACATATATAACGTATATTGAACCACTTACTCATAACTACAAAATATTTAACATGCATTTAAGTTATTATATCTCATAGGGTACTATGACTAAATAAATCCAGAGCAGACCAGAGCAGAGCTATAGAGCAGCCTTCGAAGACGTGGTTCAAACCCTCCAGACACCGGGTTTGTCAGAAGTGAAATGGCAGGAGGGAAAAAAAACAAAAAAGACTCGAGCTGCCCCTCTGGTTTCTCCTTCCTGACATCCTTTTTCTTCAGTTTCCCATCAAGCTCTCCACACGTGATTAAATAATAACAACAATGATGTGCTTGGCCTGCAGCAAACACATTGGATTTGACAAATTAAATTGCTTCTTGTTGACAGAGCTTGTGGAATAAGGAGGAGTGTGCTGGTGATTTGTCTGTTGTAGACGTAACAATAGCCGTTTCCCTGTTTTATATTATGGAGTTGTTTCTCTATCCCCCTTCATCCTCCTTTCATATCTGTAGTAGATTTCATGTCCCAAATTGCACTGCCCTTGGTATTGCACCGTTAATCTCTCACTCATCTGGATTCAAACAGCATTTCTATATTTAATCTAATGCTAACATCCTGTTGTGGGGAAATTTAAAGGTCAATCTGAAATTCTGCAACAAACAGGAGCTTGGTAATCAATCTCATCATTAGAAAAGAAATGAAATAATTATTTTTCATCTTCAGTGCATTTTATGAATAGATATAATACATCATCCAAAATGGATTCAGGTTCAGCATCATTTTATATTTAGACTTCGAAGGGTTGTTCCAAGACCGTATTGCCATTTTAAGGGAACTTCATTAAAATTAAGTGACGATCTAAAGCAAGAAACTGCTGATGCTCAAAGCTAGTTTCACACATGTTCCAGAACAGCTAATGAGCTGCATCCATAGGCATCGTATACTGTACACTGCAACGACAAAAAGACTGTTCCGAATGGTAATCTACCCTCAGACAGCTTGTTTGGCCAAAATGTAAGGCAGCAGGGAATGTATTCTTCAGAAAAAAAGGCAATCCTAAAATGCAATTCATTAATGTCTGTGAAAAACAGAAAATAATGCTAATTACAAATATATGGATTTATGAAATATAATAAAAATACAAATATATTTAATAAAATATTACGTTTGTCTGTATATATATATATATATATAGATAGATAGATAGATAGATAGATAGATATATAGATATTTATAATATATATATATATATATATATATATATATATATATATATACATACATACATACATATATATATATATATATATATATATATATATATATATATATATATATATATATACACACACACATACATATATCTATACATACATACACGTAATTACGTTTTTACTTATTTTATTGTTCATATATAATAAGTCAAAAATAAATAATAATAAACTCTTCTAAAAACTGTGATAAGAAATTTGTTTTGAGCACCAAATCAGTATATTAGAATGATTTCTGACAGATCATGTGACACTGAAGACTTGAGTAAAGGCTATACTTAAAATTCAGCTTTGTCATCACTGGAATAAATTGCATATTGAAATGTGTGCAATTAGATAACGGTTATTTTAAATTGTAATAACATTTCACAGTATTGCTATTCTACTGTATTTTCGATTAAATGAATGCAGCCTGGGTGAGCATGCGAAATGTAAGAGTAAAATCTTGTGCTCACTGTGTTTTGGAAAAGAACCACTTATCGTGTCCAATCTCATTTGAGACTTGAGTGAATGCAGCGGCCTTAGCCAGCGTAGACAGATTTCACCTGCTCATGACAAAGACTAAAGGTCTCTCCTTCCTCTCTATTCAGTCTAATGGGAAGCAGTAAGGGATTGACATTCTCTCCTCGCATTCATCCTCCTTCTGTCCCCTTCTATCTATCTCTCATTTGCTCTGCAGGAGGGGATGTTGACATTCCAGTATGGAGGAGGGTGGGATAACCCCCACCAAGACCATGACCCTTAGTAGAGGGGCACAGGATGAGAAACGCCCGCATTAGCCTCATCCTGCTTCCCCTGCCAATTATAATTTCTCAACATGGTGAAACCACCATGCCAAAATCTCCCAGTGAGGCAGTTTGGTGGGTACCATGCAAAGAAAAAAAAAAGAAAAAATACAGTGTTTTTTTAGAAGCATTTTGAAACCCAAACTTATGCATTATACACCATCCTCTGTTTCAATACATTACTTGAAACACAGTGAGAGCCTGTAATGGTTTTAACTACCACACTGATGGGTGCAGGTGCATTATGTCCTGTTCCACAGCTGTAGATATAAACACCATATTAACTGCACCAAGTACCTTTTACGCATTGAAATGCTCTGTTATAATGGAAACTAAAAGCTGCAAATACTGCATAAACTCTATCATTAGCACTGCAATTTTACTACACGCCTGATGAATTACTAGTGTAGTACATTTGCATCCACTATTAGAGTATATATCGAGAATATAATACAGTAAGTGTTATAATAGAATACGTGATCTAACAGCAAATGTGAAGGCGAGGTTAAACTGTTGTCTTGAGTGAGTGGTTTCCTCTGACTTAATCTATGGCCTTGAAGACAGCTTGAGTCCTATTGCATGTAGCGAGCCAATGGTTGTTAATATAACAGATATGACACATTGACGGAGGGCCTGTATCTATGTGTGCATTTCACCCTTCCTTTACTAATGGAATTAAAAGACTATGCTAGATCCCAGCCAGCTGGACGCTGCATACAGAAAACAGCTTTGACATTCACGAAGATATACGCATGCACATGTACGTATGCATACACAAATATGCATGGAAACATTAAGGCCTTTTTGCTCCAGGCAGGAGCATGCTCACTGTTTTCACAGCATTACACTGAAAAATAAAAACTTTTCAATGCATTATAATACATTTGTCTGCTGTTTATTGTTTTATTTTACATTATGAAACGGACCCTGAAACTTAACTCTCTGAATGATTTCTGCTTATTTTACTCCTACTAGCTTTCAAAATTTTTTAAAAACTTTTTAAAAGAAGTCTCTTATGCTCACCAAGGTGGAATTTATTTGAACAAAATACAGTTAAAACAGCAATAGCCTACTGAGAAATATTATTGCAACTATTTTCAATTTTAATACATTTCAAAATGTAATTTATTTTGGCAATTGGAAAGCTGAATTTTAGACGTTTAACGTGATGCTTCAGAAATTGTTCTAATATGCTGATTTCAGTGTTAAAAACAGTTGGACTTCTTAATATTTTTGTAGAAGCCAATACCTTTTTTAGGATTCTTTGATGAATAGAAAGTTCAAAAGAACAGTTTACAAAAAAAAAAAAAGTATTTATAATCAATTTGAGGTATTATTACTGAATAAAAGTACATATCTTTAGGGGGGGGGGGGGATAATATTTACCACCAACCTTTTGAACCATAGTGTACAAAATTATTGGAGAGGCAAAACCTACTTAAAGGGTCACAATAAGATAATTGCAAGATGTTTGTAAGGAGCTGTCAGTTGGGTTGAGATCCATTTGCAGATTTATTAAAAAGGTTCATCAGAGTGCAAACAGGCAGGGTCAATCTCTAGCAAAGCAATATAGGCTACAAGACAAAACAGTTTCAAAGTCAGTAGACAGGCAATAGGACAGGCCAGGCAGCTCAACAATCACAAACAATGTCCAGGCAAAAACAACAGGCAGGCAGCAGAGAATCAATAGTGAGAAAACAGTCGAGGATCATACACGAGAAAGGCAAACCAAATAAAGAACACTCCGAGTTGTCAGCCGTGGCAAGAACAAGACTTCACGATAAACAAGCTAAAGTGCACCACTTAAATAGTCCCGGTAGTTTATAGAAGTTTAAATCCATGAAACAATTAAGGTTTTATAAGTCGTAGGCACGTAATAATGAATGACACTTATAATATTGGTGATATTCATCACATCATCTTGCTCTTTCTCCTTCTGTATATCTTCATGAACAGAGTGTTTATATCCATACATCTTTAACCACTAGCAAAATAGAGTTTAATGTAGTGGAATAAAATCAACACCTTCCATCCACTGCAACAAAGTGGGAACTTTTTTAAAACTTTCCCCGACTAAATTTAGACCAAAGGCATGATTTCTCAGTGATGTGCGCGCACACACACACACACACACACACACACACACACACACACACACACACACACACACACACACAAATGTGTGAGGAACAGCTGATGTTCTTCTAAATATTTCCCCCACATTCACACCTATTTTTGCACTCGAACATGTGCTCATGGTTTCTCTCTCCCTGTGCATTTATTTACTTTTTAAGTAAATTTAAGTTTAATTTACTGAATCACATTATTTTATGAATCACAGTTGTATTTATCTCGAAACTTTGTTTTTTTTAAACAGAAAATGAATTCTTGACCTCCAGTCAACACTGGCAGTGGCTAAAAAACTTCTCAGAGTAAGGAGGCAACCTTACAAGGGGTTTAAATTATGTAGACTGGGAAGGAGTAGACTTGAAAGCCATTTTCAGTAAGAAGGTGCACAGCAAAACACTCCACTGTTGTAGTGGCATTATAGCCAACAATAAATAAATCACTCTTCTAAACTGTTCATTCTGGCAGCTCATTAAGCCAGTTCAAAAAACAAATAGGTTTTCATTACCTATTTGAGTATTTTAGTTTTTATTTAAAGTAAACATTTAGTTAAATGCTGCTATTCAAGACTATGTTTTAGACTAAAAGTGTATTCTTTTTTGCTACCTGGTCTCATGAGTAATTCTGTCCTGTTGGTCATTATAAAATGCAGCTTGTATCTTGGAAGGTTACATTTTCAAAGTAGCTTCAGTGCACAGTGTGATCTGGTGACAATTGGGGTCAACCAGAGTCTGTCATGGGGAGTCTACGTAACTATGATGACGACATGCTTGGTGGGAAACACACAGATGAGCAGTGAGAACAAGCTAATGAGAGCAGGTGGTCCGGGGTCAGGTAGGCTGGATACGGCAGACCTTCCATAGCTAATGAGGATCTTGGGGCCAAGGAAGAACTGGGAGAATATGGATTAGTAATGAGAAAGCAAAGTTGTTAGTTAATCTATTCTTTTGAAAACTGAAAACACTTGTAAAAACCTGTGAAAATATATAAGTATTTGAAAAAAAATAAACATGGAAAGGTATATTATTTAATAAAGAATACATTACTTAGTCGATCCTCTGCAATCAATGGGTGCCGTCCGAAGGAGAGTTCAAAAAGCTGATAAAAGCATCTCAATAACCCACACGGCTATCACATGTCCATCAATTAACATCTTGAGAAGTGAAAAGTTGTGTGTTTGTAAGATAGAAATGCATCATTAAAGTGTTTTAACTTTAAATATAACTTCTTGCCACAATGCAAGTCCATAATCCTTAATAACACTTCCTCCAGCAAAAAAGTCCATCCAATTTGTGTCCTCTCACATCAAAATCCACTGACATAGGTTAATGATAAATTTCTCCAGATTTGTTCCAATGAAGAAAAAACTCATAAACTATATGTCTTGGACGGCCTTTTTAATGAGTATGAGATTTTCAGCAGATTGTCATTTTAGGGTGAACTGCTTCTTTAAGCGCATCCAAGAGCAAGCATTTTACTTCAGGGAATTTAGGAGGAAATATATTATACACGCTGACTCTTTCTTGACCCAAGGAACTATATAAAAAATGCATTCTCATTAAATTGCAGCCATAGGATAAGAGATACAGTCATAGAAATGCCAAGCTTGAGAGGAGAATATGAGTCTGTACAAGTTTCCCACTAACATCTTGGAAAACTTTGTTTTTTTTAATGCCTAAGCTAAGACGCTACGGGAAAAGTCTCTTTTATATTGAAGAAAAAATTATCCTTAATTTTGTATTTTTGTAAAGCGCATTTGCAGCAGTACACAGCCGCAGGCGAGACGGCTCGCTCGCTCATTGGCTTGATCTGCGGCAACTGCACAGCCTATCGAGCGCAGGCTGATGCAACATCAGACTTCCCGCCGAAACGGGTGTGGCCCAACCTATAAAAGGAGCTCGAAAAGGCTGACTCACCTGATTTATTTAATCGCCGAAGCGAACCAGAGTGAATCGTACGCACGGCAGAGAACGCAGTACTCGTTCGCTCTTCTAGAGAGAACCGAGGTTACGTTTAGTAACCGAGTACGTTCTCTTACGAGAGCTCTCTCGTACTGCGTCTTAGCTAAGATGCTACGGGAACCCAATGTAAAACGCCGTGCGCGCAGGGATCACACACCAATAAACCTGAAGCAACGCCCAGGATTTACAGTGCACAGTCACCTGAGGGACTCACAGAGAGCCCAGGACGGGAAGGGGGGAAGCCCTCCGTCCCATATCTAGCAACATCCGTAGATGCGACAATATGACATCACATAGCCGAGGCAAGGCCTGACCAATGTGGCAATGCGGGACTTACGCAATACTGCCCATATAACAGTCGGCAGCGCATAGCGCTCATGAACTCAGAATTCCCCTCAGGGCCCTGATTCGACTATACCGACAGCAGCCTTGCTTGCAAGGCGGGAACCTCCAGGTTATAGAACCTGATAAATGTAGACGGCGAGGCCCAACCTGCCGCCATACATATATCCTGCAAGGAGATCCCAGTAGACCACGCCCACGACGAGGCGACGCCCCTTGTGGAGTGTGCTCTGACGCCCAACGGGCACTGAAGGCCCCTGGAAGCGTAAGCTAACGCTATGGCGTCAATTATCCATCTGGATAGAGTCTGTCTCGAAACAGCCATTCCCTTGGAACGTCCACCGAACGAGACAAACAGCTGCTCCGTCTGCCGAAAGGCAGCAGAGCGAGACACATAAGCTCTTAAAACCCTGACAGGGCAAAGAAGACTCGAGTCTCTATCCTCTCCTGACAACGGCAGGGCAGACAGGGCAATAACCTGAGCCCGAAACGGCGTGTTGAGGGATTTCGGCACATAACCGTGCCTAGGTTTGAGTATGACCCTTGAGTAATTAGGCCCAAACTCCAAGCACGACTGGCTCACCGAGAGCGCGTGCAGATCACCCACACGCTTCACTGAAGCAAGAGCCAACAAGAATACTGTCTTGAACGACAGATGCTGAAGGCTAACTGATTGGATAGGCTCAAAAGGGGGACCCTTCATGGCCTTCAAAACCGCCGCGAGGTCCCACATAGGGACTGACGGAGGTCTGGGAGGATTCAGCCTCCTAGCTCCTCTAAGGAACCGGATGACCAAATCATTCCTTCCTATTGACTGACCGAGTGCTGTTTCAGAAAACGCTGCGATGGCCGCCACATAAACTTTGAGCGTTGATGGGGCTCTGCCCTTATCCAACAGCTCCTGTAGGAAGGAGAGAACCTCCGTCACCTCACAACTAAGGGGTGAACATCCTCGAGCTGTGCACCAGCTGGAGAACACCGACCACTTCGAGGCATACAGACGTCGTGTCGACGGAGCTCTAGCCTGAGTGATGGTATTTAGCACTCCCACTGCGAGATCAGCGGGTAACCGTTGAGCGCCCACACATGGAGGGACCACAACTCCGGTTGAGGGTGCCAAATCAAACCCCTGGCCTGTGAGAGGAGGTCCCTCCTCAACGGTACTGGCCACGGGGCGACATCTGCTAACTGCATCAAATCTGGGAACCATGGTTGGTTCTTCCAAAGAGGTGCTACAAGCAGTATTGAACATCTCGTTTCTCTCACCCGTTCTATCACCTGCGGAAGGAGGGAGACGGGAGGGAAAGCATAAAGCGGGCAGCACGACCATTTCCGTGACAGCGCGCTTTCGTTCTTGGAAAAGAACGCGGGGCAGTGAGCGTTTTCGTGGGACGCGAAGAGGTCCACCTCCGTCCTGCCAAATCTCTCCCACAACAGCCGGACTGTTTGCGGGTGTAGAGACCATTCGCCCGTAGGAACATTGCCTCTGGACAGCCTGTCTGGACCCAGATTCTGTAGCCCAGGCACATGCACTGCCCTCAGCGAACGCACATTGCGCTGAGCCCAAACCAGGAGGCGTTCCGCCAGCCTGTACAGGTTTCGGGACCCGAGACCGCCCTGGCGATTTATGTAGGACACCACAGACATGTTGTCCGAACGGACTAAGACGTGGTGGTCCTTGATTTGGGGACAAAAGCGCATCAGCGCGTTCTCTTCTCCAGCATTTCCAGACAGTTGATATGATGGAGCTTTTCCCGTTCTGACCATAGGCCAAAGGACGGTCTGCCCTCAAGCAGCGCTCACCATCCCGAAGTGGATCTTCACATTCGGGGAAGTCCCCAGGCTTACACCTGATCGGTACCAGCCGTTCGCTGTCCAGGGTGCCAGAGCTGTGACACAGCTCTGATTGACCTTGAGATGCATCCGGCCAGACGCCCACGCTCTGCGCGGCACCCGCGCCTTCAGTCAGAACTGCAGGGGGCGCATGCGGAGCAGGCCCAGCTGCAGAGCCGGAGATGCTGAGGCCATGAGGCCCAGCATCTTCTGACAGTGTTTAAGCGACATGGTCGCGCCGCAGCGGAAAGAACTCGCTGTGCGCTGAATGCCCAACACGCGCTGTGGTGACAGCCGCGCCGTCATGGAACACAAGTTCAGAACTATACCCAAAAACAGAATCGTCTGACTGGGGTTCAGCGAACTCTTCGCCCAATTGACACTGAGGCCGAGCATCTCGAGGTGATCGAGTAAAACGGCCCTGTGCTCCACGAGCTCCGCTCGTGATCGGGCCATAACCAGCCAGTCGTCCAAATAATTCAGCACTCGCATGCCTCGCATGCCTCATGAGTCTGAGAGGAGCGAGCGCTGCATCCATGCACCTCGTAAACGTACGAGGAGCCACGGACAAGCCGAACGGCAGGACTGTAAACTGGTATGCCTGGCCCTCGAAGGCGAATCTCAAATATCGCCTGTGGTTTGACGCTATCTGTATTTGAAAATACGCGTCCTTCAGATCTATTGACATGAACCAGTCCCCTCTGCGAATCTGCGCGAGGAGCTTCCTGGTCGTAAGCATTTTGAAACTGCGTTTCATCAATGCCTTGTTCAGCTGTCTTAGATCCAGTATGGGCCTGAGACCCCCGTCTCTCTTGGGCACCAGAAAGTATCTGCTGTACAGCCCCCCCTCGCTTTGAGCTTGAGACACAGGCTCTACAGCCCCTTTGCTCAACAGTTTTGATATTTCGGCCTGAAGTATGTGTGCTACTTCTGTTTTGACCGTAGTTTCGACGCGCGCTAAAAAGCGCGGAGGGCGTCGAAAAAACTGTAGCGAGTAGCCTCTCTTTATAATGCCTAGCACCCAATCCGAAACCCCTGGAAGCGCTGCCCATGCATCTGCATGAATGGCTAAGGGCTGAATGCGAAGCGCGCTCTGTTGACTGGGCAACGGCGGCGCTCGGGTGTGCTGCGCATTTGAGGCGGGGAGCGCGCTGATCACAGCGGGCAGATCGCTCCTCCTCGACCCCGTCCCGGTGCTTAACCGACTGGGGGAAGGCTGAGCAGGTCCCGTGGGACTCGATATGTCTGCGAGTAACTGTGGGCTACATATATACACATTTACCACTTTCAACTCGCTGTCTGCCTGTGCAGAGCATACGTGCACGGGCCTCGTTCTTACAGAAGCCACGCGCCGTATGCGACATAGTGTATGTGGGCACTGGGGAGTGGGCACGTTTACTATGCGGCGCGCTGGACCGATCTGTGTCGATCTTATGTGCGCGAGCCCTGTGTGCATATGGGCACTGAGGAGTGGGCATCGTCACTGCATTTATAGCACCATCGGCCGTGGCCGGACGAGCGTGCACGGGTTTTGTTTTTACAGAAACCACATGACGCGTGTGACATAGTAATTGTGGGCACTGAGGGGTGGGCATGCTTACTATGCAGTGCGCGCGATCGACTTGAGTCGTTTTTATGGGCGCAGGCCCTGTGTGCAGGGCTGTGCTTACATGTGGAGATGGGCACTGAGGAGTGGGCATCGTCACTACATTTATAGCACCATCGGCCGTGGCCAGAACACCAGAAATAACACTCTTTTCGTGAAACATCTGGGTAGCCGTAATAATGGCTTTTGTGTGCAGGCAAGCGGGCACTCGTGCAGGCTTGCGCATTGCAGAAGACGCTGAGGCAGTCACAACTCTTGGAACTGCAACAGCGGCGCGCTTGGGTGAGAGCTCGGCCGCAGCGGAACTCGTACACCGGCGCTTTCCCAGCAGTGCTAGGATGTTTTCGGGGCTTCTGGCTTCACCGCAATCCTCTGCCGCGGCTCCCGCGGCGCGGGGCGACGGCTTGAAGAGCGAGAACGGGGTACCGAGCTGCGTTGCTGACGCTGTCGCGATGACGCAGCTGGAGGCGGTGGGCGTGACTAAGAGGTCTGTGGGGCCGGTCTAGAGCGGCTAGCTGCAGAACCGGAGCGCTTCGGCAAGAAGTGCTTGAACGCCTGCGGAGCTTTCTGGTCCTCGGCGAATCTCTCCACAAACTCGTTGACAGATGATCCGAAGAGGCCAGCAGGAGTCAGCGGTGCGTCGAGGAACGCAGCACGCTCAGACTCCTTGATGTCAGAAAGCGTCAGCAACAAATGCCTCTCAGCCACCGTAGCGGAAGCCATAACCCGTCCCATGGCCTGTGCAGCGGACTTAGTAGCGCGGAGGGAGAGATCCGAAGCACTCCTCAGATCCGCGAGACAGATCGCTTCAGGTCCCATCTCATCCAGTTTGTGGAGGAGATCGCCCTGGAAAATCTGCAGCGTGGCCATGGTGTGTAGCGCAGACGCAGCCTGCCCAGCAGCAGAGAAGATCCGTGCGAGCAACGATGACGTCATGCGGCAGGCTTTGGATGGCAACGCCACCTTAGTCCGCAGTCCAGCAGAGGGCGGGCAAAGGTGCGCTGCTATAGCCTGTTCCACCGGCGGAAGTGACAGGTAGCCTCTGTTTTTAGCACCGTCCAGTGTGGAGAATGCTGGCGAAACAGATGAACGGACTCTCGCCGAAAATGGAGCGTTCCAAGCTTTCGCCACTTCTTCATGAAGCTCAGGAAGAAAGGGGGCGTGCTTTGAGCTTGAAGAAGAACGCTCATCCGAGAGATAGCTACCATCCAGCCGGGAACGTGAAGGGGGCGCTGGTGCAGACCACTCGCATCAGTTCCTTATCGATATCCCCCCGTCTGCTGGGCCTCTGAGCAGAGGGCGCGAGATCCACGGAGCTCGCCCAACCCTCACTGCCCGAAGCAAGCAGAGAGCACGTGTCCTCTTCCTCCGACGCGGGCCTGAGATCCATAACATAACAAATCCATAACAAATACAGTGGAATACATTGATGTTTATATATTTTCTTCTGGCATCATCTCTCCAATAAACTAATTTTTGGCAGTAACCTCTCCGTTTAATTCTTTCCACCCTCAATACCACGACTGAGGTGAGACCCTTGAACAAGGCACCAAAACCTGCTCCCGGGCACCACAGCAGAAATGGCTGCCCACTGCTCTGTGTGTGTGTTCATGGTCTGTGTGTGTGTTCAAGTCCTTTCATGAGTCTGTATCATCCCTTAACACCATTTGCACTGAGGTTGCATCCAGCCTTCTCTGTTTTAGAATTCCAAATAAAATTATCTGCATAGAGATTAATTATCTGCCTCTCTAGAGGCTTTTCAGGCAAAGCCATCATCTCTAGATTGTCATGGGCACTATGCTATTATACAGACTACTGAGTGTGCCATGTGGTGGAGTAATAAAGGAATGTACAAACTCTTAGATTTCTGTGACATTTCTCCTACAAAACAATAAAAAATAAATACAAATAAACTTAAATTTAATATTTTTTTTGTGTGGTTGGGACAGTATATGTTCAGGAGAAACCAGCAAAAGAGTAGGAGCAAATGGGGTGAACAAAAAGACAGCATCATGGTTGGATGGTTGGATGACTAGATGTTTGATTGCAGCAGGTGTTCTCTCAAAGTGCTGCATAGAAAGAAAGAAATGTTACTGTAACTCCACGAAAGTCCCCATTCATCACCGTCTCTCTGTTTCTCTTTTACTTTCTTTGCACCATTTGTTTATTTGACTGCAAAAGCCAAATCCCTACTTTCTTATTTTCCATTTCCCTCCGGCTGATTGTAACTGCTTAATCAGATAGCAATTCAAACCTGTCTCTGTGCCATAATACCAGTGCCAGTTTACTTAAAGCATGAGTCTCATTCACTGGGTGCAGGTGTATAATATTCGCAAACATATATACAAAATCTCCATAGAACTTTTAATGTGCACGTATTATTGAGCTGAAAGATTTATTGCTTTCTGAGGAGAATGAAGATAACAAAACACCTTGAAGATGAAGTTCCTCATCTGTGCACGCACAAACATAATGTGCTATAACTGTAAATCTGCATGAAAGATTAATAGACAGCACAGACTCAACTGGTGATAAAAACCGAACAAAATTAATTAAAACCCAGAATGGCATAAAAAAAAAGCTGATTCAAAGCCCACATTCAAAGCTATTCAAAAACAGCCAGTAAAGCAACACTGGTTATTATGACTACTATTTAATGCAGGTATTTACTAATTTATTGATATGTTTACCAGCTGTCATTGTTTGTATTGATAAAATATTAAAGATAAAGCACTTATATATCATGCTAAAAACATTGCAGAGTTTAAACAAACATTTTTATAAACCTTGTGTTTTAACAGTGATGATTTCCAAGAGGATGGAAAACAAAGAGATAAAGAGAAGCATAAAATTAAACAAGGAATCATAGCAACCAAATATTATCTAAAAAACAAGCCATAAATCTTGATGTTTATCTTAAAAGATCTTGTGTCTTATAGGGCTTGATTGATGTCCGCAGTCTTCATTGTTATGCTCACATTTACATTTATGTTTGCAAAAGACCTAAAACGGAATTATGTTTATTTGGCTTCCATATTTGCCTGCATTTTAAAGATCGTACTAAAAGTCATGAGAAACCCCAGATCCACCTTGACATGTCACTGCATTAATCAATAGACTGAGCAGGACTTATTTGTTTAGATTTTACTTTGGGGAGCCGGTTTTGGTGGATGATATATAAATGCTTTCAAAGGCTCCTTCACATGAAGGATTGGATCAATCGCATCCAAACCTGAGCTAAAACAAGAAGCATGCGTGTTAAAGTGCAACAGAGGAACTCTTACTGCAAAAGCAAATAGTCTCCAAATTACAATTTCAGGATGGAAAATTAGGATGCTAAGCCTGGTCCTGTTGCCTAGGTGATTTTTTTGGGGAGCTTGCTTTTGGATTTTGCAGGTGTTTGGCAGATATAAGTTGGCAGTGTGTCTGTGATTCCCAGAAAGCTTAGCGTGTCTCCTCACAGTGTCCTTGCCATCCATCGGTATTCATCTGCTCTGAACTTCTGCAAAGCACTTACTGAGCTATCGGTCAAGGGCAGGAGCGGGATAGGGTGACCCCTAAGATGTAGGGCATTCTCTCAGTGAGTCTCAAGTAATGCATTCCTTTAATCTCTAACCCTTACATGCAATTAGTTTGTAGAATTACATAATTGCTTTCACTATGGGCACATTAATTATTAAAATAAAATACTGTGTAAAGGACATGAGGTAATTGTAGTAATTTAGGCCTTAAAACAAGAAATTAAAGAAACTCTTTGTGTGTGTGTGTGTGTGGTCTTGGTTTTCTCTTCTTTATGGAGACCGAATATCATCACAAGCATAGTAAATACCTTTTTTTCATTCCCCTTGAGGAAACTAGCTTATTAATTATACAGAATTAAGTTTTCTGAAAATCTAAAATAGAAAGTTTAGTGTGAGGGGTAGGTTTGTGGTAAAGGGATAGAAAATACAGTTTGTAAAGCAAAAAAACCCCACAAAAAACACAAAAATTACATCTATGGAATGTCCACATAAAACATGAAAAGCCAACATATATGTGTGTGTGTTCGCGCACACGCATGTGTACAAACAACCAAAATCTACAGATATTACAAACCTATAAACATCTAAAAACCTATGAAATATGAATATGTAATAAAATAAAAACACAATGTTTAGAGAGACTATTTCACATCCTTTTAATTTCTTTTGCGGTATCTGTTAAATGTACCAGGAAAATTAATAAAAGGCATCTGGTGTGTAGGTGTAAATGTTGCATTATTTCCAAAATCTTCAAGCCATATAGAAAAGAAAAGCTGAATAGTCACGTAAAATGAAAGAAAGATATTCAAAGAGGTAAAAGGTGGTGGAAGAAAATTACAATTAATAATATAATTGCTTGCTTATGGACATACTTTCTTCTGCTGCTTTTTTACAGAACACTCACTGAATAAAACAGCATGCAATAACACAAGTAAACACACAGCAGATCATTTGAAATTGTAGTGCAAGGATTAAACTTAAAGGTTTAAAATGATCTGATAAAAAGGGACAAAGAGGAGAGGTGTGGGGACGAAATGAAAAAGATGGGGCGGATGACAACAGATGAAGTGATTGCAGAGGAGGCCTACATGTCTCGAATTTAGTTGCAATATTCTGACTTTAATAACTGGACCCACATTATGAATCCATAATGAGATAAGCAGCAAAGAGTGTGAACAAGAGATTAAGAGAAGTATGTCTGGACAGAAAGGACATTTCTTGTACTCTAACTTAGCCTTGAATAGAACTGTGCTCATATATGTCTGCATATGTCATTCCGTCCCAAAAAGCACAACCCATCCCCTCAACCTACCCCTTCATAGGTCAAGAAGACATTGCACAGAGAGATCCTCCCTCAAACTGGATTTCTATTACTTAAAACTGAATGCAATTTTCTTTGAATAAAGTGAAAATGAGAGCAAGATGACAGCTGAAAGAACCTGAATTACTGTCCTCCCAAAACGTACAAAAGCCGACGGAAATAACTGACAATTAGGTGAAGCATTTCTAAGATTTTTCTAAGGTTTTCTCACAGTAAATCACAGTCAGTCAAAAAACACTACTTTAAAATAAATAAATGAAAATAAAATCTATCAACAAGTATATTTCACATAAAAATAAAGCTAGAAAAACTATTCTGTGCCATAATACGGTCCAATAAAATCAAGCTGAGATGACCAAATTGTCAGATATAAACTTCATCTTGCTGGTTGGTGGGGACACAAGCAGCACAATGATATTTCTTTCTCTCAGACTCCCACTTAATTAACTCTGCACACAGCAGAAGAACCTGTCTAAATCTAAATGTAACCCCTCACCTGAGAGGAAACTCACTGATGAGAAACCTCCAGAGCTTTTACACACTGTAAAAAAAGAAAAGTTGACTTAACTTAAAATTAAGGTAATTTGCTGCACAGCTTTTTTGAGTTTACTGAACTTTTAAACGAATTAGTTCACTTAACTCGATTCACTGAGTAAGGTCACATGTCTCCCAACTTAAGATCTTTTGTTCAGCTGATTGAGTTTTTATAGTTAAAAAAACTTTTGTTATGTAATTTTAACTTTTAATGTTATTTTCACTTGACTTAATAAAGTGCGTTCAGTTGACTAAAAATGTGTTTTAAACAGCATCACAAGGTTAAAAAAAACTAATACATGCTTGATATTTTGGTCCAGGTTAGACAGCAGCAACACATTTGTAACTTTAGCCATACTCATTCTTAAAAAAAGTAATTAAATGAGTATAGGCAGAAAAAAAAAACTTCAAAGTGAGATCTCTGAAATCTCATTCAACCGGTCCTAAATACTTTAAATGTTCTATGTTTAACATTTTTAATTGTTAACACAAAACATGTTACAAAACGAGCAATTTAAGTGCAAGTTAAAGGAGTACGCTGACTTTTTGGGACTTTTGCTTATTCACCGTATCCACCACAGTTAGGGTGAGGCTCCTTTGTCTGTTCGGTGTTGGCGTGCTTCATTGCACATGCGCCAATTTCATGGTCATTACAGTGCGCATGCTCCAACCTCCAACCCAACTTGTATGCTTGTTAACTTGAACTTACAATGTAAGTAAAAACGCTGTTGTATTCTTTTTCATAGTAAAGACTTCATTCAAAGTCATGCAGATCACAATCAACATACTTAACATACTTACAAAGAAAACATTGTCAAATGAGATGAATGAAGCCTGTCCACCACACTTTTTATTTAGGTATATATATATATTGATATAGCTCATAAAACAACTGTATATGATAATTTATCCAAAGTAATTCAGTCAAGCCTATCCTTTTTTTTCCCCCAGAAACTTGTCAGGGGAAAAAGAGTACATGACCAAACTAGTAGAGCAGGAAATTAGGAAATTACTGAAGCCACAATGAAAACAACAACAATGTAATAAATATATTTTATGTAATTGATATAAGGTTTGCAGCAAGTCTTAGAATGTTCCATCGTATTTTCAAACTTTTTGTCCTCAACTCTACATATATAGAACAGTGTGTCTGTGTTTTTAAGTATAAATTGGCACTGTGCCAAGACATAAGAAGGGGATATTAAGATATTTACAACAGGCTAAACACATGGATGCCAAGATATTTCATTTGATTAAGACTTCAAATACCAAAATACTTCAAATACCAAATTCAAGGCCATCTCGCTCTCTTCCTGGACTAACTGAAGGCAGTGTCAGGAGAAGATGATGCCAATCATAAACAATTCTGAAATGTCTTTTATGCGGTTCTCACCTTAAACCACAGGCTTACTCCACTAGATCTGTGTAATAAATAAATAAATTCCTGTCTGCTGTTACTTGGGAGTTCAACGCCTTCATCTTCTCCTTCTACCTGTTGTGAATGGCTTTAATTTTGTTTCTATCACTCTAAAGTGGCTACATTTTAACACTGCGAAAAACCTTGTGGTCCTTGATTCACCCTGTAAATCTTTGGAGGTCTCATTATCAGCTCCTGCATTAATAGATTAGCAGTGTGGATCCTTAGAGATTTGCTGTAGCAACATATGCAGTATAATGAATATGTCAATCATAAGACTGACCAGAGGTCGTCACACAGCTGACTCAGAAAGGAAAGACCTTCAGGCACATTCCTTCCTCAAGCTATTCACAGTCCAAATAAAAATCAATGTGTATCTTTATCTGCAGGACTGCAGGAGCTGGGTCTCTGTGGCGTGAAACGGTGCTGCCTCCAGAGTCAATGTTAGCAGGCTCATACTTTGCTTTAGTACACATCAGTTGATTTTAAGGTTAAAATAAGCTCCTTAACCCACTAGCTCACAGGAAAAAGAGTATATATGAGATTATATGGTTCTGTGTCAAGGAAGGAAGAAAGAAAGTGGACGGAAACAACAAAGACAGAGTAGCTGAAGATAAAAAAAAAAACAAGCACGGAAAGAAAAGCCAAATAAGCATTAATTCACAATGTGTTTATGTTCATATTGCAGTCAGTAGTCCCATACAGCTATATCATCAGCAAATTCATTCACGATCAATCCCACCAGCTAGCCTTACTGACATTTAACGTGGGTAAATGCCATAGTTAATGATATACACAGGCCATGTGCGCACTTGTTCCCTCTCTAGCCTGTTTGGTTTTTTTCAGGATTGGAGGAAGATATTCTCTTGATAGTTCGATTGAATCCTCAAGCAATCCATTTAAAATATATCACAGTAACCACACTGCAGGTATTTGCCTCTTATCCAGGCAGGTTACCAATGCAGACCTCAAGGTGCAATATAGCAGATAAAGCCCTTTTATATAGTGCACTGTTAAATAGAGGTAAACGAAGGAATTTTGCTTTTATCTGTGACTCCAATCCAATAAAAATGTCAAGATGAAAATTCAATTTTATATTTATCACCTTAACACAACTGTTCTTTTAAATCAAATCTTTGAGGTCACTTCAGAAGGTGTCTATCACGCCAATAACCATCATTCATTTATTGAAAAATTAAAGGCTTAAACTAAATGATAGTTTTACAAGATTCATAATATAATATAATATAGGGTAAGATGCAATTTTTTTCCTATCTGTAGATGGCACAAAATCTAATCGCAACACTTCTGATTAATGGCTATTTTGCTAATTCATCATAATGTCAACATTTGTGATATTTAGTCAGTCAAAACAGTTTTGAGGTTAATCTAATTTTGTGTCTCTGGAAAATAGTGATCTATGATATTGTATTATACTCACTGATAGATCAGGGATTATACTGAATATTACAGGTTTTTGTGTCTACAGGTGCTTTTCTAAACAAGGATTTGTGGTCACATTTTAACATTTTGTGAAGTAAAAATTTTAGTTTTTATTTTAATATACAAACAATACATACATAGACCCTTGGGGTTAAATGTACCCCCAGAATTGGCACAGAAGTTCCCAAGTGGCATGTTGTTATTAGTGTTATTTTTTTATTTATTTAATACTTATTGTAAATAATGGGGTATATATATATATATATATATATATATATATATATATATATATATATGCTTTTCATTAAAACGTATAGGCTACTTAGCTAATTGAAATCATTCAATTTGCATTCATAGTGTTGCTATTATGACATGTCTTGAATTAATAAATGGGGAATTAGAAATTAATATTCACATGCCTGCACAGTTCGAATTACAAAGGGTACTGGGAATGAAGACCCAATACCCCCCAAAGGGACAGAAATATCAGGGTTTTTTTTGGGGGGGGGGGGGGGGGGGGGTCCAATGTTATTAAAATCGTTAATGAAAACGAACGAAAACTAGGTGGGAAAAAACATTGTCGTTAACTGAAATAAAAATAAAAACAAAAAAAAACATGCAAAAACATGTTGCACTTGGCGATCACGGTGAGGATTGATATGGTACTGAACCATGATGGTCATAGAGAAAGTGAAGGAGCAGTACCGCCCAATTATGGTGGGATAGAAGAAAAAGAAGAAACTAGCTGACCTTGTGGTAACCAGACTGTCAGACTGGAATCTTGCCGGGTTGACACTCTAATCATTAGGTTGAAATACTAGGAGTAATGGACAGTTCCGTTAGTTTTGTAGTTTAGGCCGGGCAACAATACGATGCTACAGAGGCTGGTATGATGCCGCTATCTCATATTGCATTATCTACTGAATTCCCGTATTACCTTCTTGAAATCTACAGAAATAGAATAAAGTTCATTATTCAATGGCATTACTTCAGATATGTTTATAATTCACGTTTACATTTTAACGCATACTAATTAAAGAAAATAAATAAAGGCTAATTTATAATCTAATTTATCTAATCAGATAAAATATGTATTGTACTGAGTTTGACCGTTATTGTGGAATAAAATGAAAGTATGCGTGCAATCCACTGATCTATAATATAGAACTGGATTGCTCATGACGTCATTAAAGTGAAGCCGCCGCGCCGCCATATTGGTAATCTGTGCGTCAATGTTCCATTGGATTAATAGGAATTTGTATGATTTTAATGAGAAAACATCACCTAACAAGTCAGCGTTTATAAATATGAAGTATCTCTATACATTATTACAATGCAAACACCCTAGGCATGTAAACGGTTATTTTTTAAATGTCGGGAACTACTTCCCCTACTTATTAAAAACCTACGTTAATTACAGTAGTGAGCATCAATGAACATGATAAACATCAGACGGACACGACCTCAAAACATATAACAAACGACAAAGTGTTCGTTCTGAAATCTGAATTTATTCAGAGAAATAATTGCCTATTTACAGTACGGATTTAAAGACATAAAGCTTTATTTTACCAGATAGTAAGTTAAGCTTTTCATTTCATTATAGATCAATATTAACAGCATAATTTTATTATTCATTGTAATATATTAAAATCCATTTCTGATACTAATACGTTCCTGTTTAATAATTCCTGAATAATTATGTTCACAAAGAAATAAGGTATATTTTGTGTTGGATCGATAGGCCTACCTGTCTCATCAGTGCGCAGCAGACACACCCACCTAAACAATTTAAATATATCGCGTATCCTGCCCCAAAAGACCATAAACACGGCAGATAACATCTGAAGTAAGCATTAATTTATTAGACATAACATAAAAACGAGTCCCGTTTGACTGATTTGATTCAAATCGTGTTATTTTAGGACAGCAGTTTGAATGTAAATCGATGGTGCTCTCTGCTGGTAGGGATTAGTAAAATCCCTACAAAATCCATAGATATCTTATTCAACCTGCATAAAACTTTCTACTGAAAATGTGAGTTGATATTCATGTACGCTGCATTTACTGATTTCCTGTTTTGTGTGCATCTGAAGTGCAGCAGGACTATGACTTGTTGCCTTACCTTTGCAGAAAATTACCACAAAGAATGCATTTGGTCTACACCTCATTGATTACATGGCAGACATTCTCAGACAGAAAGACTCAGAGCTCAACTTCAAGTTAGAAACTAATTGAATTTGTGTTAAACACAAGTTTACATGCTTTATTTGAAACAATATAGCAGCTGTGTTTGTGGGTTGATCTAGGTGGCAGCGGGGACCCTGGATGCCAGCACAAAAATCTATGCAGTGAGGGTGGATGCGGTCCACGCTGATGCTTACAGAGTCCTGGGAGGCTTATCTGAGACCAAACCAAAAGAGAGTGGGTATTTATCTATGTCATGGGTTTGCTTGAATATTGCAATAATGTAGAAAACACAAGACTTTTTTTTTTTTTTGGCTTTTTCTTTAGGTCAGAGAGGTGACTGTTGTCTTTCTGGAGGATGAATATTGTCATACTCTGTCCTAGGACCCTGCACACTATTACTCAGAGGTGGGTAGTAACAAGTTACATTTACTTCGTTATATTTACTTGAGTAAATTTTTTGGGTAACTAATACTTTTTGGAGTATATTTAAAGATGGGTACTTTTACTCTTACTTCAGTAATTTTTTTGGGAAAAATATGTACTTTTACTTCGTTACTGTGGGCCACGCTCCTCTCCTTACTTTATCTTAAGGCAATAAATGTTATAAATGCTTCAGTTTGATCCAAACGCGCCGTCTACTTTTCTCTGGGCAATGAGCGATGCCCATTCGCGAATGATTCATGCTTTTGAGTCAATTCAAAGGCTTGTTCAAACCAGTTGGCTAGCCATTGAATTGGTTCATGAATCAGTTTGAATGATGGGTCCAGTATCCTGCCGCGCGCGCTGAGCGTTTGAAACTGTTCACTCAGAGTTGTAACGTTTAAGAAACAGAAAGAGCGTTGAAGACGTGGCTTGATCTGCACTGAATTGAAAGCAAATCTGCAATGGCTATTATTTGCTTGCGATGAAGATCTGTATTGGATGAACACCGCGTGCGCTGTCTACGGTTCAACAGGAATAACTTGGGCTACACTCGATTACAATACACGATACCACTATGACATGTGTTTGTTGTACGTGTAACTTATAACAGAGGGGAACCAAGTTGAATGCAGCTTCCAAAAGAGAAAAAATAGCCGATTCATATTTTCTATATTAGATACAATCACACCGGCGTGAGAACTCAGCGAGTCATATCATTAGCTGCTAAATTCAGATCTGTGTTCGCTCGCTGGCGGTGAGCCAGAGACAGACGCGTTTTTACAGCAGTGCGCATTATAACCAATCACACAAGATTCTGTTAAGCTTATTAAAGCATTGGCCAATCAGAGGTGTTCCAATGAGTCATCGCTGAAAGGCTGGTGCTTCCTTCACTTGCTTACTGACGGAATACCTCTTTCTGGCGAATTCTCTCAATTCGTATTAAAAATATGTTATGGCATGAGTCATGACACCTATATTACTTAAGTAAACAGACAGGTTTTTATAATAAATTACATAGTTAGGCTACTTTGACCATCGCATATTATAATTATTAACAATTTATGAAAAGTGAGAATCCAGATATTTAATTATATAGTTCATGCTTCTGGGAATGTTTCTAATAAAAATGAAAAAAAAAAAAATATTATTCTTAATAATAATTTGCCAATGTGCTGTGGCTGCTGTGTGTCACATGACGACCCCCCTATGCCTAGACACAATTAATAATGATTTCCACAATATTTACGCTTGCAGAAATATACATTTGTTTACATTTTGCAGAACAGATGAAAGAAGATCCGTCAATGTGCATTTGGTTCGTTATGTTCAGATGTTTTATATATATATATATATATATTGTTTTACTGCATGTATGCATTAAAATAACAAGAAATACCAGTTTGCAATATCGAGCAGCATAACCTGCTGCTTTGTCCAGCTAAAAATAACTAAAATAGGATGCCTCGCACATTCAGGTTACAAATGGCCGCTCCCACTCTTGCGTTAAAAAGAAGGTAAATAATAACCAAGTAGTTGAGAATTCATAACAATCAAGTAGTTGAGAATTCCTGTACAGTACATATACTGAAAAGTGTCCGAAAAATTTCTTGGGTTTATTTCTTAAATGTTAACTTGTTGTGGGATCCCCAAGCATTTTTGAAGGTGGCATAATCTACAGGAATCCCTGAAACATTCTTTGCGCAGGTCTACCCCATGTTCCAGCGCATATCTGCTTCCTTCGATGAGAACAGTACAGCAGGAGTGTTCCTCTCTGTGCTGTTCAGTGAAGACCGTCGCTGTGAGCTGCACTTTCCTTCACATATGACCTTGCTGAAGTCACAGCTGCCACCTGTGCAGGTGCCCCATCAACATGTTCCTGCCTCAACGTTTATAGATAAATCAGCTTTGAACATCACAGAGTGTTCAAAGTCATGGGACAGTTTACTTTTGTGTTTACTAAGTAATATTCTGTATTCATAGCTTAAATGTTTCTACATGTGTTGTGAGCTACAACCACACTGAGTTGTTTGACAACATGAGTGAATGTAATCATGCCTTTTTGATTCTTCCAGGTCATCTAAAGACACTAGAGGACAGGCCAGTTTGTCCATCTTTAAATGATTTCTCCTTTACTAGATGGACTCCTGAGCAGGTGAACATTTTTTGAATGTTTTATTGTTGTTGTTTTTTTTCTTTCAGAATTATTTGAAATTCAAAAGCATTTTTTTTTGTAATCTTTTGTAGAAATCCTTATTTAGAAATATTTTGTAACATTATGAATGTCTAAACTCTCACTTTTTATCAGTTTAATGTGTCCTTGCTGGAAAAAGTACAACCCGAATTCCGGAAAAGTTGGGACGTTTTTTAAATTTTAATAAAATGAAAATTAAAGGAATTTCAAATCACATGAGCCAATATTTTATTCACAATAGAACATAGATAACGTAGCAAATGTTTAAACTGAGAAATTTTACACTTTTATTTACTTAATTAGCTCATTTAAAATTTAATGTGTGCTACAGGTCTCAAAAAAGTTGGCACGGGGGCAACAAATGGCTAAAAAAGCAAGCAGTTTTGAAAAAATTCAGCTGGAAGAACATCTAGTGATTAATTAAGTTAATTGATATCAGGTCTGTAACATGATTAGCTATAAAAGCTTTGTCTTAGAGAAGCAGAGTCTCTCAGAAGTAAAGATGGGCAGAGGCTCTCCAATCTGTGAAAGACTGCGTAAAAAAATTGTGGAAAACTTTAAAAACAATGTTCCTCAACGTCAAATTGCAAAGGCTTTGCAAATCTCATCATCTACAGTGCATAACATCATCAAAAGATTCAGAGAAACTGGAGAAATCTCTGTGCGTAAGGGACAAGGCCGGATACCTTTATTGGATGCCCGTGGTCTTCGGGCTCTCAGACGACACTGCATCACTCATCGGCATGATTGTGTCAATGACATTACTAAATGGGCCCAGGAATACTTTCAGAAACCACTGTCGGTAAACACAATCCGCCGCGCCATCAGCAGATGCCAACTAAAGCTCTATCATGCAAAAAGGAAGCCATATGTGAACATGGTCCAGAAGCGCCGTCGTGTCCTGTGAGCCAAGGCTCATTTAAATTGTACTATTTCGAAGTGGAATAGTGTTTTATGGTCAGACGAGTCCAAATTTGACATTCTTGTTGGAAATCACGGACGCCGTGTCCTCCGGGCTAAAGAGGAGGGAGACCTTCCAGCATGTTATCAGCGTTCAGTTCAAAAGCCAGCATCTCTGATGGTATGGGGGTGCATAACAAGTGCATACGGTATGGGCAGCTTGCATGTTTTGGAAGGCTCTGTGAATGCTGAAAGGTATATAAAGGTTTTAGAGCAACATATGCTTCCCTCCAAACAACGTCTATTTCAGGGAAGGCCTTGTTTATTTCAGCAGGACAATGCAAAACCACATACTGCAGCTATAACAACAGCATGGCTTCGTCGTAGAAGAGTCCGGGTGCTAACCTGGCCTGCCTGCAGTCCAGATCTTTCACCTATAGAGAACATTTGGCGCATCATTAAATGAAAAATACGTCAAAGATGACCACGAACTCTTCAGCAGCTGGAAATCTATATAAGGCAAGAATGGGACCAAATTCCAACAGCAAAACTCCAGCAACTCATAGCCTCAATGCCCAGACGTCTTCAAACTGTTTTGAAAAGAAAAGGAGATGCTACACCATGGTAAACATGCCCCGTCCCAACTATTTTGAGACCTGTAGCAGAAATCAAAATTGAAATGAGCTCATTTTGTGCATAAAATTGTAAACTTTCTCAGTTTAAACATTTGCTATGTTATCTATGTTCTATTGTGAATAAAATATTGGCTCATGTGATTTGAAAGTCTTTTAGTTTTCATTTTATTAAAATGTAAAAAACGTCCCAACTTTTCCGGAATTCGGGTTGTATTAAATTATTAAAGTAGTGTAAGTGTGATTTCAAGTGTTTTATATTGTTGTGATTCTCTTTCATATTGTCAATATAGAGCACAAACCTCAACCAGCTGCTTGTGAAGATGAAGCAGGGAGAGCATGCATTCGATGTCAATGCAGACATTGAGCCAGATGAGGATGAGGGTCCAGATTTTGGGGATAATTTTGATGCAGATGTAGACGTGGAGGAGGGCAGACAAGGAGACTGTGAGGAGTTTAAGGAACACAGAGAAGCTTATTCAAAAAGCCCTCAGAAAGGGTTAGTACTTACATGTATGGCACCAAAGTGTTTGCTAATTTCTGCATTGCAAACAGACTGTTTCACACTCTGTTGAATACTTATGGCTCAATATTGTAAATTTTCACTTATTTAGACTTCACTCCGAAGACTGTCAATCCTAAGCTTGACCTGACCTTAGCTGCTACACTGTCATGTTGTATTTTATATCTCTGACTATTTAGAATAACCCATTTTATTTGCATCAAAATATCTTCTGTGCTGTTTTGTTGTCCATTCACTGTGAGGTGTATTTGCGTTATTAACAGAGGCGTTATTCCTATTGGCAAGGTGGATATTGCCACCATGTGTCAACAGTTGTCTGATCAGCCCAGAGAATATTCGTACTTCAGTCCCAGGACCATGGCCACCTGGGTCGGGCCTGGTTACTGGCTCTTCAAACCTGGACATAGACGTAAGTCATAGATTACCCTTTGAGTGTATATATCCTATTGTTGATTTTATCACTTTCTTATTTTTTTTTATTTTTTTTTTTTTATACACAATTTCTAATTTATCCTGTCTAGAGGATCACAAAGAACGGAAGCAAGCACCAAAGAATCCTCTCATAATTGACTTTAAAGGAGATATCAACTTTCATAATTACTTCATAATTACTTCATAAGTACGTTTGCATTTGTTAATTCTCATATATTTTCATGACAAAAGCTTTATAATGGCAATTCATACAATGCTATTTAATCCCTATAGACTTTTTTTAAGCTTTTAAAAGTAAGCAGCAGATTACGAAAAAAAAAAAAACTGACAATGACATTCTTGTTATTTCCAGGCAGCTACCACTATTAGTAAATCAGCTTTGAACAGCAGCAATAAGAAAACCACGCTTCCAGCTGACTTCCAATATCCACCCAGTAATCTGTCACAGCTCAGCCTCAAACCCTCCAACACAGTAAATTCATGAATGTTTAATATTCCTGTCTGCATTAATGTGAACACTTCAGAATATTGGTTGTGGCAAATTTAAAACAACATTAGAAGAAGGCTGCAAAGGAGTTTGACTGGCAGATTGGTTCATTTTAGTTATCTTTCTAATATGTCTATGATTATTTTCTCACTCCAGCTCAGTGCAAAGGGAAAGAAGAGATTATCGGGAGAGCTGGGTGATGACATAGGAGAATATGACTACAACAACGCCAATGAAACTGCCAACTTCTGTCCTGGTCTTCAGGTACACCACACAGTACTTCTACATGTCATTATGTAGTCATGAAGATGGTCTGTTTAACAGTTAGTATTTTTCTGTTAACAGGAAGGGCACAGTGAGGATGCTGAAGGCTTTGGAGGATCCAATGAATCCCAAACTGACCAACAGAACCCTTTCTCTCTGGACACAGATGACATCTCTACATACGGAGAGGACTGTCTCGTCCCCGAGCCTCACAAGGTAAGATGAGAGTAGAGATGTTGGGCTACTTCACTACACTACACTATACAGTTGTTATTATTAGCTCTTATTTCAGTTGTTTTGGATGGACAATGCATTCATTAATTGTATTTGTTATTTGCTCTAGGTAAACATTATTGAGATAAACTATGCCAAGATGGCCAAGCAGATGGACATGAAGAAGCTGAAGACCACTATGTGGGGTCTCTTAAAAGAGAGTCCTGAAAAAACAGCAAAGGTTTGTAAGTGTAACTCTCTGAGCTTAGTAAAGCCGAGTTCAGACTGCACGATTTTCAAAGTAGTCGGATCACTGTTCTTTTCACACTGCATGACTATCTTAGCCAGCATTCATTCACTGCTGTGTTCACACTGCACGATGGATCGGCGACAGAAGGTTTCACACTGAATGACTTTACAATAGGAAGAATCGCAAACAACTCTGTTTGGAACGCAAACTACATTTCGAAACTACCATCCGTCACTGGGCGCCGTTTTAGACCAAACCAGAGCCGTTAAATATGTTTTTCAACGGCTCTGGACCAAACGCTTGCGCTCCATGGCGTCTGTCGTTGCTATGCAACCAAACTGCGCTCTCCATGATGACGACGAAGAAGTATCAGCAAAGGATTAATTGATTTCTAGCCTCACCTCGGCTCGCATTAGCTTTACTACTAGATATATTTCTGGAGATGAGAAGGAAAAACCCGCCTGGAAAAAGTAGCGCACCACGTTGCTTCCATTATGAGCGTGCTCACCGCGGCCGCGCACCTACGATTGAAATAAAGACCTTGAGCGCGAAAAAGATGCGATATGTGAACGGCCCCTAGAAGCAGACGTCTGAAATGAAAGGCAAGAAAAGTATTTTTTAGCTTTAGACTTTTACATGAAAATTTAAAAATGAAATGTCATAATTATAATGTTTTGAGAGTTTAATTATGTAATTGTTGCATTAGGCTATGAATTAATAAATGTTTATTGATAAGATCTAGCTATTTCATATCTCTTCATTTACAGTAGCTAACAAATTAGGGTCTAACCTCCTGAGGAGAGGCCTTAAGGAATTGAATTTGTCAAATAAATGAATTACATTTTTATTTGCGTTTGTGTATGTGATATTATATTTGGCGACACATCGTTTGTGTATGTGATATATATGACGACATGCATTTTAAATGTATTATTCGCCCTTCCCCCCTGCCCCTCAAATACTTAGTTACGTCCCTGATTCAAACGTGCAGAGCGGCGTTCGCTCAGTCTGGCTCATACACACAGCGAGTCTGCTTCGGTGCGGTGGCCCTGCAACCAGAGACTGAGCTGCCCCGGACAGATCCTCTGAAGGTGAAGTGAGTTTCCCCAGGTGTAGTTTAAACACACGTTTAACTTAAAGTTACATTTGTAATGAATGTATTGTATGCTAAAGACGATTCAGCATCAGCAAAAAGAGCGAGTCTATTACGTTAGGCAAAATCAGCGGTCAAATCGCTCCCTCGTGATTTGTAAGAGCACTCTTCTCTTTGATTAGCCTGATTTTGATTTTAGCAAAGACAAGAACAGCTTAATAAAAAATATAAAATATTGAGGGGCAGCGCTAGGGCTGGGCTAATGGGGCTTAAGCCCCGAAAGTTTTTAGTAAAGCCCCGAATATTTTGTTAAATTGTCTTTCTCACAGAGCAAAACAATTCATCAGAAAAACAAATGTGAATAAGATTACAGCGGCCGCGATTAACTAATCATGAACAGTGCATATTACATTTTTATTTATATTTTTCCCTTTGCATTAAAGGTACTTTTGACGTGCTTTTGCAACGTTGAGCATTGTAGCCAATCACAGACATGTCTGTTGATCACATCGGCCAATCAGAGGCGTTTAAATGAGTCGCTGTGCTGAAGATGTGTTTTGCGCGAGCTCACCGAGTTCACGTTTGCAAACCTGTCATTATTATTGGCAATAAACTTAAGATGCAGATAAGAGATTCACTTGATATTATTATTGATGCTGCTCTGATGCACTACATTACGCAACGCTCTGTTTGTTGTTAGGAAGACTAAAAGTTCAGCAGTCTAGCTCATCAATGTCAAAATTATTAAATAAGTTAACAAATGCCTGGTAAAATGTAAGTAGATAATTTAATATTTGACTGTTTTACAATAGAAAAGTTCAACTTTTTTTATTTATTTATTAAATTTTGCCTTTTTGAATTGAAAATATGCTATAATTTTCTTGATTCATTTATGTAAATTAAAAATAAAATATTAGTTGCAAATAGTTACAATTATTTCACTAATACAACAAGCCTTTCTTTTTCTTTATTCCCTTAAATCGCTTTAATAATTAATTAATTACTTTAAATAAAAATACCCAATTTTAGTTTGGGCTGTTACGTTACAACACACAATACAGTGCCAGTTAGGAGATCTATCATTTGATTAGCTAAGCCTAAGCAGTCCTATTAAATCCAATTCCTCTAAGATATCACAGCAATGAAACCAGGTTACAACTGGGGAAATAACAAATACAATAGAATTAAGTAGTCTAAACATAACTGGTGTGTGTGTTGTGAATTAAAAAACGTTGTAGTGTGTAAGGGCATGATTAAACAATAACTACTGTAGTTTAAAAGTGTTTTTTTTTAAAGCAATTCATATATAGGGATTCCATGTACCCCTGCCACCCTGCCAAGACCTCTTGCCACCCCTTTGCCCCCCCATGCAAAATTTTCTAGATCCGCCACTGCTTGCTGATATTGTGGTCTATAGACTCCACTCCTCCCCGAACTCCCGCTGCTCTGTATCTTGCTCTCTCATTGGCTGTCGGTCATCACTGATGTAGTTTTCAGTCGGAACACTTTTCAGACAGCATGATTTTGAATCGCCGACAGTTCGGCGATTTTCTCAGAACGCGTCTTTGCTCATTCACACTGCGTGATTGTCACTCACGTGAACGAGCACAGATTTGCCTGTGATTTCGGGCATTTGTCGGCGATTTCTCAAAACCAAAAACTGGGCTAAAATCGTGCAGTCTGAACTTGGCTTAAAGCTCTTGTATTTTTCAGTGTGTTTTTAGTTAACTTTAGAAGTCACCCTTTTTTTTCTTAATTATTGCACATTTATTTTGACTAGTTGATTTATGTTTTTTTACATTAAATACTTAAATGACCATTTCGAGCAGGTGGACAGTGAGGACACAGCAGAAGTACCTAGAGAAAAATCATTCAGCCAGTCTGTCAGGAATCTTGTACAAAGGTACAGTTTTTCAAAATTTGGCACCATGTATCTTTTCACTGTTCCTGCTCGCATGGAAGAAATACTAAGGATCTAAAAAAAAATGTATCCGTATTCTGTACATACATTTCTCTTTTCTCTTTTTTCCTCCAGGCTTCCCTCCACCATGGCTAGCAATCTCTCAGTTCCTTTGGCTTTTGTGGCCCTTCTGCACTTGGCTAAAGAGAAAGTGGGTATTTTCTGCTATATATGATTCCAAAAACTAATGTAGATGGAGGTCTGTTTAAATTTAAGTGTGAATTTAATATTAGCATGTTGTCTGTTGTTTCTGATTATTTGTCTTGCATTACTATGCATTAAATGTTTTGTAGCTTACAAGAGGAAACATGTTTTAGGGGTGGAACGGTAGACAGATGTCATGGTTTGGTATGTACCTTGGTTCAGGAGTCATGGTTTGATACAATTCCAGTACAACAGAAAGAAAAACAACAAATTTACTATGCTCGGTTTCATTTATTTTGAACAGACAGTAATATAAATTAAAAATTTCATTTATGTGCAAAAATACTAAATATTATTACATTGTTATATATATATATATATATATATATATATATACAGTACAGACCAAAAGTTTGGACACAAACTTTCTTTATATTCATGACTATGAAAATTGTAGAGTCACACTGAAGGCATCAAGGGCTATTTGACCAAGAAGGAGAGTGATGGGGTGCTGCGCCAGATGACCTGGCCTCCACAGTCACCAGACCTGAACCCAATCGAGATGGTTTAGGGGTGAGCTGGACCGCAGACAGAAGGCAAAAGGGCCAACAAGTGCTAAGCATCTCTGGGAACTCCTTCAAGACTGTTGGAAGACCATTTCAGGTGACTACCTCTTGAAGCTCATCAAGAGAATGCCAAGAGTGTGCAAAGCAGTAATCAAAGCAAAAGGTGGCTACTTTGAAGAACCTAGAATATGACATATTTTCAGTTGTTTCACACTTTTTTGTTATGTATATAATTCCATATATAATTCCACATGTGTTAATTCATAGTTTTGATGCCTTCAGTGTGAATCTACAAATTTCATAGTCATGAAAATAAAGAAAACTCTTTGAATGAGAAGGTGTGTCCAAACTTTTGGTCTGTACTATATATATATATATATATATATATATATATATATATATATATATCTGCAGTACATATATAATCATATATATCTGCAGTACATATATAAATACAGGGAATAAATTCTTAAAATATATTTTATTTCGTTTACAGATAAACAAGGGGGAAAAAACAGTGTGACACATAGGGCTGGGTCGATTTAGCAAAAAAAATGTAAATCTAGATTTTCCCTGAATGTTTGACAATTTTATTTTTTTTTACGATTTTTTGTCAAATAAAAAACTAGTCAAAATACTAGTCAAATAAAAAAATGCTATAACATGATTCAGGTTACTTTTAAGTTAAAGAAAATTCTGTTCCAAGTGCACCATACATGAAGTTGTCAACATGATGTAAATGCTAAACAAATCACTTGCTAAATATCTTTGCAAAAAGATGCAAAAACTACAACTACATATTGTACAAACTTACTTGTCTTATACATATTATGTGTTCAGATATAATAAGAGGAAAATTATTTTAGAAAATCTCAAAAGTCAAGATAATTCAAAATGACTGAAGGTATACAGTAAAACCAGTAGACTTTTATCAACTATAAATGTTCTTTTAAAAACAGCAGCTTTCAGCCTGTCACCATGATGCAAACGTAATATAAGACATACAGTAGTAGTTCTTTAGAGGTTTTTATTAATTTTTTATTTTTTTATTCAATTGCACTGCTTTAATATAGTTTTCTTCTGTGTAACCATGGATGTTTGACTGTTGTGCATTACGTCTCTTGCAGCATCTCATGCATGAAACTCCATTCTAAAAACATGGCGCTCAAGTAAAAAAAAAGTTCACTCCAATCTTCTTGCATGCTTTACCTTTTCCACTGCCTTGTTGCATCTTTTTCAACACAAAAACACATTCTGTGTGAATGGCACTTAGTGCTATATTTCTGGTCCTCACAAAGCACGTCACACGTTTTTTTCTAACGATTCCTTGATTTCTAAAAAATAAAATAATGGCAAAACAATGAATTCTAATTAATCGATAAAATCTGGAAAATCACCCAGCCCTTTATTTTACAAAAGCACAATGTTTTGTTTTCATTGTGAGTGTACACAAATAAAAGCAGACCTTTATATGGTGATGCATTATTAAGAAAATAAGTGTTTAAAGTTGATTCTGCAGGTTTAAGGAAAGACATGAAGTGATCGCGCAGACACACACACACACACACACACACACACACATAGAAAACATATCAGTTCCAGCACTGCTAACTTGACAGCACAGTTGGTACTTTATCAAAATAAAATACAGTGAACCAAACATCAGCTTGTGCCCCTTGTGTCATCACTGGAACACGACTGAAATACAAAGCCTACAATTTACATAATAGATAATTGTTTGGCATTCAGATACATTACATTGCAAATATGGAAATATTATGGAATATTTTGATTTGTGCCGAATCAGAGAGGCAGGATACATGAGCACAAAGCTCCATTTCAGAAACAGTTGAGTGCACAAGCCTTTAAAGTATACATACAGTAATCAACATTTGAAGTGGCAAGTGTCAAGAAAGTTAATCAAAGTTGTCCTAAGACAAGAACACATTTTGATTTTAGGTTTTAGGACAACTTTGATGAAAGGTTTTGATCCACTTCAAATGTTGACTAGTGTACTCCTTTGCCAGTCTGTGAGAGATGCATTCAGAGTCAGCACATGGTGATTGTTTAGAGGGCTTTCTTATCAAGTGCTCAACTCGTGGCATTTGCTGTTCTTCTGCTGGCAGCCGGTTATCAAATAGAGTTGCATTGCTTCGGGCGCCCCTTTCTGGATTGGTGGTGAATTACCTGTATTCCTTGTAAGACCTCATGCACCGATACCGAGATGTCCGTACTGTGATGGTTCAATACAAATACATGTATCATTCCACCCCTATTTACGTATTTGTGATCTCCTGAATTATCACAACATTTGATTGTTGTAAATCTAAAAGCTTTTATTTCCATCAACAGAACTTGGAGCTGCACAAGATTGACGACATGACAGATATCATCATTAAACAAGGCCACTGAAAACTGATACAGATATTTTATACAAAAATCTTTTTGTATCAAATTGTAAATGCAGATTCATATGTTCTTCATGTCATGTAAAATACCTACAGTATGTGTGGCCAAAACAGTTTCTTCTCCTTTCAAGAGAAGGATGATGTCAGTATTATGTTAAAAATGTTGTACAGGGAACTAGATCAATTTTTTTTTTCTGAGTGAAGCTGAAAGTTGTCAAGCATGTACTAGAAAAAACAAAAAGAAAACAGGGTGCAGTGCATGAATAATGATTGCTTTGATGTTTGGCCTGTTTTAATAACTTTTTTTAGTTGATTTGGTAACAGTCAGAGGTGGAAAGAGTACAAAAATATTCTACTCAAGTAAAAGTACCATTACATTAATGAAATTTTACTTAAGTACAAGTAAAAGTACCAGTCTAAAAATCTACTCAAGTAAAAGTAAAAAGTAGCTCATTTAAACTTTACTCAGAGTAAAAATTACTTAGTTACATTTTAACAGTGGGAGGGAGTCAAAATGGGACAGGCCAAGAGTGTCAAACTCAGTTCCTGGAGGGCCACAGTCCTGCACAGTTTAGATTTAACCCTAATTAAACACACCTGATCCAGCTAATCTAATCATTTAGGTTTATTTGAAAACTACAGGATATGTGTGCTGGAGCAGGGTTAGAACTAAACTCTGCAGGGCTACGGCCCTCCAGGAACTGAGTTTGACACCCCTGGGATAGGTCTATTAATCTCAAACTAGTTTTTAATTAAAGGAATCAGTTATTTAGAATAATAAAACATTTGGGCTGTTACCAGGCAAATCAGTATCAACAAACTCATCTTTTAATGCAGAGGAAATGAAGAAGATTCATTGGAAGTGGCATTTAGATGTATTACACTGTTTAGTGCAGGACAAGAATGCATTTAACCTGCAGTTACAAATGCATGAATAATGTTTTGATATACAAGACATAAAATGTTGAATACTCATTTGAAATGATAAGAAATTAATTATTTAAAAAAATCAAAAGATACTTTAAATGTGAAATTAAAATGGCCAGTATGTGTCAGCAAGTCACTGTTAATAAGTGAGTCATTGCGATTGAACCGAATCATTTAAACGGTTGATTCATTCAGGAACGAAACACTGTCACGTTGCTCAGAGACGCAAAACTGTGCTTTGGTGGCTGTGTTTGGAATTATTTTCTGTTGTAGAAATAGAGCTAAAAAGGCAATATGGTTTCTAAAACGCAAGTCTCTTAATTAACTTGTTTACTGAACTGTTATATATATATATATATATATGTATGTATATATTCATGATGATTTTGGGAGGAAACGATGGCATTCTTTGTGTGATTTTGATTTAATATATGAAATTATATAAATATGTGAATTTTCTGCCCCTATATCTTCAATTTTGTGATCATTCTAAATGCATTTTAGGAGACTGAATCACACAGTGAAAGAACGCAAATGCGCGCGGACATCATTAAAACAAAAATAGCACACTCCTCACCACTGTCTTTTTAGCTAATTTGTGCAAAACCTCTTGCTAAAATGTCAAAGCTTCATTTTAACCACCAATGCAACGATGCAATTATTTAGCTTACCTCTACATTCTTGCGAATGGTTGATGTCTTGTCGAGATTTTATAAGCTGCTAGTTTGGTCTTCCTAGGCAAATACAGCTTACACTGCATAATAGAGCATACATATGGCCAGGGTTCACTTCATTTCCTTCGAGTTCAACTTCAGAATATGACGGGGTTTCGTTTTCAGCGGTGTCTGCACCACTAACGCCTGTTTTGTCCGTCTGCATCTTTCTTGTGATTTTAGCGCCAGTTTGCCCTCCCCATAATTTACTGACGTAGTTTCCAGGGAGCGATTTTTTTCTTTCTTTTTTTTTTTTTACTCAGTAATTAATGTGTTTTAAAATGTAGCGAAGTACAATACTTCAAACAAAATATACTTAAGTAAAAGTAAAATTACAGATTTAAAAAATTACTTTAAAAAGTATTAGTACACAAAAAAGCTACTCAATTACAGTAACGCGAGTAAATGTAATTCGTTACTTTCCACCTCTGGTAACAGTAAATATGAAGTTACTGTTTTTCAGTGACTAATTATCGTTATTTTTTATTTAAATCGTAAAACTTCTTTTTGGAACTTGAGGTTTCTTTTATATGTATGTTATACATGTGATTTTGAAAGATAAAAGTTATCAAAGTATTGTTTGATAATTATCTGTATATGTATTGTTTTGTGTGTAGTGTTGTAGTTTTGAAATGCTATAGTGCTCGAGATGACTACATGTAATGCTCGAGGCATTTAGGTGGAGCCAATTCTTACATTGGCGGAAGAAAAGAGTTTAGTTTCGATCATAAACGTCGAATCATTTAACCCTAATAATGTTAAGACTACAGTACTTTGAAAACAAACTTTCATGACATGAACACTGGGGTGGTAATAACATAAGCATTTTAATTGAATTTACTTATTTTTTCTTTAAAAAAGTTAGTGACTCGCTGGCCTGTCTGGCCATAGGAGAACAATCACGTGCAAAACATGTTGACGGCTTGATGATAGTGCGTGTGCGCTCTCACCTTACAGGTGTTTATATGTCATCAATCCAGCGCCCTCTTGAGGATGTTATGGGAAGTGGCGCTACAGAGGTGGACCTATTGAAATCCTTCGCTGGAGGAATAGGCTGAATTAGAGACCAGGAAGTGTTGACGCGGTTTACATCTGTCGGTCATTCGAAGAAAGTTACAAACACTTTAACTTTAAAGGATAAAGCGTTAAAAAAATATCCCGTGGAGTAAATTAAAACACCAATCAGTGAAATCATGGGGTTGGCTGATCCAAATAGTACGGTAAGTTAAGAAATGAACGCCTTTCAGCAGCAGGTGTGTGTTTGTTGTTGCATCGCTCATTGAATTTAAAACGAACTACTGTGTAAATACGGTTCCTATATGTGTACGTGTAAATCAAATTATTTTTAATGGTATAAAAGTTTCGAGCAGGTGGGTATTTTTTATATTTTAGTTGTACCTGTCGGTGTGAGTTGGCGCACTCAAAACAGGGCGAAGCTTGTTTTTCAAGTTATAGCCTTAGTTTATGCTTTACTGTTGTGGGTTAACGTCGCTAATTAGGTTAGGATTTCTAAAACAAATATGCGGATTAGGTAGTTAATACTTTAATACTTAACCTTCGTCCAGTTTGCATTGCAACTTTCTTGTAACGTTACAGATTTGTTTACACAGATGGATTGATTTTACCTTGAGTTGTGAAGCATAACCGGTTTACGAGACACAACCGACTGTTGTTTAGCTAATGGTTGATTAATTTTAGATGGTTACTTAATTTAGACATGTTTTAACGGCAGTTTACAAATAGGCTGATCACATCACACGTTGAATCGAATCAAAATTGAGATCCGCGTGATAGGTTGCTTCAAATGAAGCAATTGTTTTAAATAATAATTTAAAAAGTACCACAATAAAATACATCTTTTCTGGTTAAAATAACGTTCGACTGGACGTGTAAAATTGTGATGTTTGTTTTTGAAAACATTGGGATGCTATTAAAGGGACTTTATAAGGAAGATGGATATATTTTGACTTTTTATTGTGTTGTTACCATCACATTATAGCTATAGATACCACATGGCCCCATTTTGCCACAGTAATGGTACTTCAGGCTGCCAGTATCTGTTACCTAATAGCTTTCTGCCATTTGAAGGCCTTGTGATACCAGCCCGTGACTTGAATAGAAAGGGTAGGACAGGTAGTGACGCAGTATTGCGTTTGGTTTCTTGGTAACACCTTTGTTTATGAAGTTTCAGCTGTGAGAGAGAACGTGTTTGACGTGGCTAAAAAACACAATTTACAGTCCTGATTACCATAATGCCAAAAGGAACTGATTTTACCAGTGTTACAGTGCTTTCTTGGTATTTTGATGTGTGATTGTGGTAAAGCTATCTTGTCACATCGCTGATGTCAATATCATTTGTGTAATCTCACATCTAAAGGCATTACTGAGTTTTTTATTTAATGTAGTTTATTGCAGTTCTTTTAAATGAGATTATTTTATTGAATATAGAAATGGGCAGCACTGTATAACAGTAATTACTGAATGTTGTTAATAGCATAAATAAATAATTTTCTTATATCAGAATGATTAAATGTAGCTCTACGTATATTCATATGCATGTAAAAATCACACAATTTGATGTTAATGCACACTTTGTGTATGTAAATGAGTGTATATTATGCTGTGTTTCACACATACAAACATTATTTATGTCATATTTTAGTTCTCTTCATACCCTAAAACTCAAGAACCACTCCGGTCAATAAAATAATTTAAAATAACTTTTTTGAGAACTAGTCTTAGTTTAATTGATCAACCTCAGCAAAACCAGTGTATTACAAATCTCTGGATTCCCTAGATAAATAATTTAACTTTGACATTTTGGTGAATATAACTGGGTAAGTAATTTTATGCACATTATATCTTATGATTATGGGCTTTTGCATTACAGAACCTTTTACAAACTTTCCAGATTTTCATAACTAAGTATGACTGGAGCCATTTTGGTTTTTAATTCCTCTCAATGCAGGAGCCAAGAGAAGGAGAGGCTTCCCAGGCGGTGGATCCAGTTAAAGCTCTGCAGTCTCAAGTGGATGGGGTCAAGGATATTATGACCCAGAATGTAGATCGGATCCTGGCCCGAGGAGAAAGACTAGATGATCTGATGGACAAATCTGAAGACCTGCAAGCTGGGGTGTGTCTTTCAAACAGCATTTATTCATAATCTTTTGTAACATTTTGCGATCAATTCAATGTGTCCTTGCTGAATGTTACTTTCCCCAGACTTTTAACTGATAGGTTAATGTATGCAGCTATAGTCCCACACTAGCTGACATTGTACTGGTCTTTTGTCCTGCTTTTTAGGCCCAGAACTTCAAGCACACCTCTCAGAAGGTTGCACGTGCCTACTGGTGGAAGAACGTGAAGCTGATTGTGGTTATTATTGTGATAGTCCTCATCATTGTACTGATTGTCATATTCCTTGCTACTGGTGTGATCCCGACCAGTTCACCTGCACCCAAACCTCCCACTGTGAGACCACCATAGGATTTCTATCAGTTACAAATGCTCACACATACAGATATATATAACCATGTCCACACACTAAAACAAGTCATGATTTCTGGAATTCACACACACATACCTTTTATTTGCACATTTTGCTCATGTACCTTCATATCTCATGGTATCACACCACCTAATAATGAATAGCTTCCATAATGACAGCTTCGAAACCTTGAAGAGGAGGATTCTAAAAAGTACTTCTACTTCTCTCCTCCTGAAAAACCATCCTAGTGGCCACTTCAGCTGTCTTTATGGTTCCCTAAAGCATGATAAAGTGCCACAACTGTAAAAGAAATGGCAATATTGTTCATAGTGAAGGAACCCTTGAAATAGTCATATAATGGCATTGATCCAACGAAGGTAATGGGTGAAAGTTCTGTCTATTGAATTATGAAGTATATTTAAGACTGTTCTATTAGATTATAAGATGTTAATTGTAATTATGGAATACTTTTAGAACTTCAAGTGTCTTGTATTTGATGGGTCACTGTCTTTGTGCTTTTGTCTACAATTATGTTACTTGAATAAGGTCAAACCAGAATGTGTTCTTACAGCTGTTGCATTACCCAAACACACCATTTCGTTGAGGAAATTATAAACTTGTAAAATGTTTGCATTCATTTCCCTGTCTTAAACATTTACTGAAAATTGGCAATGCCCCAAACTTCAAAACAGGGACAGATTTATTGTCCTATATAAGGAATTAGAATTTTTAAATGTAACAAGAGCACCTGAACAAGGTCATTTAGATTAGAAATTTTGATAGGGAATGATGGGTATTTTCTGTGTCCTCATAAATCACTGCATTGTATTTTACATGCAGTGTAACGCACTGTACGGCATGCAGTTAGTACTGTAATCAGAATTTGAGTGTACTGCATCAAAAGTTTGGCCTTGCACTGTGGGAGCTCAGTGAAACCCAAGATGCATAACTTTGTTCCTGTTTCGATAACAGGAGGAATGTTTAAGAGTCCATACTGTAATTTTCAGTTTGCAGTTTTTATTGATAAACACTACCACTTTTTCAGCCAATGAAAATTAGTTCTCTGAATGTTCTTGTTGGCTGATCTTAAATTAGTCTGCTAATTGCTAGCTTTATGCATTTTGCTTGGGAGAGGTCAAGGCACTGGATGTCTATATGTAGTCAGAATGACTTGACTGTTCGAATGTTTGTAAACCTGAGTTTTATTATGCTGGATTAACCCGAGTCTTATTATGATGGATTTCTTGTTGCTTCCATTATCACTTTACTGTATGTAAAAATAGGAGGTGTTTAAGCATTTTGTTATTATAAACAAACCATTTAATCAAAGAAAAATAATTTTGATCAAGACATTGATTTTTTTTTTAATCATCTACTGCAAATACTAATCAAAAACCCTTTAAGTGCCTTGAATTTGAGTCTTACTAGCATAAACAACCTGTATGATCTGGGAAACCTGATAATTTGTAAATAAATATTTGATCTCAGTAAAACAGAGTATGACATTTTTGATCTTCCTCTCATTTGTTGTTATCATGATATTGCACTAATGGTAAATTATTTTCTAATATTGCATGGGATTGTATTAATTTAGTATATTCACCAATTAGCATTAAATCTCTATAGAGGGACAAAAAGCAAGTTTTGACCTTAACTGTTAAGAAAACCAATAAGTGGTGTACACAGCAATAGGAAAATTGTGTTTTTATAGTTAGTTAGTTAGGTTTGTGTATTGTGTATTCTAGATTCTTATACACATTTCTCCATGGTTAGAGAAGAGCAAAATTGTTAGTAAAAGGCAAAGTACAGCCAGGCCTCGGCACATGTTTCCCCCAGCTGTGATTTCATCATTTTAACCCACACAATCTAAAACAAACGTTTCCCTCCAGATTTCCGCGGTATGTTTCACGATTTGTGAAACAACTTCTCCCTCCGTGTTTAATGGTTGTTGGAATCCAAAAAGTTTTATTACTGTCACCTACAGCCCTTTAACTTGTTACTTCATAATTAACCTTACCTAGACCTGATTGTAAAAACTGTCCAGTCCAGCTCTCCTTTTAAAAAGTGTGAATCGGTTCAACTGATTCTTTAAAAAGGTTCGATTCACAAAAAGCAGTGATTAGTAGTATTCGCGAATCGGACACCGCCATTTTGAGTTAGCTTGATTTGCTTTTTGTGAATATATAACAAATAATGTCGTGCACTCATTTTAAAATGCACATTCTTGTCCACGGCCAAGAACAATAGCATACGTACACAGTCAGGCAGCGTGACGCAGCTGCGCAGTGAGAGTGACGCCCAGCAGATAAAGGCAGACGCTTCCTTCTAGCAGCAGAAGAGCAGACGATTAAAGTTGTGTAACGACGCGCATGAAGTTTCAAGATACCGAGCTTGGGTTATTTTCCCGTTATCAGCCGCTGGTTTCTCTTTCAGATGCAGTATATTCGGTGACAGTTTCTGGTGTATTAAAAACGACAGATTAAAACAATGGTAAGTTGTTTTGTCTTTGAAGCTTTTTATTTATTTATTTTGTGTTGGAAGTTTGTTACGCTGTCATTAGTTATTCAACTAAAAATATGGACATGTGAGGACAGAAGAATTTTTAAAGGCAAACGGTTTAGACAAACTTAAAAGCAGACATTTAACTATATGCAAACATTTGCTTTATCTATTATCTATGCATTTTTTTTAATTTTATGGTCCAAACAGGTTTAGTTTCATCATCTATATTTTTATATCATGCCTCTTTGCATTATGAAAGTAAAATGATACTTTGATTTTGATGACTAGACGATTATTGCTTTGACAGTCTATATATAGAATAGCAGCTCAAACGTAATTTGAGGATTGTGATACAGTTCTAGGACTACTTGATTAGCATTGATTGCTCAAGTCAGACAACATTTCATTTTTAATGAGTTGTTTGGATTTTTTTCTCCCATGTTAAAAGTAATCTTGAATGTCATCTTGAAGGTCATTAACCCTTACTGTTGGTTCATCTCCGGTGGCTTGAGATGACAACAAGAAGTGTTTAGTTGAAACACACAAGGGGACTTTTCCCAGTCTCAAGGAAATTCCATATTCATTATAACAGCCAAAATGAGAAAGGAAGGAAGGAGGCAAAGAAAGGATGTAAAAAGAGATATGTATCCTGTTCATAATATGCGACGAGTGATGAAAAACTGATTATTAACATGTTCTTCGGTTATAAGTTTTTGTTTTTATACTTTGTGCTTCTACTGTTTTTAAAAGGGGAAGATTTCCATACTATATCTCAATATTACAATTGTATTTATTTACATATTTCTTTATATATGCAATGGCCCATTTCATGGTCGTATTTAACTAAAATCTTGTTTCCCAAACTTCTTTACTCTGATCCATAAGATCTATATCATCGTTTTGCTTTAGCACAGATATTTACGTATTAATTATACACCAATATTTATTTATTTGTACAGTGTGTGTGTTTAATCCATTTTATGTTTGTATTTTATGACATTCTTATCAGTTGTTTTTGTCGATTCATATCAATTTGTCACTGGTTTAGCTTTAGTATCCTAATGTGGTTATTTTTATATATATACAACAGATATTTATACACAGATATTTATTAAATTTTTTTATTTTTTTATTTTTTTAAATATGCTCACTGCCCTACTGAAAAAAAGTGAAAATTCATGTGAAGCTCTACAAAACAATATATGGGTTTCTCCTTCCTTGTAAAATATTTATTTTGATATTCCAAACACAATTCTAATGTTAGTTGCAATTTACTATTTACTAGTTTTAACCTCGCTATTCCTATTAAAACAGACTTGTGACCTACTTTTCGGCCGTGACACACCAGTTGAGAACCACTGTTCTATTGTGTACAGCTCTCACGTAAGATGGCATGAATAATAAGGGGTATTTCCTGTAAAATGAATAATTTCATTGATCATTGTGTGACCGTTTCCTATCTATGATGGGCCACTCATCAACTAATCCTTGACCTCAAGTCACATTTGCATCCTTCTGAGCACAAAGAGAGGAATTAACATTCTGACTATATATATATATATATGTATATATATATATATATATATATATATATATATATACATACAATGCTCTTGTCAGGGAGGTCACGATCTCTAAATGGTTCTCATGGGTTTTGTGGACCTCAGCCATGTTGTTTTCACAAAGGCCTCATTGTGGGGTTTGATGCAATAACTTGTTGAGATGCACAGTTTCTCTGTCTCTCCCCTGAGCTGATCCATGTGAAACTTTGAGAGCAGAGGCACTGTTCCAGAATTCCATTCCCAGTGCTTGTTGTAAACAGAACTCTAAGCCCAAAATCATGGAAGGTGTCCAGGAAGTCGTCATTGCCATTTTTGTTTTTAAAGAGTCATTGATTGCATTTCTCTTCTGTTAAACATCTAATAGGACAATTTAGTCCCTCATAGGGAATATTATGTCATTGCAGAAATGAATTGATGATAATGTATGTTGTGTAAAGGTCATTCTCTGCTTCCCAATATATCTATTTCATCTCTCTACAGGAGAATGGGCAAAGCCGCCTCCATCAGGCACACCAGGATGTGGAGGATATCAAAGGTATCATGCTTAATAACATAGAAAAGGCTGACGAGCGTGCAGGAAAACTCGGGGAGCTTGAGGACAGAGCTGATAAACTCCTTGAAAAGGTGGATCTTTTGTGACGGCTGTTTTCCTTGATAGTATATATTATCCTTTAATACATATTTATTTTATGCATTTATAACTGCTTGACAAAAAGCATGCCCACTTATTTATGCGTTCTGTGGTCTTATGGTCCTGTTTTCATGGTTTGAGTTTTCGGATGACCATAAACTGGGTTTCTAGGGAAAGCAAGGGCATGTCAAAGTCTATAAATAGTGTCTAGGTGGGGTGTACGGAAAACCTGAGTTTAGTTTACCTCGTTAATTATAGAAAGCCATTTCCTTTTGTTATGAAATGAACAAAACTTGTGTAATAGCAAGTTCACTTTGGTTTCCTGTTTTATCACATGTAATATTAAATAATTTTAATGTTTGTACTTTTTCAGAGTGAACAATTCTCAAAGACCTCGACTAAGGTGAAACAGAAGAAGCGCTGGGAGAATATTAAGTACAAAGTGATCATAGCAGCAGTTGTAGCTGCAGTGTTCCTCATCATTATTGTAGCTTTGACTGTGAGCTTAAGCAGAGAGGACAGTAAAAACACACTTGAAGACACGTCGGCAATACAAGGAGATGGCTAGAAGATAAGCAGTCAGATAAGAAGATGAGTGAACATAAGTTGTGTTTGAAATTCTTCAAAATACCCCCTTGAAAGTCTTGCTTCTAATACTTTTGTAAAAGTAAAGAAGAGGGACGTTTTATAGATTGATAAATGAACAAACTAAATCTGTCATGCTCCTTTTTTTTCAAGAGGATGCTAAAAAATAATGTGGTTGATAAAAATGGTACCATGGTGTCACTATAATTTATTAAATTATAATACTTTGATTTTTAAATTGTAATACACATTAGTATGTGACATTAATGGTAACAGTTTACATGCATTCTTTTTGGACTAAACATTAGCCATAAATTAGATAAATCAGTGCCAACCACGGAAAGTGTAGCAGGGAAAAATATGTTAGATGGCGTAGACTTTTTCAGGGAGTAGAGCATTGTTTATTAATCTTGTTCTTGAAAAAAAAAAAAAAAACTTTCTTCATTCCTTTTTTCATCAGTGAATAGTGTGTGTGATGATCTCAAAATCAAAAAAATGTCTGAGTTTGGTCTTTCTCAAATTATTTACAGAAGAATAAAAGCCTGTTTTCCAGCCTTGGTTCCCACAGCAATACATATTTTGGATGTCTTTATATGATAGACCCATTTCAGGTCTCTGAGTTTCTACTTATGAGCTGATGAGTTTAATCAGATGTGTTTGATTAAGGAGACATACAAAATGTGCATTATTGGGAGTAATCCAGATCCTGATTTGGGACATATATTGTGTGACTTTGGCAGGTTTGTGCTAAAATTTATCTAAAGGTTGTAAAATGTTGTTATGATTATTATGACTTTAACCACCATAGAAATTGAGGAGGGCATATTCCCTCAGAATTCATATTTATCAGAGAACTATTTCTGTGATTTTTTTATTCAATATCCAGTTCTTAAAATATTACATTTTGGTCCCCCTCAATCTTGAATAATTCCATCCTTGGCCATTACGATTTTAAAGCAGATTACTGTAAAAGTAGTCATGACTTGATATCCAAATTTTGCTGTTAAAAACAGCTTTCTATATATATATATATATATATATGTATGTGTGTGTGTGTGTGTGTGTGTGTATAAATATAAATGTTCCTTATGAAAATATACTGTATCTGACTTTTTTTTCTCATTGTGTCTTATTTATTTATGGATTATATTTGTTTCGTTTTTTATAATGACTTAGTGTGTTCACAGTGACAGACAGACAGGAAGCAAAACAGGAAGCAAGTTATGAGTATAATGTAATGAAACTAAGTTGATTATCATTTTAAAAATTATAAATGATCGATTTAACCATTTCCATGTGTACTGTATAACTAAATTAATATGAAGCTTGAGTTATAAAGTTATAAGAGAACATTTAAGCTACAGCTTGTACGAAAAAGCAAATACACCTGTAAAAAAATGGCATGGGTCTAATTACATTAACCACGGTTTTGAAAATTAAAATATATATGATTTTATATCTACTTTTTGCAGCGTGACTTAAATGTTAATTATGCAGAACATAAAAATACATTATGATATATTTTATATAATATAAAATACATTTTCTCTGATTCTAACAACCAGTGTGATTAAGAATAAAATTCTTTAAAATAAAAAACGTTTTATTACCCCCCCCCTCCTCAAAAAAAAAAAAAAAAAAAAAAAATATATATATATATATATATATATAAAACATAGATTTTCCAGATTCACTGTCAATAATTGCTGGCACATAAGTGAAGAATAAACATACTATAGTGTTTTTTTTTTACGATTTTCTTCAGAGGTGCTGTCATCATGTTAACAGCTGTAAGCGCAAGATAGATTAAAGTGACTATTACATTTTGAATATGGATATTGTTCTTACAAAAACGCATCGATTCGCTACAGCAGGCTTTTTTTCACCCCCTGGAGTCGTGTGAGACACCTATTTTAATGGATGAGTTTTTTATTGAACTTCTCAAGGACTGATGCAGTGCAATACCCACCGAGTGCCATTAAACACTTTTACAAAAGAAAGTCATTTGCCTAATTTATGGCTTAATTTTCATTTTTGGATTAACTAACCCTTTAATGTCCAGAGCGATGTTTTCTTTAATCCCACTCCCACTGAATTTCTGGCCTACTCCCACAAACATTCTAATATTGAATATAATTTATTTTCATGAAGCCATCATCAATGTGGAGTATTTAGTGAAAGTGAAGTGACATTCAGCCAAGTATGGTGACCCATACTCAGAATTTGTGCTCTGCATTTAACCCATCCGAAGTACACACACACAGAGCAGTGAACACACACACACACACTGTGAGCACACACCCGGAGCAGTGGGCAGCCATTTATGCTACGGCACCCGGGGAGCAGTTGGGGGTTCAATGCCTTGCTCAAGGGCACCTAAGTCATGGTATTGAAGGTGGAGAGAGAACTGTACATGCACTCCCCCCACCCACAATTCCTGCCGGCCCGGGACTCGAACTCATAACCTTTCGATTGGGAGTCCGACTCTCTAACCATTAGGCCACGACTTCCCATTTACAGGTGCATCTCAATAAATTAGAATGTAGTGAAAAAGTTCATTTATTTCAGTAATTTAACTCAAATTGTGAAACTCGTGTATTAAATAAATTCAATTCACACAGACTGAAGTAGTTTAAATCTTGGTTGTTTTAATTGTGTTGATTTTGGCTCACATTTAACAGAAGCCCACCTATTATGGCCAGTGCGCTACTTTGGGCACAACTTTAACCACCAACCAACCACGGCATAGCCCCCCGGCCCCGCCCCGCACCGCTGTCCTCTTTTTCGAAAACTAAAATTTGGTTACCCTATTTTGCACCGCGCAGGTTTACCGAATGCAGCGCTCACATGAAACGCTTTAACGGCGCGCGTGATGTTGCTAGCTACCCCACTGAAATGATGGTCTTTGCTCCTTGACTGATGTTTCCAAAAATGTTTAATATGTTGACATTCAAGTAGACACCGTAAGAACTACAAACACACAAACAAAACAACAATACAAAACCTGACATTATATTATGCATCTTACAAATTTACAAAATCATTTACCTTATTACCCTTTTCAGTGAGACGCACAAGTACAATAAAAAAGGAAGAGAAAGGGGCCGTTCACATATCGCGCCTAAAAACGCGTGGAAAACGCTAGGCTTGCCCCTTTCTCCTCCAAGCGCTCGGGCAGTTGCGCTACTGAGGCATCTGTCGTTGCTAAGCAACCATGACCCGCTCTCTCCATGAAGACGCGAAAATTTTAGCAAAGAATAAATGGATTTGCAGCACTAAAAATCGCTTTCAGTAGCTCTGCTACTAAGTTTATTTAAAAATGGATACCCATACAGCTATGATCAGCTGTTCCTTCATCTTGGCTGAGCTCTCAACGTTGTTACGGGAAAGGATGAAGCTGATTGGTTAGTTCTTGTCACATGACCCGCGGTGCGCTTGCGGCATTCTGAAAAGTCAGGGGCGTCGGACTGGGGGTAAAACCAGTACTGATTACCAGGGCCCCAAAGGAAGAGAGGACCCTTGAAAAGTCTGGAATATATATTTTCAAGGGGAGGGGGGCCCATTAGGACTGCCTATGCATAGGGCCTGGGATCTTGTGCAGCGCCCCTTTGAAAAGTTGAGATGTTTTTAACTCGATGCGGTGTGGACACGCCTGGAAAAAACCATAGACAGTAAAAGAAATGGACACAGCGACCCCATTGGATTCAACGGAGACAAGTGAAGTCAATTAGAAGCACTTACTTCCTGGGGGTCGGGCGTACTGCGCAGACTCAAACTGAGCTTGATGACGTAGATGTCATCGTGAGCAACCTGTAAATCTTCTAATCGCTGTGCCAAGGGAAATCTGAATCACCCACCGAATCTTCCAGAGAAGTCGAGCGTGAACAGGAGCAAATTTTGGTAAGTATTCTGATTAATTATTTCCCTTGACTTCATGCCTCCACGTCCCCCCGATAGCCTCACAGACAGTTAAAGATTTCCTGCAAGCTTCTCCTCCTGTCCATACGGTAATTTCTCTACTGTGCGACAGAGAGTCGCTGGTTATGACGCAATCGTTAGCCTATTTTTTTTTTTACAAAAACTGCTTCTACGGGACCATAACGTAAGATACAAGGTAATGGAGCCTTTATACATTTTTGTGTTTCTTTAGAAATAATTAATGGACAAATGGAGTCTTTAAACACCTCAGATGTAAAGTTATTCGCTGTCAAAGTGACGCCAAAATGAATGGGAGTCAACTGAATGCTAACAGCAGGTGGGGTTCCGCTAGCCAATGGCGGCACCCAGGGGTGCTTCAAAAAATTATGAAACATCTCGGTTACGTATGTAACCACGGTTCCCTGAATAGGGAACGAGATGCTGCGGTGACGTCACCGAATGGGAACACCCCTCGGTGTGACGAATGTCTGAAGCCCTATACCATCCCGCCAATCCTATTGGCCAAGTAGCGCTTGGCACCGCCCTACGCATGCGTACGCATCGTATACCTGAGTGCTGCGCGCTATATCGCTCAGATTTCATGAACTGAAGAAATGCTATCAAGGTACGGAACGGCCGGGACCACAGCATCTCGTTCCCTATTCAGGGAACCGTGGTTACATACGTAACCGAGATGTTCCCTTTCATAGGTCACTTCGATGCTGAGGTGACGTCACCGTATGGGAATCCTATACCATCACGCCTGACGTACCTGATAGTTGGAATCCAAGGAAAGCATCTGTTCAAGCGGTCAGAACCCGGGAGCCACCGTTTGGGGGTGCAACCTCCATTCCCCCTGCTCCAGAGTCTGTCTGGACAGCAAAACCACTCCGAAGTTCAAACGTCCGGGGACATAAACCACTCGGATCGACAGAAATCTGTTCTGAGACCAAAGAAGAATATTTCTTGCCAGCCTGCACAGGGGGCGAGAGCGTAATCCTCCTTGATGATTCAGATACGACACAACCTCTATTTTGTCTGACCTGAGTAGTACATGACGGCCGATCAGCAGATTCGAGAAATACTGGAGAGCTAGAAAAAGCGCCAGTAATTCCAACCTGTTTATATGCCAACTGCGTTGTGTCGCCGTCCATACTCCGTGAGCTGAGCGCCCTTGACAAACAGCTCCCCAACCGGTCAAAGACGCATCCGTCGTGACAGTCTCTCGGGAAGCACAAATCCCCAGCCGAACTCCAGCTAGAAGGAATTCGGTTGACATCCATTGTCTTATTGACATAACACACCTCCATGTCACCGAAATCGTCCGATGAGGAAGACAACAGGGTGAAATGTTCTGGCTTGTCGTCCACCACTGAAAAGGGCGCAAATGAAGTAAGCCCAGACGGATTACAGTCTAAAAAGTCTGAGGCACAAACTCACCGTCACTGTGCGACCCACTTGAAGTGACGCACACATGACGCGAGAGACTGAGGGCGCGGGAGAGATAGTCTTGCTGTCATCGCGCGAGAGTCCAAGTTTATTCCAGAAGGTTATCTGCTGAGAGGGAATTAAAACACTCTTCTAGAAATTCGTGCATAAGCCAAGGCTGTTTAGATGATTCAGCACAAGATCCTGATGGGAGTGTGCTTGAGTCTGCGATTGTGCTTAACACCAGCCAATCGTCCAGGCAATTCAATACACAAACGCCCTGGAGCCACAATAGGGCCAGAACTGCGTCCATGCGTTTCGAAAATACTCGAAGAGCCAAGGCTAAGCCGAAAGAAGAACACAGTATTGATACGCTTTGCCCTCTAAAGCGAATCTGGGAGGGGACTACTTTTATAGCCCACAGAGGTGCTCCTGCCGCAGCACCACGATTTGGTTAACAACCATGGGAGATTTCCACGGCAAAAAGGTGGGCCTTTCTGAACTGAATGGTGTATCCGTGACTAATTGTGCGTAACACCCATTGTGAAAATGCCGGGCAAGCTCTACCCTGCGGCCCATAAAACGTAGTGGTTTCCAAGCCTCCGCCTGCAGCGTTCCACATGCATTAACGTCCGAGCACGGAAAGCTCACATCGTCCGTAAGCAAGGAAAGCGCATGTGTAAAAGTCACTACGTTTCATTGTGTCTAATCCTGAAGCGTATCCATGGCAGAATTAAATGAACATCGGGTCACGCCGCTAGCATGATTACAGCAGCTGTGTGAGCCGTCATAAACATGCTGTCTTAGTCAGCCTCTTGTGCCGTCCCTCAAACTCTGAAGGCTGGATTGTGCAGAGTGTCTGAGGGGGCACTTAAGTGATAACTCAATCCAATGATGCTCGAGGTGCCTTCGCTGCAAGACAGTCAATGTTAGAGCGTGGGGACTGCAGTGAGAGGGTTGGATGTGCATTAGCAGTCCAACAGCACTCTCTAGTGGAGGGCACAGTCCCTGACGAACAAGAAGGGAAGCGTATGCGTAAAAGTCGCTGCGTTTCGTTGTGTATAATCCTGAAGCGTAACACGGCAGGATTTAATCCAACAAGATAAACATCGGGCCACGCCGCTAGCGAGAATGCGGAAGCTGTGTGAGCCCTCATAAACTGGCCGTCTTTGTCAGCCTCTTGTGCCGTCCCTCAAACTCTGAAGGCTGGATTGTGCAGAGTGTCTGAGGGGGCGCTCAAATGATAGCTCAATCCAATGATGCTCGAGGTGCCTTCGCTGCAAGACAGTCAATGTTAGAGCGTGGGGACTGCTGTGAGAGGGTTGGATGTGCATTAGCATTCCAACAGCACTCTCTAGTGGAGGGCACAGTCCCTGACGAACAGGAAGGGAAGCGTATGCGTCAAAGTCGCTCCGTTTCATTGTGTATAATCCTGAAGTGTAACACGGCAGGATTTAATCCAACAAGATAAACATCGGGCCACGCCGCTAGCGAGAACGCGGCAGCTGTGTGAGCCATCATAAACTGGCCGTCTTTGTCAGCCTCTTGTGCCGTCCCTCAAACTCTAAGTGTCTGAGGGGGCGCTCAAATGATAGCTCAATCCAATGATGCTCGAGGTGCCTTTGCTGCGAGACAGTCAATGTTAGAGCATGGGGATTGAGGACGAGAGGCTTTTGCCGTCCAACTCAGGTTTTTGTAATGTCGGCGAGATTAGCCAAGGTGGCGCTCGACCGTTAACATCCCCGTCATAGAACGGTTCACTGCTCGGGCAGTATGTTTGGTAGCACTTAGCACCAAATCTGTTGCCCCCACAGCTTTTTCACAGCCTCCTGTTGTAATATCTTTCTCGTTTAGAACCGCCATAAGTGAAGTAAATTTGCAGAGATTAGAAGTGACTCGACACGCCTTCGACGAGACTTTAGGCCGCGGCCGAGTTCACCGCGATCCGTTCGACTAGAGAGTTCGTCCACAGCGGCATCGCTGTATAATAGCAGTCCGCCATGTCAGCAATGGTGGCGAAACCCGTTTTTCGGCGTTCGTGACGTGCTCTGATTAAGGCTGCTTCCAGGACCTCAAAACTGAAATCTGCTGATTAACACGCTCGAGTGGGGGAGAGTGAGCAAAGTGGAAAAACTCCAGTGCATCACTGTATTCATAGTCAAAGCCGCACAAATCGCCCCAAATCACCACCTCGTGCGGTGCCTCGGTGACTGCAGAAGCATAACGGTGGGGGTTAGACGCGAGGAGACCTATAGAAAATACACTCCAGAGCGCAGATTCTTTTTTTTTTTTTTTACTGTAGCCGTAGGCTATCACGGAGAGAACATGTAGAGAGGCTGCTAACAAACCTCTCATGAGTGCCTCCTCGTGATAAACCTATTATACGGCTCTTACCTTTTGTTGAGTCATCGCGTCCGCGAAGAGGAGTTGAACACTGCTCGAAGAAAAAACTGCTGAGAACCCGAGATGGTTTCCTTAGGGCACAGATGATTCGCTTTCCTGAAGGAATGAAATCTAAGCGAAATAGCGCGCGGCACTCAGGTATACGATGCGCACGCATGCGTAGGGCGGTGCCAAGCGCTATTTGGCCAATAGGATTGGCGGGATGGTATAGGGCTTCAGACATTCGTCACACCGAGGGGTGTTCCCATACGGTGACGTCACCGCAGCATAGAAGTGACCTATGAAACGGAACCCTGCCCCCCTGGAAAAAACGAGCGCATCGCACCGCACCGCATGCGCGTCGCGACCACGTCGCTTCCATTATGAGCGCACATACCGCGCGCCTACATTGGAAATAACGAACTTGAGTGCGCAAAAGACGCGATATGTGAACGGCCCCAAAGACGGCACAAAATGCAGGCTGAGTCCTTCACAAAGCACACACACACACTTAAATAGCGGAAATGTGTCGCTCTTTATACGGTTCCAATTTGCTCATTAAGTTAACTTTATAAAAGTCCTTTAACTGCTCCATACAAAAAAAGGTCAATGCAAGACTCCATATATTTAATTTAACAAATTCATTACAACAGTTCATTACACGTGACCCTTTAAGTCAGTCCACCGTGAGCAACTGAAAGCTTCTCTTCAAACTGCACGTTCATCATTAATTACTGGACCGACCCATTGATAACTTTCCCATTCAGCCCTACATCTGGAGAGTCTAGTGTTCGAAGTACAGACTTGAGCTCTTAACGTTAGATGTATTAAACCGCAGCACGCAGGTTTAGCGCGCGTTATGGAGACCCAGTCGCTGAAAAAAAAAATGCAACCATGCGCAAATTAGCTTATCTATTATTACTTATTTTAAGGGATGAGTGGCAACTCTACTGCGCGCTGAAATGAGGAAACGCCACCACGTGGAGAATCTTCACTTGTAATGACTTAACATTTTGGCCAACAACAAAAAAAAAAGAACATTATTTTACTGCACAACATCAGATACACGTTTAACATTATTTCCTTCTTGATCTGGTCAGGCTTCTTATCACAGAATGACGCACAATATTTTATACACTGGAATAACGGCTAAATGTATAATTATAAATATAACTGTTATGATGATGCAGGAGATGAACCCAATTGCAGACAGTAGTCACAGCAACACAGTTTATTGTACAAATAACAGGAAAAACAAAGCCCACGAGGGGGAAAAACAAGGGCAAGACTGACGAGAGAAGACAAAACTAGACTAACACTTGACAAACTACACTATAACAAAAACAGGATCAAACTTCTACTTAGACAAGACTTTCAATAGATTTACTCACGGACAGATCTCACATAGATTAACACGCAATGTTAGACAATGTACCGACACAGGACAGAGAACATGAGGGGATTAAATGTACCGAAGTCTTGGGTCTTCCAGACGAGGGCTGTGGACAAGGAATCTGGGCAGGTTTGGATGGGGACACACGAGGAACAGTCTTAGGGGAAACAGTTCGGGGTGAAATGGTGACAGGGGCGTCCGGGGAAACACACAGGGGTAGAGAAAGCGATGACACGGGAGACAAAGCAGGGTATGAAGCGGGTGACTGTGGGACAGGACCCTGTTTGAGAGGACAGATGGACCGGACTAGTCCCTCTGGGCCGATGACTCCAGGCCGCGTTAGACTCCGAGCTGACTTCTGAACAGGACTTGATTCATCAGAATCATTCAGGCTAGACGTAAATGATTCTCTTGTATCCTTCAGACCTAATCCACTTGGCTCAGGGGAAGTGCTGTCTGATGTCGTGGGTTCGGAACTTAGAAGATTGATTCTGGGTGGCATTTCGAGAATCTTGACCAGAGCGGAATGATAATCTGAAACAGCTCGAGCAGCTAAGACGACAGGCATCGTCTTAGGGGCAGAAACAGCTTGTAGAACCTCTCTAGCTGCTAAGTCGGCCGCAACTCTCTCAGCAGATCCGGGGGTAGCGCCTGCAGCAGCGGGCCCTGGGACAGCGCTTGCAACAGCGGGCTCTGGGACGGCGCTTACAGTGGCGGGCTCTGGGACAGCGCTTGCCGTGGCGGGCTCTGGGACAGCGCTTGCCGTGGCGGGCTCTGGGACAGCGCTTGCCGTGGCGGGCTCTGGGACAGCGCTTGCCGTGGCGGGCTCTGGGACAGCGCTTGCCGTGGCGGGCTCTGGGACAGCGCTTGAAGTAGCGAGCTCTGGGACGGGCTGAGATGAAGGACGAGAGGCTCCCTTTCTCCTCTTCTTTCTCTTAGGTCGCGGTGTGGAAGTCATAGCCGGACTTGTGACCGGCTGGAGAAGCTCAGAGGGATCTGTGACTTGAGTTGGAAGGGCAGTCTCAGGCAGCGCTGACTCAGTCGAGGATGACTCCGACGGAGAATCCCACGAAGTCCGTCTCCCTCGTTTGCCACGAAGATCAACGGGAGTGGATGGGACCTCGGAAGACGTGGAGTGAGCCTGGTCCCCTAGAGAAACAACAGCCAGGACCCGACCCTCCAGGATCACGGGCAGTTTGGCTGGTGGCGACAACACGGTGGGACCCTGCGGCTCCTTTCGACATAGACAGTTCACCATGTCCCGGAACGGGCAGTGGACCAGCTTCTCCCGTTCAGCCAGAGGTGGGGGAACCTTGAGGCCAGCAAGGAAGTAGCGATTTAGGAGGATGTCAGGTAAGAAAAACCTCCTTTCTTCTGCGACTCGAGCGTACTCTTTCAACAGCTGCTCCCCCTGAGGGGGAATTGGGAGCTTTCCCTCCCTCGAGTCAGAAATGGTCTTGAACCACCAGTCTTCAGGAAGATCCAATTGCTGATTGCCAGGGGAAGGCAAACTGTCTGCTGGGTTCTGCTTTGGTCGGTACATTCTGTTATGATGCAGGAGATGAACCCAATTGCAGACAGTAGTCACAGCAACACAGTTTATTGTACAAATAACAGGAAAAACAAAGCCCACGAGGGGGCAAAACAAGGGCAAGACTGACGAGAGAAGACAAAACTAGACTAACACTTGACAAACTACACTATAACAAAAACAGGATCAAACTTCTACTTAGACAAGACTTTCAATAGATTTACTCACGGACAGATCTCACATAGATTAACACGCGATGTTAGACAATGTACCGACACAGGTCAGAGAACATGAGGGGATTAAATGGGGAGCAAACTAATCAGGAACAGGTGACACAGGTGAAAGCAACAATCTAATGATTACAAGACGATGACAAGGGGACGCGGTAAGGTGACAAGACAACGCAAGCACATGGCCCAAACAAATGGCCATGTGCTTGCACATAAAACATGGGCCTGTCATGATCCTACCTCAAGACCAGGAAAAATCAGAGACAAGAAGGCAGAATCATGACAATAACTTTACATAATTATTAAAACACTCGAGGTGGTTTTATAAAAACACAGATAAACATTGTCGCAGTACAGTGTTTGTTATCTAAATGTTCTTTTTGAATGTCATAATTAGAAGCGTTTCTGTCATTCTGTTACAACGATATTTGGCTGTTTCTGTCAATATTAGGGATTTCTTGGAGCATCCTGAGTTTTAGTTCTTCTACAAATGTATATCGGTATGTGGATTTTCTACGCGAGGGCGCCATCAGGCGTCTAGTGTGAATGAAACACACATTACATTGAGTTCAGAGCACTAAATAATGGCCAATCCATAAAATAATACTTTTTTTTCTTTTTCTTTTTTAAGTAGCATATACAAATAGCAAATAAAATAATAATAATAATACAAATATAACTAAACCAATAAACTGTGGTAAAAAAAACAACAACCGGAGGTAGCCTATTTATTAAACCATGGGCTAACTGTAATATTGCATCCTTACTGTTTACTCTGAAGTACTGTATAACATGAATATCACAAACTGAGTGCAGACCCTGATTATTAACCTATAATAAACATTAAATCTTGCAAATCTACCCCTTCTCAAAATCATTCCCATTGTTGGACTGGTGTTTGAGGCTGATCTTTACACCACCAAGCACATTTCTCACTGGGTGCTGCCTGATAGTATAACTTATATAAACTATAATATGAAACTATTTAGGAGAGGTTTTTAAACTTTAATAACTTTACAATTATTAATAAAGTAATAAAATAATAGATTGTTTTGTTCGTGACCAATGATTTTGTTACAATTTCAGAAGGCCTGTAATGCTGTTGAGCTGTTTTGTTTCATCAATAGGTGGCAGCACATCAATTATTGCTGCTAGGAACTGTTTTGTTCAATTTAATTTGAATGAAATGAGATGGAATCAAATCATATATAAATATTAGATATAAAAAATATTTTTCAAAAACCTAAACTTATTTCAGCTCATTTAAAATTTTAATTCAAGCTGAAGCACTAAAAAAATAAATATAATAAATATAAAGCTAAATAGGAATAATAATAAAAAAAGAAAGTAAAAAATAATTAAAACTTAAGTATTATAATACAAACTGAAAATACAAAATAAAAAACAATTCAAGATATTAATGAATAAATATTGCTAAACAACCCCACTGCTCTGAACTTAATGGAAATGCTCACTAATGCAGAAGTTTTTGTGCAGGTAGTTCATTAGAGATTGACCCATCCTCCTTTAACTTACAAATAAATGTTTAAATCATTGTATTAAATGATAATGTTAAATCATTTTAATACTTTAGAAATAATTATTTCTTCATGTTTCTCGTGCCTCAGCTTCCACTGGAGGGCGCTCTGGCCACATATGCATTCATGTGAGTGAGTGAAAAACAAATACTCGCTTACCATTATAGCTCCAGGTAAAACTATACAAATGAAATTGTTCAGTTTAAGATGCAACAAATGTTTTACTTAAATGAAAGTATCTACGTTTTAAAGTAATATATATATATATATATATATATATATAAAGAAGAATCTATCTCCGGAGTCCTTGTCTCATATGCAACTCAAACTCACATGACCAAATCAATATTAGATGAGGAAAACTGACAGTATTTTAGGTTTTATACTTATCATTAACAAAAGTGTCCTCGCATTTAAAAAACTCAAACCACAGCAAGATGGTGTAGTTACTGCAACAAACAGCAGGGCCTGATCAGGTCATACTGACCAGGCAAACCTTCTCTTTAAGGTCTTAATCCATATATATATATATATATATATATATATATATATATATATATATATATGATGCTGGGAGCATAAACTCTCTAAGCTTCCTTATCAAGCCACACACTGCTCTATCTAGTGACAACATCAGTCAGCATCAGGTGTGGAAGTTTAGACAGGTGAATATTTTTTTCAGTGCATTAATCAGATATATCCTCTGGCTTCTCCTACTCCCTGGACACAGCACTGCATCAAACAGGAGGACTGCATCATCATGTTCAGTTTAAGGATCAGGTGTTCACTTTTTGGGAGGTGAACAGTCTTGCTGATGTGACGAACAATTAAATAAGCAGAACTATACTAATTTTATTCAGCAGATTTTGATGAGACATTCAGCAAAGCGACTTGCACCACAAGCATGGCAACATGTTTTAATGGCAACAACTCAAGTGAGACTTCTGGGGGAAAAATGGACTAGGCTCTGTTGCCGTCTTTTGATTGTTATTAGTTTGTAAACATGATGAAATCTCAGAAGACCAACTGAGGAACATAAAATAAAAATGAAATAAAAATGATTATTTGAATGTCTTAAAGTTTGGTAGTCCAATCAAATGATGAGTCAAGAAAGAGATTTGAGACTCTTGGCTGATTTCACTATGATTCATCACTCTTGGGATTCACTACTTCACACCAAAAGCTCTGAAATACTGCTCATTTTGGCACATGTGCACAGATTACATACATACTATATACAGAAGTAGAATCCCAGCTAACAGGAAACGTTCTCGGTACTTTTGCTAACATTCAGGTCAATGTCGTCTTTGGGCAATTTTTACTGGGGCATGAGTCCCAGTAAAACAGCACTGTGTAAATGATTACTGATAAATCCTCGCCCATCAGTAGAGGATATTTGCCTGGATATTTACAATCCATGTTAGGAAACAAAATGCAAATGTATTCTATTGTTTGTCAGCGATGGAACAGATTGTGTGTCTTGCGAGCAAAGGAAATACAATTTTTTTATCCATAAAAAAAATAATAATAAAAAAATGGGCTCACTTTTTGATTGGAGCCTGTACCCCAGTACTGATGAAAGGCTAGAAATTTCCCTGGTTCTGGCAATGTTTTCTCAAACAACTGTTCACTGTTCTACCTGAAACATTAACAGAACACTCTTTAGAACAAAAAGCAATATTTATAGCTAGAGCCTACATTGTTCATATAACTTTTTTTTCTGTTCTAAACATTTTAGTTGGATGTCCGTTTAACATCTTTTAAATGTTACTACTTGTTTCAGAATGTTCAGAAAACATTCAAAAGTAACGTTCCAATAATGTTTGCAAAAATTATAATATGGACTATTTCCTTAATATTTGCAAAACCAAGAAAAATATAAAAGTTTTTAAAACATTTAAAAACTCTGCATTTTAAACATGCAGAGAACATTAAACATTAGCAAAACATTAATTGTTGAAACATATTTTTGTTATCTGGAATGTTAGTATGATAATGCAAACATATCCAGTATGATATAACTGGCTAAAATCAGTCATATTGCTAATAACATTGCTAAACAAAGATTTTAAAGGTCTGTGGCTCTTTGGATGTGCATCTAAGAAAAGATGACCTAGTTTCTAAATCTTCAAACAGCAGAAACAGATACCAGATTTGTAAGCTTTTCTGTCCCCTTCCAGTTCAAAATCCCTGTTCCGGCACACTCAGTTCTCATGGCTGGTTTGGGATCTATCGGGTGACGTAATTGCTTGGTGGTGGGGTCAGTTACTGCTCTGCTTTCCCTGTCATCACTAATACTAAGTTGCCTGCTGGCCGCCATGTTGATATATACTATACTGGTGGAATGTTGACCTAATTTCAAAAGTGTTGCCAACTTCTTTCAACTGAAACCAGACTTTTCACCCCAGTAGACAGTATGCTTACACCGTCTGAATTATTCCCTATCCCCTATATAGCGCACTACATGGCATTCACCATACAGAAAATATAAATTCTGTGAACAAGTGACCAGGCTTGCCAGGTTTTCACAACAAAACCCTCCTAATGGCTACTCAAAGCTAAGCCAAAACCAGCCCAGTCACATTTTGGGGGCAAAGTGCAGAGTGATGTTATTAAAACTGTTGATCCATATTGCCGAAAGTGAGAGACTGTTTTTTGAACAGTTTTTGTTATTTTTATTTCATATAAATTTTTATTTCATGGTAACTTTAGTTTTGTAAAAAAAAAATGCAGCTTCAAATGCAGCTTTCAGCAGCTGTGGTTCGCTCGATGGGTGCCTCAGTGCTGATTACGGTGACTCTGAGAAGCCAGAACGACACAGATCTCACCCACTATGGAGACTCTTTGTCTGGGTTGTGGCTGCTATGGAAACACTAGCAGAAAGAGTAAAGGTTAGAGAAACACTGATAGCTGAATATGGAATTAATAATGCAGGGTTATGCAAGGCCAAGTCTTACTTTCAGGCTGTGAGGTGTTCAGTTCACACTGACATGTGACATTTCTACGTATTTCAATTTCAATTTAGTATATTGTCATGTGCACAGTGAGGAAAAACAAGTTTCCTTGTACAATGAAATTCTTTCTTTGCGGTCCACATTGAATGCCAAGACAAGTGCAAACTATGCAAAAAAGATCAAAAACAGACATACACATATGTACAAACAAACATAATAAAGTATAGCTATGTTGCAGAAGTAGAAATATAAATTATGTGTATAGAAATATAGAATGTGCACATTTGTTTGTGGGAGTGTGCAATATTGACTTGTGATAAAACAATAGTATTGTAACATGAAATTTTGACTTGTGCAAAACAATAATATAGTAAAGTAGTAACAGTAAAGTGTTTACATGTAGCAGTGAAATGTAGTATATCTCTGTGGGCGAGTGTGCAATATTGACTTATGTATAAAACAATAGTACAGTAGCCTGTAGCAAATTGAGTGCAATTACATAATAATAATAATAACAACAGCTTTAACATTAATAATGTGCAAATCAGGTCTCTGAACCGGTTCAAGGAATGAAAACGAAAACCGGAAACGAACGAAATTTTGGCAGGAACAGAAACAAAATCAAATTTGATAGTTCCGAAAAGAATCAAAAATTTTAAATGGCCATTAACCGTTTAATAACGTTATTTTATCATTCCATTTAATATTTGAAATTTGCTGTCAACCAATCACGAATTCCAGTAGTATGCAAATGTGATGCTGAAGCCAGCGAGTGAAATGTCCTCTCAGCTGTGAACTCCAGGTAAGTCGCAATGGCAATGCACCGCCCTTAGAGTTTATCTGAGTATAGTGTGAGATGAATTCAACAGATCACACGCACCTGCAGTGCTTCTGTGAATGGAGAAAACAGAAGAACTATAGGATTACATAAAAAGGAATATAGGCATATACACTAAATATAGTTTGCTTAAATCATATTGACAGATTAACGAAACGAAATAAAAAATTTGCTAAATTACGGCTCATTATGACACGTTCCAAAATTTTCAGAAAGGAAAATGAAACAGCAGAGAGTGGGCCCCTAATTTTCTTTATTTTGCAAAAGCTTTACAAATTGAATTACTTTGTAAAAGCTTGACAGCTTTGAATAATGTCTTTCTTCTGTATAAGCAACCAGCTTTTTAATTTTGCTATATTGAAGCCTGTTCATTTTCTAAATAAAATAGAGTTAAAGAAACAAATAAAAATGTTACCCTGCTCCGTTATACAAAATGTTTGCATTCAGCGTGACCGTGCATCACTGTGCCTATGTGAAGGATGATGTTTTATGTCGATGAAAGTACAAACACTATATAATAAATCATAATTGAAGTATTGTTTTTTTGATTGTTTGTTTTTTCTCAGCAGTCTTCACCACTGTCTGCAGATGTTTGTGGTCCCTCACTGTAGTGCTGCCATACCACACAGTGATGCAGCTGGTCAAGACACTCTCAACGACACAGTTGTAGAAGTTGTTGAGGATCTTAAAGTAGGTGATATGCCAAACTTCCTCAGCTTTCTTAGGAAGTACAGCTGCTGTTGTGCCTTCTTAACCAGCTGGGTGGTGTTGAGTGTCTAGATGAGGTCCTTGCTGATGTCTTTGCTGACGTGGACCCCCAGGTATTTAAAGCTGCTCACCCTCTCCACTTCAAGCTCTAGGATAAACAGTGGCTGGTGAGTTCTCCTGTCTCTCCTCATGTCCACTATCATCTCCTTTGACTTGTCTCTGTTGAGGGGGAGGTTATCCTCACACCATGTCACAAGACTTGCCACGTCCCTCCTGTAGGCCTCTTCATCCCCGCCAGTGATCCTTTCTATCACTGCGGTGTCGTCAGTGAACTTCACAATGATGTTGTCGGAGGCAACACAGTCATGTGTGAACAAAGTGTAGAGGGTGGGACGGAGAACGCACCCCTGTGGGGTGCCAGTGTTTGTTGTGATGGTGCCTGAGGTCCAATTTCCAGTCCCAGTCAGGAAGTCTAGGAGCCACTCACAGAGTGTGGGGTGTAGTCCAAGCGCAAACAGTTTGTCAATAAGTTTATGGGGGATTACAATGTTGAAGCCGGAACTGTAGTCAATAAAGAGCATCCTGATGTAGGTGTCCTTATCATCCAGGTGAGAGAGGGAAATATGGAGGGCAGAAGCAATGGCGTCTGTTGTGGACCTATTGGTCCTGTATGTGAACTGCAGGGGGTCCAAAGTGTCCGCATACTGTTCTGAATGTGAGTCAGCACCACTCTCTCAAAACACTTTATGATGATTGGAGTGAGTGCTGCTGGCCTGTAGTCATTCAGACAGGTTGGGGGTTCTCTTCTTGGGAAGGGGGATGATAGTTGTGGTTTTGAAGCAGGATGGGACGGTGCTTTGACTGAGAGAGAGGTTAAAGATTAAAGTGAATACATCACGCAGCTCTGTAGCACAAGCTCTGAGGGCATGCCCAGGGATGTTGTCTGGCCCTGCTGCATTGCCGGGGTTGATTTTCTTCAGTGCTTTGTGTTCCAGAGCTGCTGACACTGTAGGAGGTGGGGAGTGGTGTTGGGTGGTCCGAGTGTGTGTGTGCCTTCTCTCTGTGTCGATGCCGGAGGTCTCGAAGCGGGTGTAGAATGTGTTGTGGTCATCCGATAGGCTGTCTGAGGGGCTGATAGTAGTTTTCGTGGTGGTCCTTTAGTTTGTGATGTGCTGCAAGCCTTGTCTCATCCACTCGGCATCAGAATTAGAGTAGAAACTGTCCAGCAGTTGGTGATTGCCATTCACTTCCATAGTATTGTTTTCCGACTATGGAAGTCAATGGCAACCACCAACTGTTTGATTACCAGCAATCTTCAAAATATCATAAGAAAGCAGCTCATACAGTTTTGGAACGACATGAGGGTGAGTAAATGATGACAGAATTTTCTTTTTTGGGCGAACTGTCCCTTTAACCTGTTTGGTGACAGGGTTTGTTTGTTTGTTTGAGTCTTTGTCTGTAGGCTATCTATGTTGTTTATATGGATGGCAGTTTAGATACAGAAGAAATGTATGTGTATTGATTAATAAAATCAGAGATTGCTTGGCTTCAAAACAAGTGGTATAAATCCTGCCTGTAAGCATATAATTTTTGTTTCTGCATAATCACCACTCAGACATGCTCCCCTTAGGCCATAAGATGATTAATGTTTTGCATGGAATTATAAATGAGACAGGTGGATATGTGGTCTTTTTTGACTTACTGTCCTCTAGGTCTGAAGATTGAGATTGGTATGATTAATAATGAATAATCTTAAAAGACAGCCATTAACGTGTGTATAAAAGATCACAATTGGCCCACTGGTGTTTGGCAAATTAGATTAGCTTGCTGTGAGTGTCCTTTCATCTTCTCATCATTGCTTCTTGTTGTCTTGGCTTTCAGCTGTATAAATGGCCTTTCTGTGCTGACTAGGATGCTGGCTACCTGCATGGAAATACTTTGTTTGATGTGTGCTATACCACAATGGAGTATAAATCCAACATTATGATGAATCCCACAAAATTATTCATATTCACATACTGCGTTTTTTCCTGCTCTTCATTCACCTTTTTACAAGTGGTACGAGTCTAAGATCGTTGTCTGCAAATGTCTACATATTTAATCATATACTGGTTCATGTAGTTCCCTTTCAAGGGAACTTCGAACTGCGTCCTCTGAGGGGACACTATGGGGAACACCTCATCGTGACCCGTGTCTGAAGCATACTTTGAAAACGCCAACGTGTTGGCCGGCGACAGCCTCTGACGTCACTACCAGCGCGACTATAAATACCTATATTATAAATAAGTAGGACTATAAATAAGTAGGACCCGTCACTATCTTCTTCGTCTTTAGTTGACTGTTTTGTTTGAAGCGTGCATCTGAGAAACGACCAAAACGGTAAGAGCGATCTATTACTGTTTTCATCATGCCTTCCACTAGCAAGGCGTTTAGACAGTATGTGCATCCGTGTCAGCGTTATCTGACACTCGATGACACACACACTCTTTGCGTCTCTTGTTTGGGCGAAGAGCACGCGCGCGATGTCCTTGAGGGGGCGGTCTGCGTGCACTGCGAGCGTTTCTCTCTGAGAAACCTCCACTCTCGTTTGTCTCTCTTTTCGAGGAAAGAGGGACAGCCATCTGGATCCCGCGGCTCAGGTCCCGCCGTTGCCGAGGCACGGAGGAGAATGAGCTCGTGGGGATCACAAATGGATCTCGCTGAGGAGTGTAGAGAGGGACCTTTCCTTTCATACTCTCCGGCGGCGAACGAGAGCGAACTTCGGGAGGCAGATGTGGTATCATTAACCCATTCTGACACTGAAGTTAGTGCTCTGCTGGGTTCTACCCAGGAAGAGCAGGAGATGTCTGAGAGTGGTGAAGAAGCTGAGGCTGAGCCTTCTCAATCCTCCTGTCCCGCGTATGAGGAGCTGTTAGAGGTTATGGATCGCGCCACGGCAAAATTAGATTTGCCATGGAAGCGTACCAGTAAGGTGGCGCCACGAGGTCGCCTCGCTGAGTGGTACTTGTCTGACCATAGCCCTCCAGCCCAGGTGAGCCTTCCATTCTTGCCTGACTTACATGCAGAAGTCGAAAAGGAATGGAAGAGGCCATTTTCCTCTCGCATCCACCGGTTTCAGCATACGAGCTATGCTTATATCGAGGGCTTGCATGAGAACGGCTATGAGAGGATGCCCCCTGTAGAAGAGACGCTGAAAAAAAAAAAAAAAAAATGCTATCTCTCTGTGGGGCAAACGTCCTCTCTTTAATCTCCCGCTTTGCCATCTAAGCCCCTCCAAGATACATCCCGCTTAAATGGCAGGTCATACGCGGCAGCTGGTCAGGCTGTGGCTTCCCTGCACATGATGGCGGTGCTCCAGGCCTACCAGGCTGACCTGCTGAAGGACCTGGATACAGGTGAGGGCCTTTCACCTGACCAGGTAGCGGAGCTGCACCGCATCACAGACCTCTCTCTCCGAGCTACCAAGCAGGCCGTCTCCGCCATGGGCAGGTCTATGGCAGCCATGGTGGTGACGGAGAAACATCTGTGGGTGAACCTGGCTGACATCGGGAAGGAAGAAAGGGGGTTTCTTCTCGATGCTCCGGTCTCGCCTTCTGAGCTTTTTGGTACCTCCGTCGAGATGGTGGTCGGGAAGTTCAGGGAGGCAAGGGCGCGCTCAGCGGCTTTTAAATCCTTCATTCCACGAAGGTCCAGGTCCAAGCCTGAGCAACTCAGGGGTCCTGGCCCATCTCGATCTTAGGGTCTAGAGGGGCGCCGAAGGCTAGTGTTGCGGCTCGCGCTTCTCCCCCGCCTAAGGGCAGGGGCAAGAGGAACCGCGGGTCACGGAGCGGTAAGCAGGGTCTGAGGGACGTGATTCAGACGAGGCAGCGTCCTCGCCCGGGTCAGAGCAGTAGGATGACCTAGTAGCTCCGGATGTTTTTAACCTCTGTTTTTAACCTCTGTTTTTTGTCCTCCCCTGCCTAATTCCCCTGTAGCCACCAGCTTTCCACCTGATCGAGGTTAGGTGGACGGTCTCTCACATAACAGTCTCCTTCCTGGACCTATGATGTTTTGGTTTGTTCTATGTTCATAGCAACCGCCTTACTGACGGTCCGGACCAGAAGGGGGCGCCCCGCAGCGGGACTCCAGTACAGGAGGGTGGGTGAGTACGTAAACCCTGCTCTAACTGTTTATGGACGTTATGTTGCTGGTGGTTATATGTCTACTAACAATCTCTGTGAGTTTCCTTTACAGTAGCTAGGTGGCCAAAGAATTGGCACAGCACTGCAGGGAATTCCATAGATGTCCGGCCAGGTCACCCTGAGGGGCCGCCTGGCGCATCCGGGGAGGTGGTGGTTACGGCAAGAAGCTCTGTATTTACTGCCTCAGGTGATGCTCCCCTCGCCTAGAAAAGAGGGTTGGAGCTCACCGCTCCCGTGCGATCCAGCACCTCTGCGATGCTTGGGAACCTCTTTGTACACACGCTTGCCTGTGTACTTTCTTAAAACCACATAGTGGTCAGTGTGCACATTAACGCTTTGCGCACTGTCTGAAATCCACGTAAAGTGGTAAGTGTTCACGCAAGACTCTGTGCACTTTCTGAAATCCACGTAAAGTGGTAAGAGTGCATGCATGACTTTGCGCACTTTTTAAAATCCTGTACGGTAGGGGTTACGCGCTTCGCTTCGTTTCCTTTCTTATGATGATTAGCCCTGGGTTCCATGGGCTTCATTCAACCAGTGTGTATTTGTTATACACCTCAAGCATCGCTTCCCTCAACATGAGGGGCTGGGTGGACTCCCACATATTGTGGTTATCAGGTGGTAGGCTTCATCAGGCCTCCCTGATGGTGAGCTCCCACATACGGTGGTTGCCAGGTAGTAGGCCTCACCAGGCCTCCCTGGAGATTTAGCTCCCACATACTGTGCGTCTCCACTAAATAGCATATTGTGGTCCTTTCAGATAGTAGGCTTCACCAGGTCTCTCTGAAGGTGAGCTCCCACGTTCTGTGGTTGCCAGGTAGTAGGCCTCACCAGGCCTCCCTGGAGATTTAGCTCCCACATACTATGCGTTTCCACGGGGTAGCATATTGTGGTTTTTTTTTTTCAGATAGTAGGCTTCATCAGGTCTCTCTGAAGATGAGCTCCCACTTACTGTGGTTGCCAGGTAGTAGGCCTCACCAGGCCTCCCTGGAGATTTAGCTCCCACATACTGTGCGTCTCCTCTCTATAGCATATTGTGGTTTTCAGATAGTAGGCTTCACCAGGTCTCTCTGAAGGTGAGCTCCCACGTTCGGTGGTCGCCAGGTAGTAGGCCTCAGAAGGCCTCCCTGGAGATTTAGCTCCCACATACTATGCGTTTCCACAGGAATAGCATATTTTGGTTTTTTCAGATAGTAGGCTTCACCAGGTCTCTCTGGAGACGAGCTCCCACATACTGTGGTTGCCAGGTAGTAGGCCTCACCAGGCCTCCCTGGAGATTTAGCTCCCACATACTATGCGTTTCCACGGAATAACGTATTGTGGTTTTTTCAGATAGTAGGCTTCATCAGGTCTCTCTGAAGGCGAGCTCCCACATACTGTGGTTGCCAGGTAGTAGGCCTCACCAGGCCTCCCTGGAGATTTAGCTCCCACATACTGTGCGTTTCCTAAAAACGAGCTCCCGCGATTTGTGGTTGTCAGGTAGTAGGCCTCACCAGGCCTCCCTGGAGTCGAGTGCTTTCAGTTTCCACTGAGGTGGTTATCTGGTAACAGATAGTAGGCCTCTCTAGGCCTCTCTGTAGGTGAACTCCCACATATTGTGGTTATCAGGTAGCAGGCTTCACAGGCCTCTCTGAATGTGAGCTCCCACATACTGTGGTTGTCAGGTAACCTTTCAGTACACACGCTTGCCTGTGTACTTTCTCAAATCCACATGGTGGTCAGTGTGCACGTTAGCGCTTTGCGCACTGTCTGAAATCCATGTAAAGTGGTAAGTGTGCACGCAAGACTCTGCGCACTTTCTGAAATCCACGTAAAGTGGTAAGTGTGCACGCAAGACTCTGCGCACTTTCTAAAATCCTGTATGGTAAGGGTTACGCGCTCCGCTTCGTTCCCTTTCTTGGGATGATTCGCCCTGGTGTTCCTTGGACTTCATCCAACCGGTGTGTACTTATTGTACACCCCAAGCCCCCTCAACTTGGGGGGGCTGTGTGGGCAATTCTCGGGTAGTTCAGCAGCACTCCCCTTTTCTGAAGGGGTCACCTATGAGCATGCTGCTCGGAGCTCAGAGTCTTCCTGAGGCTGAGGCAGGGGCTGAGGCCTCCAATTGCTCTGCTCCCGGGCCACTCTTCTGCGAGCTGCTCTGACAGAGTTCCACGAGAGCCCCTCCTTAGAACAGTATTTGTAAATCCATGATATGGTAAGTGTGCCCGTGAGTCTTTGCGCACTTTCTGAAATCCACATTGTGGTAAGTTCGCACGCTAGTCTCTGCGTTCTTTCTAAAAACCCTAGATGGTAAGGGCTTCACGCTGCTGCTTCGTGCCCTTTCTTGAGTTGGTTTAAGCCCCGTTCATCTTGGGCACCACTCCACCTAGGTATCCTCGGATACCTATCTAGAACAGGGCGCCGCTACTAGAGTGCTGTGGGGACAGCCCTTTCGGCAAGTTTTGCGAAAGCTAACAGTAGCCCCTGTGTGACAGGCAAGGACTTGGTAGAGGAAAGTGCCAGGCTCTTAGCCGTATCCCTTTAAAGGAATCTCTGTGATTCCAAGCCTTTAGCTCTACCCCGGGCCAGGGCCCTACAGGATAAGTTGGGTATGTAGCTTAGGCCTTTGGCCGTAAGGGATAATGTCATAAGGCAGCCGTCAGACCGTCCCAGGGGCGACTCCCGGTGAAGAGAAAAGCGGTAGAGTTGGCACTTAGTGTTTGCCATGATTCTGGTCTGCACTCCCCTCAGCATGGCGGCGTGGGTATACTGTTCCCCATAGTGTCCCCTCAGAGGACGCAGTTCGAAGTTCCCTTGAAAGGGAACGTCTCAGGTTACGAATGTAACCATGGTTCCCTGAGAGGGAACGAGACACTGCGTCCTCTAAGCTCCCTGCCATGCTTCGGACGCAAGCTTCACGAAGAAGATAGTGACGGGTCCTACGGGCGCGTATTTATAGTCGCGCTGGTAGTGACGTCAGAGGCTGTCCCCGGCCAACACGTTGGCGTTTTTCAAAGTATGCTTCAGACACGGGTCACGACGAGGTGTTCCCCATAGTGTCCCCTCAGAGGACGCAGTGTCTCGTTCCCTCTCAGGGAACCATGGTTACATTCGTAACCTGAGACGTTTTCCTCCTTGTCACTGCATTCTGTCTTTGAATTTAGTCACAATATTAAAGTTCAAAAAACACCTGGCACATGGCACCAAAAAAATTAGGAAACTGGATTGAAGTCCAAGGCCTAAATTTCATTGTGTGATTTGCCTTTTAATGGTCAGAAGTATAAAAAAATACATCCAAACTGCCAACTATTTTTTTTGTGGAGAATGTGAAACACTGTTGGTAATATAATCCTGTATTGATAGTATTGTACTTAAGCTGGCACACTAACTTTGAACACACCATGAAATTGCAATTAAGCAGCAATGAAAAGTTTGAGAAGTGTAACTTTACGTGATATTTAGATTATGAAGCCCCCCGCAGGGTCAAATACGGGTCTCTATATTGCTGTTCGGCATATATGCTAATAAAATCTCTGATGTCTGTCAAATGTATGCTGATGATGCTGTTATTAAAAAATATGCAGCTGACTACATATGCAATTATATCAGCAAAATTTGAATAATTCAAACTTAATGCCAAGAAAACATTTTTTTCTTACTACAATCACAAATTTAGAAATCTGAAGTATCAGTTCTAAAGGAGAATCTTGAGGTTTTCAGGAGTTTAGATAACTAGGAAACAGTAGATATTCTCACACTTTAAAAATATGTTATTTGGATATTTAAAAATGTGCTTTATGTGGAAACATCAACCTGTATGGTTTATTCAAGTTAAAATAGATAAATAATACAATTAAATTAATTAATATTAATTGGTTGCACAATTTAACTTTTTTACAGTGCAGCTAATTTATATTCATTAATAGTAATTATATATTATTATATATTATTAATTATTAATTATATATTATTATTTATTATTAAACACAACAGTCTATGAATTGCTCTGCTTGACAGACACAAACAGAGGACAAGTATGGAATCAAACTCTAAAATGTCAAAATAGTAGATAAACCATTATGACTTCTTGGTCATGTATAATCTTTTAAAATGAGGAATACTTTTTGAAAATTATAGATGCTCTGCTTTTTAAAATACTTGTTCTTGATCCTCTTACTTGTAGAATTGTGCATAGACGTACAGTGCAAGAATCTAAGTGCTTATACAAGAGATTATTGCATAATACAATTAAGATAATGTGCTCTAGCTCAACACATTAATATTTATTTGAATTATCACTCAGTATGTTATTTAACCATCTATTACAATGTCTTTGGAAGGCTTTTGTCTTTTACACACATAAAAATGCACAAATTCACATTATTTATATATTTCTTTGTCTTTTTTTTTAAGTAGTCTAAAAGTAATGGATTATGTTATTAACTACACTTTTTGTCATGTAATTTGGAATCAGTAACAGATGACAATTTGTAAGTAATCTATCCAGCTCTGGAGTAGATAGATCTCACTCACTCACTGGCCACTTTATTAGGTAAACCTTGCTAGTACCAGATTGGACCCATTTTTGCCTTCAGATCAGCCTTAGTTCTTTGTGGCATAGATTCAACAAGATGTTGGAAACATTGCTCAGAGATTTTGGTCCATATTGACATGATAGCATCACGCAGTTGCTGCAGATTTGTCGGCTGCACATCCATAATGCAAATCTCCCGTTCCCCCAAATCCCAAAGCTGCTCTATTGGATAGTAAAGTGAACTCATTGTCATGTTCAAGAAACCAGTCTGAGATGATTTGAGCTTTGTGACATAAAATCCCCTTTCTTCCCCATTCTGATGCTCAGTTTGAACTTTAACAAGTCTTCTTCACCACATCTAGTGCCTAAATGCATTTAGTTGCTGCCATGTGATTGGCTGATTAGCAATTTGTGTTACCAAACATATATATTATATATATATATATATATATATAGTACTGTATGTCTACTTGAAATCAGTTTTTAAGGAATATTAAGGACAATCATAATTGCTAGTCAACAGTTCAATTAATAGAAATACTATAAGTAATTTTGGCACAATACTGCCACTGTCCATTTTTCTTCCGCAAACATAATAGTTTCAAACAAACAGCATTGCCCGTATTCAAACAACACAAAGTGGTGTTGGTTATTTTATTAATGAATTAATGTTTGAATGGTTCAAATAATTACTGATAACTTGTTTGGTATGCATGTTTTTTTTTTTTTTTTACGAATTTTTTATACGAATTGGACTGAATAATTCACTGACTTACTAAAGACGGTCTGTCTGAAAGACATGAATAGCGTTAAAAGTGAATATGACAAAGTAGAGAAAGAGTTGTAGTTAAATGGAACCCTTATTGATAGTTACAGTGACTCTTTTGTGTTTCTGAGTTCTTTCATGTTTCTATTTGGCATGAGTGACTGGTTTTTTATTGGCCCGAGGTCACTTCCTCTGTATTACATCACTTTAAAATGTACCCCATGGCTTGAGTCTTCAGTTTTGATTGACTTTTCAGCTGATAAGTATTGAGGCGCCTGTCTTTCCTTTGTCCTTTTCAACTCCAGCTATCTTCAAGATTAACTACCTTCTGGCAACATATTCCAAGTCACAGCCCAGAGCTCCACTTAAAGTCATAATCTAATCAGATATGAGACCCAGGCTAGCTCACAAAAGCCTTTTAACAGAGAGAATAACAGTTCAGCAGTTATGCTTAAGTGAGAAGAGAAGTTATAGACATAGTTGGTATAATGGGACAGTTTAAATAATGTCTCGAAAGACATCATTTGGTGTAGTTAAAATAAAGCTTGATAAGGTCTCAGAAGTCTGTGTGTGGACTGGAAGGTTGAAGCTTTAGAAAGACGAGTTGGAATTGGCACAACAACAGGCAAACTGCAGCCAATGAGACGAGAGGCTGGAGAATCGAGCTGTCTGGCAACAAAAGTGTAGAGATTTGAAAAGCAAATAAATCTGTTGCACACATCAGAGTTGTTGGTAGACGAGATTTGTGGCTCACATCCTCAAACCAAGTATGGCAGAGAACATGACATCCTACAGATAAAAATAAAATGAAACCCATTGTTCTCATCTCAGCCTCTCACACTGATCACAGCTGTTTAAACAGAACATGTTAAGGTAAAAGAAGTGTGAACTTGCATATATGAACTCAAGACTTAATGCATCCTATGTTAACTAATATTACACATCAGTCACTATAAATTTTGTACAGTTTGTGTGCACAGAAAAGCTTACAGCAAAAAACTTTAATTTGACAAATTTTCAGATATGAGTAAGTTAGAATCCAATACTATTTAAAAGTGTAATCCAGCATTTAGAAAAAAAAAAGAAATCCGTTTTCTTTGGCAAAAATTAAATCTCGGTATAGTCTAGACCACGAAGAAGCCATTTTTTTTTTGTATCCTTCATGGCCTAGGAAATGAAGAATGCATTTCAAGGTCGCATTTGAAGAAGCTTTCAAATTGGGACAACCTATAGAATTCTTCAGATTTCAAAAATCATTTACTGTATTCCAGCCTAATTTTAGGGTTGCAGGCTGCATTTTGACATCTCATTTTTTTTATTTAGTGTTTAAAAAATCGTAATTTAGACTAGAATCAATTATTTATAGCATTTCTAATAAAAGACTATATGTATACCAATTAATCAAAAAGGCCACTGCAGTAAGTGATTTTTGTACGCATGTGGTTCTGTTGTAAGGAGAGTCTGCTTTCTCTTCCGAGATGCATTTTTGGCATGGAGCTACTTGATGTCTACTAATCCAAAAATGAGACACTGAAATAAAAAAAAATTAGAAAAAGAACTCAGAGAATGAAACTGTAAATCAGTTCTTTTCAAATTAGTGAGGAAATTGTTGAAAGTTTCTATATTTTTAAGTTTGCTTAATTTATGCTGGGTAAATAAAATTGTGCAGGGACATCAATTTGGCAATTGCAGCAAAAGAGGGTCTATAGTTGCTGTCTCTGGCTGTGAATCAAGTGTGACATGACTGAAATCCTTTGGGGTAGTTCAGTTCAATTCAGTTCAAGTTTATTTGTATTTGCAGGAAGGAGCACAATTGAGCAGACACTACTTTTTCTAACATTTTAGACATAAATGTAGGATTTGAAATGGGTCTGTAATTTGCCAGTTCACTAGGATCTAGTTGTGGTTTTTTAATAAAAGGATTAATAGTTTGAATGGTTTTGGGACTTGACCTAAAGATAACAACAAGTTAATAATATTGAGTAGCGGTTCTGCTGCTACAGGTAACAACTCTTTCAGTAATTTAGTGGGTACAGGATCTAATAAACATGTTGTTGGTTTAGATGCAGTGATAAGTTTATTTAGTTATTCCTGTCTTTTGTTGTAATGCATTGCAGTTTATTTTTGGGTGCGATGGATGAAACTGAAGTATTAGACACTGTAGAATCTACATTTGGTATTGTACAGTATTTCTGATCTATTTTATCAGTGAAGAAATTCATAAAGTCAATACTATTTAACTGTGAGGGAATATTTAGATCGGGTGGTGTCAGGTTATTTGTTAATCTAGCCACTGTGCTAAATAAAAACCTTGGATTGTTTTGGTTATTTTCTATGAGTTTGTGGATATGTTTCGCCCTGGCAGTTTTTAGAGCCCGTCTATAGCTGTACTGATTTTCCATGCAATTCTAATAACTTCCAAGTTAGTTTTTCTCCATTTGCGATCAAGACTACAACTTTCTTTCTTGGGAGAGTGGGTATTACTGTTATAACATGGCACAGTACATTTTTGTCTAACCTTTTTCAATTTGATGGGGGCAACAGTGTCTATTGTATTAGAGAAGATAGTACCCATATTGCCATCATGGCATTTAATCTAGTTCATGTGTATTATTGGGTACAAAGAGCAGTTGAGATAAATCAGGCAGGTTATTTTGCGAATCTGTCTTTGGTGGCTTGAACAATAGTTCTGCCCAGACGGTAACGCTGAGACATATACTGTAGTTAATATCAGTGATACGCAGCATGCACGATACAAGGAAATGGTCAGTAACATCATCACTTTGAGGTACGATATCTATATCAGTAAGATCGATTCCATGCAATATAATTAAATCTAGGGTATGACTGGGCCCAGTGACATTTTGTTTGACTCCAAAAGAGTTTATTAGGTCAGTAAATGGAAGTCCAAATGCATCATTTGTATTATCAACGTGAATGTTAAAATCTCAGACAATTAGCACTATATCAACAGTAACCAATAGGTCTGAGAGGAAATCTGCAAATTAATTTTGGAATTCTGTATATGGCCCTGGTGGTCTATACACAGTAGCCAGAGCAAGAGATACAATAGATTTATTTTGCGTACAGGTGCATCTCAGTAAATTAGAATATGGTGACATGCCAATCAGCTAATCAACTCAAAACACCAGCAAAGGTTTCGTGAGCCTTCAAAATGGTCTCTCAGATTGGTTCACTATGCTACACAATCATGGAGAAGACACCCTTCACAAGGAGGGTAAGCCACAAACATTAATTGCCAAAGAAGTTGGCTGTTTCACAGAGTGCTGTATCCAAGAATGTTAACAGAAAGTTGAATAGAAGGAAAAAGTGTGGAAGAAAAAGATGCACAACCGAGAGAATTATGAGGATTGTCAAGCAAAATAGATTCAAGAATTTGAGTGAACTTCACAAGGATTTTGTAGCACTTAATGCTTCCTTCTGCTGACCAGCTTTTTGAAGATGTGGATTACATTTTCCAGCAGGATTTGAGACTTGAGATCCGGTGTGAAGCACTTGAATTCAGCGATGAACACAAATGTGATTTAAACTAGTTTAAATCCAGATGGAACCACACTGACAAACAGGAGAAACGTGTGCCAGGACGATATAGTCAGGCTTTTCTTTTCAATCTACAAATTACCATCATTTACCATGGATTTACTGTATTAACACTAACGTTAACTGCACCATGCATTGTGTCATAAATGTCATGTGGGATATTCATATCGAATTTTATTTAATAGACATATCGAATATCGAATTTTACCTAATAGATATTAAATGTATTAAAGGAGTAATAGAAAGAATAGATTTTACAGTATTGTTTGTAATTAGTGTTTAGTGTTTATGCATTTATTCATACCACAGTTTTCAAATAAATACAAAAAAATAAAAAACTATATAGTTACATTTTTACCATGGTACTGATGTATTATATATGTGTGGTTTTAACGAGTAGGCTCTATTGCGAAAAGCAAACAAAACACTTTCAGAGTGCCAACATACATTATGTGATGGTCTAGACTAGTGCGGATATGCATTTATAGTTCGTTCTTTCACTGGAAATTTAGAATGATCAAATTTTTCAAGATATGGGGCATACAATTTATAGATTAATATAATTTCATAAAGTTACTATCAAATGCCTTCGCATGATATCAACACCTCTGTGCAGCTGCGTTGCGGTTGTACAGTAAGCTGTTATTATTGGTCTTATACTGGACAATGGACTGTTCAACCACTGAATCCAGCAGTGTCTGCCATAATATCGAAGTAAGTGCACATTATTGGTCATTGTTCTCACTAAAATATTTATCATAACATGTGATCTGTAGTTTAGTTTAAAGATCAAGTATTGTGCACCTATAGCACTGCTCACTGTCAGTTAAACATAGCATACCACAGGAAACTTATGTAGCCGGTAGTTAATCAATTGATGTAATAGTTTTTTTGTAAAATTATGTAATTTTAGTGTTTATCTCCATTAATGTGAGTGGAGTATTTAATGTAAATGTGTATATCGACATGAAAACAGAGTTGAAAATCGTTGTTTACTTCATTACTTTTCTCACTCCATGAAAAAGAGTTTGTACGCATGGTCTAAAATGTCCGTACGGTGCTTATGGTGTCCGTAAGTTTATTTTTTATAAATCATGATACTGTATATGTGTGAAAAATTGCATACACATGTTTCTATGCCCATTTTGTTTATAAATAAGACCCCATATCAACCAGAGACGTGAGGATTGAATCAAGGAGGATTGAATGAGGAAGAAATGCTTAAGCACTGGGAAATCTGAAAAAAGGGGGCATGACATATTGGCTATCAGACAAATATGGTGTGAACTGCACTTTTATAAAAAGAATAAATGGGACACACAAAGTCAAGGATAAACTGAGTTGGGACTCCAGTGAGGTTATGTGCACACAGCCAAGGGCATTTCATGGTGCTTCTTCAGTATCTGATAGGTCATAAGCTAGTCCTTCCCTGTCCTGTACTTTTTTCAAGCAATTAAACCATGAGCAGGTAATTGGGTCACTGCCCAGATAAAGTTGGATCATTTCCAGCCTCCACTCAATGCCATAAACTTGCACAAGGTTTTTTATATTGTTAGGTCATTTTTCATTGTGTTTTCTTGGATATAATACTTTTTTTTTTGTGCAGTCAGACTCATCACTGAAAATTATTCAGCTTGGATTATTCAATAAATAAATGTTTGCCAGAACTTTGTCTCCTCCATTCTACTCTTTCCCCTGCCGTTTTGCTTATAGAACAGTTAGCAGATTAGTTTCAGACATCAGACAAAACTGTTTCTCTTTATAGCATCTGGTCAAACCTCAGGTGTATATGTTGATAACAGACTGATAAAACGCTTACCAGGCATGACTTCAGGAAGTTTCAAGACTTTTCCCTCATAAACAAAGGTAGACATTTGAGAGCTGTAGCTTTTCTTTGAGCAAGCACATCAGAAGTCTGAATGACACAGAAGAAAGTTATATAAAATAAAATAAATACATTTATGCATTTAGCAGACGCTTTTATCCAAAGTGACTTACATTGCACTCAGGCTAACAATTTTCTCCTAACAATAATAATAATAATAATACGAGAATTATTTGTTTGCAAAAAAAAAAATATATATATATATACCTCTGTTCAACAATTCTTATCCTCCATGTCACCCTAGTGCCATTTTGGAGAGTACCAACAAAAAGTGATTCATAGATTCATAAAATTACGGTTGAACCACTGATGTCACATGGAATATTTTGATGATGTTCTTGGTACCTTCCTAGACTTTGAACGTGGTTGGACCCTTGCTGTCTATGGAGGGTCAGAGAGCTCTCAGATTTAATTAAAAATATCTTAATTTGTGTTCCGAAGACAAACAAAGGTCTTACAGGTTTGGAATGACATGAGGGTGTGTAATTATTGACAGAATTTTCATTTTTGAGTGAACTTTCCCTTTAAAACAACCACTTTTGTCTTGGCATTAGGAAGTCATACAGGTTTAAAATTTAATTTACATTTTGGGGAGTTCAAATCAGAAAACAATGACCCACTTTTAATGTAAATTGTGTGGCTATGCTGCCTTTATTTATTTATTTTCAACCAAATTTGTTCAGAAGAGAGAATTTTTGATGCTTAGGACCTCCAAATATGACGATCCCCTTGTGAAGAACTCCTTTCTATAAAGGCAGCTAAATATTTTCATGTAAAAAAGACCCATTTATATTATAAAAAAAGTTTTGTAAATATTAATAGTTATTTCAGTTTACACTGTATATTTTTCTCACCATTAGCACACTGTTAGATATTTAGAAGTAAAACTATGGCTGTCAATAGAGATAAAATAATTGTGATTAATCTCATGATCTTTGACTGGTCATTAGAATAATTATATTACTCTGTATAATGATGATAATAAAAAATAATAATGTTACATTTGAGTTATTCAATTGTATTATTATTTTGTTTTCATTTTTAACACAAATTTTCTTTTCCATACACCCAGAACACCTTTGCAGCTCCCCGAGGATCCACTTTTCAAACATCTTTATCGCAGCACCATTTTAATCACATTCAGAGCTATATCAATACGTTATATTGTAGAAACAGCTGCAGGACATTTTTAACCATCACCAAGGTATGTGACCTTTTTTTTTACTATAGAGACCACATAGAGAAGTTTTATTATTCTTAATTTAAATCAGGAGGAACTTCATTTACATCGTGGGTGGCAAACCGTTTTAGAAACTGAGGCTCATTATTCAATCTGACAAAATGTTCTGCATCTTCATATAAATATAGACCCCAACATTTATTTTTTACGCTTGCCAAAAGCAGTTCTACTCTGTAATGTGAACTCAGTTTACCCCCCCCCCCCCCCCCCCCAAAAAAAATATCACTTATTGTCCTTCCCGTTTTTAAATTTCCTAGTTGAGAATCTCAAGCCATCTATGAAAGTGCTTTTTATTCAAGTATGAATGTAAATGTCACACAATTGTGGTTGTTTGTGCATCAGAATTTACATAAAGCTAATAAAAGCTTCTAATCTTATAATGTCAATGATATTTCAGTCATGTTGAACAAGCAGGTCATCTGGGTCCTGACAGGCCCAGGTTTTTTTTTCATGCTGTTGGACACACTGAAGGATTCTGGATGAGTAATTACCAGCACCTGCTGAGTGACCCATCTCACTAGACCGGTTGGAGAAAAAAGGAAGCACAGGGACAGAGGAGGAGGTGACGAGTAATTAAAGAGGCCCATGGAGGGATCACAGCAGACAGGCTTGGGTAAATGACATCTGGGCCTGATATGTTTACCCACCACTGGGCCCCCTTCTGACGTACAGGTTGCACAGAGGGTGGATAACAGTGAAAATGAGCAGCTAAACTGAGTTTTCCTTATGAATCTTTCCCCATCCTCCCCCTTTTCCTCCAAGGAACTGGAGCTGGTCATCCAACTGAGCTGTGAAACCAATCCAAACAGTCCTGACCTGATTTTTTGGTGTATGAGTTTCATAAATCATCATATCAGAATCTACAGAGCAATGACATGCTGCTCAATTACATTTACAAGAAGTAGTTGAAGGCAGAATTGTATAATAGTTATTTTTACTAAGAAGCTTTACAGATTATATAGATGAAACCTAAAGTAAATATTGTTTTGCTTGGACATTCAAGGCTAATTTGCACTTAGTGTTTTTGCATTATACTCTGGTTATTTACACTTAATACTTTGAATCTTTTATTTGATGCCACATATATAGCTTCTATCAAAACATTAAAACGGTTGAATGGTATAAGTCTCTTATGCTCACCAAGGCTGCATTTATTTGTAATACAAATACAATAAAAGCAGCTATAATTAAATATTATTACAATTTAAAATAACTAGTGTCACATGGTCCAACATTTGGTGAATTCAGTGATTTTGGTATGAAATGTGATTTTGGTGGGAAAAAAAATTAATGTGGAGTTGTGTACATAAACCAGCCAAGATTACTGTGGGTGAAGCCTCAAAGGAAACAGAGTGAATCATAGTGTGTCATGGATCAATAATTTAAATACTGAGTAATATTTTTCAGATATGATTCTGTAGGGCATAATGTCTATACTTGTTTAGAAAGATTCAGAAATCAACATTTATTGGAGTATATATATATAATCAACAATTATGATCTTTGTTGTAATTGTGCAGCCCTATGTGACACTGAAAACTGAAGAAATAAAGGCTGCTGAATATTCAACTTCGCTATCACAGGAATAAATTACACTTTAAAATAGATTTAAATATATTTTCTTAATATTTTTACAATATTTTGCGACATTCCCGTTTTTACTGTTTTTAGATCAAATAAACAAGCTGATCGAGACTTCTTTAAACAACATAAAAAATTGTAAATCTTCTGAACATTGTGAACAATAATGTATGTGTAATTTGAGTCCATAATCAGAATCACAACTAGAATCAGAATCAGAAAGAGCTTTATTGCCAAGTGTGCTTACACACAGAAGGAATTTGTCTTGGTGACAGAAGCTTACAGTGCACAGACAGGTTGACAAGGGGCAAGACACAGATAACAAAATAAAAATAAGTGAGTAAAATTAAATATGTAAAAACAATACACAATATAAAAAGATGGTAGACAGTATATTGTATGTGATATACAAATTATGCAAGGTAATGTGGATAGATGTAATCATGATATTAAGTTGTGCATTTTTCCATTCTAAATGCTTTTCTTTTTTTATGCAAATGCATGTAAAATAATGCTGAAATCTATCATTTCTATGCCAACAAATTAGATTTATTCAGTTTAAACTGATAATTTACATGAGTATCCTATCTAACCTGAGCAGTATGCAATTAAAAAGAGTGGGCTGACCTCTTGCAGCCCTCCCATTGCTTCTCACAGGGAGACAGCTGGATCAATCTGCATTTCCAGCTCTGGGAAGAGGCTGCAGGTAATAATAATAGCACCTAGACACGCTTGCTATTTATACGCACTGATGTTTTTGTGCAAAGGTGGGCAGATGGGGTTGAATCTCCTGATGTGCGTCACCAATTACCTAGACTGCTAAAAACAGCCCAGGAAATGTGAAAATCCTCACGACACCGGCCTTAAAGTCATTCTGTGATGCCTAGACCTAAGCTAATAGTGCTGTTTTCAATTATAAAACAGCAGCTCAAGGCTGGAGGTATAACCCGAGGGTGACTGTTTCAAAAGAACTAGAACAAAAAATTAGATTCACACTGATACGTTTTAAAGAGTTCAGCTTGTTCTTACTATTTTGAACATGACGACAGATACGGTTTAAAGACTCTATTCAGGGTCCTCCAACGAATAATCATCAAAGACAATTAGGATGTATTTAAAACTACTGTCACCTGTGTCATAGTTGTGCATCTACCGAGTTGGATGACTAGAACTGCCTCACAAGTTTGTACACAGCCCACTTCTGCAAGGGCAATGACCCTAAGATATGTGGGAGGTGTTAAAACATCTCTCGGTGTCCTGTTTCTCATCAGCATCTCTAAAAACCGTGATCCTATAACAACAGGTTTGTGTGTGAACTGTGATAGATATGCTGGGGATGTGAAGTTCTCAAAGTTCTCCCACAGTTTTTACCACATGGAGATGGCTTGCTTGTCCTCTAGAAGTATAGGAACCCCAAACTGAAAATTCTGTCATAGTTTACGCACCCTCACTTAAACTGGTTTTAGGAATGGAGACTGTCAGTAGATCACCCACAGGACTTTACTAAAAGCCTGTCATGCCTTTTATGGTTTCACGGTATTTTGTCCCGTTTAGTAAATCTGTTCCTAAAAGAGTTGTTTGAAGCTTCAGGTGGGGGGACATGTAAGTTATGCGACCGTATTGTTGTACATTTGCTTCTGGTGATTGTATTTAAGTTTCAGAATTCAATACAAGTTGTGTTCATCTGTGAAGATTATCACCATGAACCAAATTTGAACAATCATAAACTTTTGTTGGTCACAGAGCTAATTTCCTACAATAATGAAAAATTCTACTGCGTTTTTGTCATACAAAAATAAGTCAACAACTCTTTTCATATCAAACAATCTCAATGGGAATGCAAGTGAATAGCTTAGGTATTGTAGATCTCCTTCAGCAAAACTTCTAAACAAAAACCTGTTGAGAACACATTATATCTCAGTTTCATTTCTGCCTCCTGATCCACAGGCCAGCTGAAACATCCAAGAAGGCCGTAAGGTCAGAGACCCTGCCAGCTAGCTTTAATCTCATTCATATGGCTTTATTTCCCCCTTCACCTGTTATACTGCCAGTCTCCTGGAGATATTTAGGTCACTCAGTTACCAGGGGATTTCAGTTTGATGACTCAGAGGAAACTGATGGGATCAAGTGTGTCGTGTCCCGACTAAAAGAGTGTGAAAATTAGAGTGAGGATATTTTTATCAAGATCTTGGGGGAGATAAAATGAGTTTCTTGTTTACTGTTGATTGAAAAAAATGTTCAAGATGATTTGATTTGGTTGAATATTGAGACTGATGATGCCGATTCCTCAAGCATTCTCTACTTGATACGGCTGTTTATCTTTTGAGCATTTTTTCTCCAATTTGCTATTGTAACTGAATCCAATAACAAACTGAATTTTACTAGTTTTTTTGTTTTTTTTTGCTTTCCACATCAACAGTAGAATAACAGTGACCATTTAGCATATATAGTATATGGGCAAAAATTAATTTAATGGGTTTCTTGCATTGGTTATTTTCTTTCACTCTTTGATCAACATTTGTTCAGGGGTGTCCGATCTTTTGACAGATACTGTACATGTAAGCTGACATTGTTCTGTCAGTATCTCTGCAACAGGAGAGAAGGGTGATTTAATTAACCGTACCTCCAGTCCAATTAACAGGCTACTCATTATTTTTCCTCATTCTCTCTTCATTTATCCTCCACCTGTCTCTTCAGTGTCTCGTTTCCTCCCTTCACCTCTTTCCATGTCCATCTGTGTACATCTTGTCTGTCCTCTTTTCTTCAGGTGTCTTGATTCACTCCTCCTCTGCTTGCCCTGCCTTGCACTTCTTGCCAGCCAATCACGTGGACAATCAGTATGATTATACAAACAAACGGATCACCCTTCAAATGGTTATTGACATGAATATCAATCAACTGTATTTGCTCAATAAGAAAGTCTTTAAGTTGACATGCCAAGATATATTGCATCTGAAGTCTCCTGCAGTGTATATGCTCTGCCCTTGAAGGTCATAGTAAAAGTCATACTCCATTCTGTTTATGAAATTAGACAAGTATGCACCATAATCCGGTTTTAGGTCTCTCATTTTAACTAAGTTATCTTTGGATTCTACCCATATAAGTTCAGCAAACAGTAAACCAAAGACATCTCTGACACAGTGAAAATTAATTTTGTATTATTGCTGAGAAAGCTAACCACACCTAATGTCTCTCAGCCACCAATTTATATAGTTTGTTTACAGCGTTTTTTCTGTCGTTCTGTGTGTGCGTGTGTTTTGTTGCTGCACTGAATATATAATATTTGCTGAAAAAAAGGCCTCAGTTTGAAATAGTCTCAATTCCAAAACAGAATCTCATTTCTCTGTCCCTAGAAACTGCAGGACTAATCAAAATGTGCCTGCTTGCCTTGCTGGAGGCTGTTTAGCAAGAGCAGACTACAAGTTACAGCGAAGTGGACTATTTGCATTAGCGTCACCGATCTAAATTTAAATACATATGCAATGTATTTTTATTAAGTCTAAATGGCGGGTAAAAGGTCACTGTCTTTATTTCAAAATATTTTATTAAAATATATTACTGTATTTTATATATAAATAAATATTCTAAATATTTTAATTAATACCTAATATGAATATGATATTAAAATATAAATATAAATATATTTCCACATTTTCTGACATTTTTAGTTTTCAGTGAGGTTCTTTTTTTCAAGGTTGATAAGAGCCATTTTTAACTCCTTAAAACAAAATATTTGACTTTAAAATAATAAATATAATGTTTGATAAGTTTCCCATGGATCAAATATATTAAAGAGAATTACCAAATATGATTAAAATTTGCAAGTGTTAAAACAGCAATCAAGAAATTAACTGACAACCTTGAAAAAGACATGCATCATTTTCAATGTCAACAGTCAGAATTTAAATGCAAGAAAAGTGCTCAATATAAGTCATCGGAACAAGCATCGTGATCAGGTATTTCACACTCGTTTATGCACACACGACAGTCAAAACTGTGTCATTCATTGATGCATACTGTATGATACATACTGTATCTGTATGATCCAATAATAATAATAATAATAATAAAAAACAATAACAATTAGGCTATGCGCTTATGTGTCGCTCTATAATTTCACACAGAACATAAAGGTATTTTGGTAAAGGTATTAGAGCCTTGTCATCTTTCCCTCAACAGGTGCAATTCACGTTTTGAGAGTTAAAACCTCCCACTCTTTACCAAGTAACTTATATTTAGGCATTATGATCACTTATACAGTACAGTTATACATTCAAAATCAGACCCGAAATCCAAAATCAATTAGCTTATACATTTTATATGTTTGGAAATCCCCAAACTGATCTCAAACCAGCCTAAATTTTGTCCACCTACCCAAGCCAATTTTTACCTGCCCAATCAAATTCAAAACCGAACCCGCACAATCTGGCTACATTGGCTAGAGGGCACTACAGTATGTAAAGCTGTTCAGGAAATAATACATACCTATTGAGTGAATATGGATTGGGTTTACATGTTGAAAGGCATTGATTTATAATACATTGGTTGTAACCAGACATATACAACTATGAATTGGTTTAGGTACATTGCACAAGCATATATTGGTCTTGTCAAGTATACATTGCTTTGTTCAATAATAGATTGGTTTGATTGACTATACATTTGTTTGTTCACCTACAGTATATATTGGGTTAGATTAGTGCTGGGCAAAGATACATTTTTTTAAATAGTGATTAATCGCATTGTTATGCACATAACTAATAATGCATTCAAAAGTAGTGTATTGTGCACTTTTTTTTCATTTAAAAGTAGGCCTACCGCTATTTGAACAAAAGTGTAATAACATTTGGTTTGCAAACACTTTAAACAAAAAAGTAGCATTTTACCACAGTGTTCCTTTTACATAGCAGTTAAAATATTTATTGTAGCCTAAATCTAAACTATAAATAATATAATATAATATAAATATAAAACAAGCTTTTTGTCACTGCCAGGACATTAACGTTTTTATAGAAAATCTGTTATAGTTTGTTATAGAAAAACAAGTTATCCTCAGAGTCCAGAGCCTCAATCATAACATTATAACAGGCATCTTCCGAGTAGAGACCTACATGATCGTGGGACCCATCGCAGCAGAGTGCAGCACGGGACAATACTTGATGGGCAGGTATAAACTCGTGTGTGCAGGATACGGGATAATTATTAAAGTGTGCTTACACTAGAGCCCCTTTCACACTGGAATTCCGGCAAATACACGAGTAAAGTTTTCTGCCAATTGTTCCCGGGTCGCTAGATTTTGCACTTTCACACTGCCAGTGATTACCTGGGATATGTGCGTGCATTCACACAGAACCCGTAAAGATCCCGTAAAGACACGTGACATCAGGGCGTGACGTGTAATGTACCAGTCGAAAACATTAGGCACGTTTTACTTTCACTGAAGCAAGCGAACGATCTCAGCTTCAGCTCGGAAAGTGAGGAACTAACTGATCTCTGCTTCATTACAGTTTGCACATATTTTTTTGTTGCGAACGTTGATCTATAATACAATGATCTATAATATAATACAATAACGTGCGTCATCACTACGGCACGACATTAGATCTGGCTTTTGTTCACACAGCGCTTGTCCCGGTGTTGTGCCCAATTTCAACCCCCTGCCGAATAATTACCCCCCTAGTATTTGTAGGTTTAGGAGTGGGTGTGGGGGAGGGGTTAGGATTAGGGGTGGGGTTAGGATTAGGCAATCAGGTAGCGATTTGAACAAGGGGGGTAATAATTCGGCAGGGGGTCAAAATTGGGTACAACACCGGGATTGAACCAGGCAATGTTACTAGGTCCCCGACCCGAGTTCAATGCCGGAACCAATCCCGGGACGTGTTTGCTTTCACACAGAAGGCGACCCTGCAATGTTCCGGCAATTTGCCAGGTCAGACGTGCAGTGTGAAAGGGGCTTAGGCAATCTAAACCGCGCTAATCGTTCCATTAAGCAGTCTCTGGCTCGGTTGGAAGAGGTGGGCAAGGGCGCAGTTCAGTTATATATAGATCAGTGACTGTGAGCACTAACCACGCCAGAGCGCAGATCTTCTGTTACCTGGTGCATGATTGCATGAATATTTCTGAGTGGAAAAAGCGATAGATCTGTATAGTAATATATTGTGAGAGGGACGTTTGTTACCACATCCCATACGACACAAAATAATAAACCACATAAAGTTTAAAAAACATTTAAAATAATAATTATTTAAATATTACAATTAAAGGCATTACAATGTACATAAACTCTGCTAAAATAATGTGTTATGTTATGTGATTCTTCAGTTTGTGGTTGAAATGATATTTCCAGAGAGTGTGGAGGTGCAAACACATACTGTAGCTGCTTAGCATGGGAAATGCGCTCTACTGTGTGTAAGGTCAGCAGCATCAACCACAGCAGTCATATTAACAAGGCTCATGCATATGGCAACTCAGCTTCTAAGCACACATTACTTCAGTACATTAACATTTTTAGAAGGAAATGCTACCTAAATCATAAAAAAACACTGCATTCATGCACATGCAGCCTTATATTGCAACTCCAAAGCCTTACAGTATGTATATCATTTACTTTTAACAAGACCAATTTTTCACACATTAGCATGCTCTTTTATTTTCAGAATGTTAATGTCTTTCCACAGAACCACAATTGTGATCAAAGTTCACTTCCTGAAACTACTTCCTTAACTATTACTGGGCAATAACCTCAAACTTCATATTCACATCACCAAATGTCAGATGACCATGGAGTATCAGAACATTTCTAACAACTCTCTGTTTGTCCGTACCTCAGCAGTAGCATCCAGCACTGTTCTTGGATTGTGCTGTGCACTGGGTGTACCAGGTAATGTAGCGGCGCTGGTCATGCTCACCCAGCATTTAAAAGATGACAGTTTCACCCCAAAACTGATGCTGAGTCTGGCTGTCTCGGATCTGTTGAGTCTGATATTTCTGCCTGTGTGGATTTATGCCCTTCTGAACGGCTGGGTTTTTGGCCAAGGTCTGTGTAAGTTTTTTTCCTATGTAGTGTACTGGAGCCTCTACAGTAGTGTGCTTTCTGTCACCTTGTTGAGTGTGCAAAGGTACCTGCAGGTGTTGTATCCACAGCGATGGGCCAAGCTCAGGCAGAAGGGTCAAAAGTGGCTGATTTTTGGAATATGGACATTAAGTGGAGCTTTGGGTTCTTATGCTCTTTATTACAGAAACGTGAAGCAGAAGGCTGGGCTTCTACGCTGTTATCAGGATTATAAGAATAAACAAGAAAAAATAGTCATCTTACTTGTCGAAACTCTAGTGATGTTTTTTGTGCCTCTCTTCAGCCTGTTGTGCTTCTACCATCGACTTCACCAACGGATAAATCGGTCGGCTTCCTTCAGAAGCCAAAGGCTGACAAAACTGTCTGTGAGGATCGTAGTGGCCTTCTTCATATTTGGGACCCCCGCTATGATCAACAACTTGGTCTTAATGGCAATTTCATGGAAATCAGATGGCAATGTAACCGGTGCTCTTTTCTTCATTAACAGTTGTGTGAACCCCTTTCTATATGCCTTCTCAGCTCGAACGCTGCAATGCAGAAGAAAACAGCATTCAGATCAGCCACAAGAAAATCTGAATGAAAGCTGAAGCTTTTCTGTTGGTATACTTCTGTCTAATATTATTTGTTTGACTTTGAAGTGTGCTTAAAGGTAAGCGCATATTAAATTTTTCATCATATCCCATTTATGTTTCCTCAGCTGAAAAGAATACTTCTCCATTCCCAAAATATTACAATTATCAAATAAGAATTCCCGAAACAGGGCTGTGGAAGCCAACCAAGGATATCTTCAGCTTTTTGTATTTTCTTCGTCTTATATGTTAAGGTTGTATAATGAGCATTTTTAGTAAGCTTTTATTTTCCTCCTCAAAAGTGGTAAGGATAGTGGTAATGATGAGGCAGATAAACCACACTTGGTCTACTGACTCCAGTTTTCAAAGAGGGATTTCTTTTCTGAAGACACAATGAACTTAAAGCCCTACACAAACAAAAAAGGATGCCAACAAAGACTTATTATTTTTCTGAAATTTGTTGTTTGAAATTAATTGAAGACTAAATGAAAGTGGTTATACAACAGTTTGTGTCTGTAAACATATTTTTCTAAGCTGTAAATAAAGATTTTCATAGTAATTTACACTATGAAAGATCATTTCATGTCAGAGTTATTGTCTGTTTTGGTTTAGTGTTGTGTTCCTTGTTTAATTTGACCCAGTTTTCTTTGTTCCCATTTTCACCCCAACCAATTAGTTCCTATAGTTACTAATTAGTTCTCACCTGTTTTGATTCTGTTAATCATCTGTCTGCAGTTCTTTGTCTGGTATTTTTTTGTATGTTTCAGTTGTTGTGTCATGGTTTCTTCTGAGTTTTGCCATTAGATTTATCATCAAAGACTATTAGTTTGTTGACTTCTTTTTGGGCATTGTGTGCACGATCCTGCACATTAAATTGAATTCTTTCTACTTAAAAAAAATCACATTTAATTCAGTTACTTGTTTGTTTCTTTGTAATTGTGATATTTATAGCAATTTCTAGTGAAAAATAGTTTCAAAGTAAATCAGTTTTTTTTTCAGTGTACATTTTAACTGAAACTGTCTGTCATGATTTTTTTTCTATCTTTACACTCTAAAAAACAATCGGTTAAAAACATCCCAACTTGGTTTAGGCTGGGTATTATAGGACAAAACACATGTTGAACACAGCAACATGTTGATTCGTTTACAGATGAACTTAAATGCTCTAAACAATACTTCACATAACCATTGGTTTGCATGATAACGTCCTTTATTTTCCTTTATATAATTTACAGTAGCCTATTTTAAATCTTTTTTTAATGCGTAGGTCATAGGCTACATAGGCTATTGTCTGTATTTAAACTCGTTTAACAAACATTTGAAGTAAATAATCCTGATTCCACCGTAACGGCTCGGGTTCGTTCGGTCAGGGAACTGCTAATGTTCTGCCGCTAAGGGGACATTATGCGTTTCACTCTTTGCCGAAATATATGCCATGACTGACTCCATAACCTTGCCCTGCCCATAAACAAACGGTAAACCGCTCTATTTGTTTTAAGGTAGGCTATGCCATGTGTCTGTACAGGAATTAACTTGGTTCATTTCTTTTGTGCACTTTTAAGCCGACGACAAAGGACAAGCTGAGCAACTTCTCCTTTATATGGCAGTAGTTTCCGTAATGTCCACTCAACTATGATTTTGTATGGATCAATATGAGATACTGAGGAGAGAGAGAGAGAGAGAGAGAGAGAGAGAGAGCGCGGCTGCGCGTGAGCACTCTCCCGTCTTAGCAGCCGAGAAGCCAGCGCACCCTTCACGTTTGCTGCACTTGCTTCTCAAACTCCGCACACTAAAGAACATTCTAAACTTCACGTTGTGAAATTCAGATGAACGCCGCGTTCCTAAACATGAGGTACAAGCGGAACATCTGATAGACCCCTTAGCAGCAATCTGAATCAGGTTGAAGTGAGAGGAGGAGATCGCATCTCCACTCTGCGGATGATTTGTTTGCGTTGTGCAATTATTTCCTTCAGAAGTGACGAGTGGAATGAGCTGTTTTTACACATTGGTGGTTTCACTGCAGCATGGGAACAGCCGTGTCCAAGAAGAAGAATTTAAGGAATGATGCCATATCTTCTGTTGCCGCAAAAGTTCGGTGAGTCTCTGCAGTAGCCTACAGGCGCGTGAGAAACGCGTTTTATGAAGGCATGCTGCACAAAACTATGACATCTCATCACACCTCATATCATGACGTTTCCTTGGTGACGACTGTAAAACACACGATTGTCGACAACACTTTGTATAGATTGCTAGCAACTTCGTATCAAAATATTAATTTTGACTTAAATTACTTTTTAGGGTTTTTTTATGTATCCGCGTTAATCGACTCCAGAGGGTTAAAAGAGGAAAATATAAAGTGCTTGCAGGATCCTTTAGTCACATATATATATAATACGTATAAAATGTATTTTATAAAAAGGCCATATATATTTTTAGACCCACATGAGCCGCCACTTATAACGAGGATGAGTAGGATTGTTGTTTTAACATTAATATTACTGATAGTGATGATGATGATGATATTTAGGATGTTATTATTATTATTATTATAAGGTTATTTTCAGAATTCATACATTTAGCCTATGCAGCCTGGTTATTAGGCTTTAAACAAAAAACAAAACAAAACAAAAATTATTATTTCTTGATCATTATTGTTTGTATGTTGTTATTTGCTTTTATTAGGCTAATTATAGTTTATGTAATTTAATACAGTTTTATTTTAATTGTCGTTTTAGTTTTGGTTTGCTTATCGAACGATGTAAATATTAATTAGACTGATGTTCTATGACAGAGTCACGACATTACTGTCACAGCTGGCGATTTTCACAGTCATCATGAAGTCATTACTGAGTCAATGCTGAGACTTATTGTTCTTTACACTTGGCTAGTATGTTTGTTTAAATGTATCATTTGGAGTTTTGTGAAGTGATTGGACCTAACCAACGTCATTGTGTGCCTTTGAAAAGCTTCCCAGTCAGTCAATCAATCAGTTAGTCACTCGTTCATTTACCCACACACTGTAAATGACCATTAACAACCTACTAAATTCACCATGACATCACTGCTGTCACCAGACTTCTGACCGTCCCTTGAGACTCACTCCATGTTACAGTCACAGAGTGATCACATGCTGTATTCATCCTCCCTCTATAATTCATCTGTTTAGCTGGGTGGTGCTTGACCATTTCAGACTTAGTCGAACAGCACTTTTTAGAGCTACGCAGTGAGTGGTTATAGATATACAAACCTCCCAGTTGTCTCACAGTTGACATGTAAATGTCTAATTAAATATTAAGACCACCTGCAGTCGTACTGGAAGGAGGCTGTTTCTATAAAGTGGGGAAATTCCTAGGGATGCACGATCATGATTTTTCATGGCCGATTCTGATACCGATTTTTTACAAGCAAACTGGCCGAATACAATACCGATTTCTGATTTTTTTTTTTAAGCAACAAACAAGAAAGAAGGAAAGTATGCATAAACAAGATGTTTATTTGATATTTAATAGGCCATACTGGCTTTTGGCTATTGAAAACAATAATGTTAATCTGAAATTAACGGCAGTAACTGCACAGTAAGTAGCCTACATTCAATACAAACATAGATGGTAAAGACATCAGCATTTAGCTTTTGTTTTTGAATTGGGATGAAACTACATAGAACTGGCCTTAAATTAAAGGATTAACTGCAACCATGTGAAATTAAAGGCAACAACTGCATAGTTCTACAGTCCAAACAACACAATCAACACACATTCAATAATAGGTTTCTTAATGGAATTCAGTATTTGTTTTAGTTTTTAAATTTGGTTTTAAATAAAAAAAGCTTTACCAGTGAGAATAAAACAAGTATGCTATATAAATAAATTATTCCAAAATGTTAAAATCAAATAATGTTGGTGTGAATAAAACAAAGATGCAAAGTGTTTCATTCGTCCAATTAAAAAAAAGGGTAATGATTCACATCTATATTTTTTTACTTGAGCTATTGAAAAATAAATAACTATTTGCTCAAGTTAAAAAATATAGATGTGAATCATGACCCTAAAAATTGTTTACGAACTTTTAAGAATTAGATAGGTGCGGACTGGTACAGTACGCTCGCGCAGGGAAAGGCTCTTATTTGTGCGCTAGTTGCTGTTTGCTTCCTGCTATCTGTGCCTCAGACATGAAGCTCTGCAGCGCAGAACGGCTGCCCGTTTCCTGCGCACTTATTTCGAAATACTTCCACAAAAATTACGTGATAGCGAATGATGTAGTCTAGTGACCAATGTAGTCTGTGCACGCAGGCGCACTTCTGGAAAAATCGGCTGAAAAAAGACCAAAAACCGGCCCGATTGCCGATCCCGTATTTTAAGCAAAAACCGTCCGGTTCCGATTTATGGCCGGTCAACTGGTGCATCCCTAGAAATTCCAACTTTTAAAGGACAGTCTGGCGCTTCTGACTCACAGTCTGTAAATATGTTTACATATTTAAAGAATATGCGACTGATGATTCAAATGTGAGTTTTGAGCAGTATGAAGTAGCGCTTGTTGTTTGTTTTTTCTCTTATCACAAATTCAGACATGGTTTTACTGTATGTTCACGCAGCGCGATACGCAATGTAACATGTAAAAAGACAGTATAAGTCATTATAATCAGTAATTATGTCCGCACTGGATGCAACAAATGCCTCGTTTGTAATGGGTTTTATTGGTTTTGTCTGGTCGTGCTGGGAGACGGAATCATAGTATGTTAAGGGGCATAACATTTCCATCACACGTTAGAGGCATTCAGCCAGTCACAATGCACTAGATAGCTGGCCAATCAGAGCACACCTCACTTTTCAGAACAATGAGCTTTGTAAAAATCTACATGTTTCAGAAAGGCAGGACATAGAGGAGCAACAATAATGTACATTATGTGAAAATTATTATTATTATTTTTTTTATCTTAAACCGCATAAACGCATTGCATTACACCAAATAATGTTCTTTTTATAAATGTCATATGACCCCTTTTATATGTTTAATATGTGTGTGATGATGCTTAGAGTTAGAGATGGTGAGACTGGAACACATGGTGTTTTTCTGTCTTTTTGTAAATATTTTATGGAGTTATCGAGTTGGAAAACCAATAAATATTATCCTCAATATTATACTACAATATTTATGATGTATTTTTATTTTGTTACTGAGACTCATTTTTAGATATGTTATTAAATGACATATTCATTTGTGAAATGAGTTAAAATGCCAGACTGAAGATATTCTTTTGGGACTAATATAGTTGGTCTGCCTCTTTAGAAAGTCTGCATGACATTGACAGGTTCACCAAACAGTGAAAGCTACAGCACACACTGTGGTGGTCCGACTGATATGATTAGGTTTGGCAAACTTCTCCCACATCTTGCTCGTTAGTTATACAATCTGGAATAATGCACTATATATTCCTCTTCTGAATAATAAAATCCTCTCTTCTCCTATTTTACTAATGAGCAAGCCAAGTTGCCCACTGAAGCTTTCTGGACAAGCCCTTTTTGCAGCCTAGTTCAAATAAATGGCCTTTCTGTACCGCATGGGGAGGTTTGAGTTCAAAAAATTGGAATGGATCAGCTGGGATATTTTGGTTGATTGGCATTTTAAGCTCTACTGTTTGCTAGTGTGCCTAATTCAAATACCAGCTTATCTAGTGTTAATGCATTTCTAATGTGAAGTTATTAAAAGCTGAATGCCAATGGCAGATGTTGAGCATTTTCAAAATGAATATGACTCAGAGTTTAGTTCACACTACAGCTTACATAAATTCTATCTGTCAATGACAAAAACTCTTACATGGTGGTGAGGGCAGTGTGAGATGCTGGGTTGAACGGTACACTAAGAAATCAAATCAGCAAAGAGAACACAAAGTTCATAAGTGAGCGAACGAGGAGGCGAGAGAAAGGGGCCATGTCACACATGAATGTTCTGGTTAATGCGTACTGAGCCACTCAAGAACAAATTTTATGTGCTTTTTATGAAATTAGTGTAACACACCAAAGTGGCCTGCTGAAGTCAGTGTCACCCTGGGCAAAAGCACCCATTCCTGACTCTGTGCGTGAACAGACGCATGAAAACATCAGTGTTAGAACAGCTCCAGGGTGTGCTTTCTCTGCTCTCCTTTATCCATAATGCCTTTGTGCACGTATAACCTCCTGCCCTCAATCTATATGCCAGAATGTATTTGTGTCCACATTGGGGCAGTTATTGTTTTAACATTCTGCTCGTATCTTCATGTTGTTCATCTGAGTCACCAGTCATCCGCCTCTTCTTCTAGATCGCCACAGGGCTTTCGTCCAGCAGTCTTGGTTAAAGCATCTGCTTTAGTTAATATGGTTAAAACACTTCTCTCTTGAGTTCCCTTGCTTTCTCCCTTCCCCCATTTTTGTCACATGGCTGAAACCATGAGAGATGCTCCCAGATGTACATGATACTACACCCTCAGACAAACTGGCATGAGTAGAAGGCTAGTCTGTGTGTGTGAGAGAGATATAAGTGATTTGGGCATCTCATAGTCAAGTCAAGTCAAGTTGCCTTTATTTGTATAGTGCTTTATACAATGACACATTCTGACTGTGTTAAAGCAGCTTTACAGGGTCAAACAGGATTTTTTTGGCAATTATGCGAGAGAACAATAACAAATGAATGATGTTTATACCATTTTTTGATGCAACTGCATGCTGTATTTTTATATGAAAATAAACAAGTTGGAAACACTCTTGTGAAAAACTTTTAGTGCTTTTCAATAGTATTAAGCTTCAATTGCCAACTATACATCTTATTGGTTTCTTCTTTAAATTATAAAAAAGTTAATGGTATTATGTTTTATTGATGTATTAATGTATTATTAATGTTATACTAAAACTAAAATTAAAACATTGGAAAAACCATTAATATAACATGTAGAAAGAAAAAATGCATCTTAAGCATGCAGAATAACAGAAATGGACTTTGAACGATTTATTGCTGCTTTGGACGATCATAATTTTGGCATCCATAATTGTAATCGCGATTAGAAATTAGAAACCCCTATTTTAACATTCAAAATATTTAATGATTGTAAATATGTTAAGTTTTTAATAATTGCAACAACAGTGATAAAATAACGGCATTAACATTGATTGGCTGGGTTTTAAATTTAAAACATAGCATTATCTAATTTTGACAAAAAAATAGTTTATAAAATGATAAAGCTCTCATTTCAGACTTAAAACTATTTTTAAGAAAAGGGATGAGTCAAAATGCTGAATGTTTATAGCTATTTTATCTGCTTTGCTAATAATTCTTGAGACTTTATTATGCAAAATGTTTAGATTTTTTGAATGCGCATTAGCTTATTTTCTCCTGATACCTTCTTGATTGATAGCTTCCTGTATTTGCTATGTCCAGTGTGTGTGTGTGTGTGTGTGTGTGTGGGGGGGGGGGTAACGAGTTACAGAGTTGGTATAGCCTACTTATCACAACATTGTCAATCGCGTCGTCAATCGCAAACGATAATTTATTAAAACGTCTCGCTACCGAACTACCTACAGTAGCTTAATTTGTGGAGGACGAAGAGAAAGCACCCATTTGGTAAATGAGCCAGTGAGAAATAATCCAGTGCCATTTCGATACTTTTAAAACGGTACCGACGCCTAAACGGTGCCTGAACCGATACTTTAAAAAAAAGACCCACAAAAAAACTATGGATAACATTAAAGAACATTACAAATATTTAAAATAAATACATAGCTTTCACCTTGGATGCTCTAATTTCCCAAGTTGTGCTCAATCTAAGGCCTAAGGCTAATAAATGTATTTCATAATCTGGGTCATTACTTAATACAAAAACCACACATAATGTTTCGACTGTATCTCTGTCACTCACTCTGATATTTAGTTAAGAAGAGTGCTGTCTGTCACTGTCTTTAATCCATTCTGTGAATGACTGTATGCTCATTCTTTATAAAGTAGCAACAGTCGTTTGTAAAGTAGGGTAGGCCTACTGTGCAAAAGTCTAAGGCACATTAGTATTTTCACCCCAAAAAAGGGTTTTAAGCCAGTTATTTATATCTTTTGCTGTAGTGTGTCAGTAGGAAATATCAGTTTGCCATAAATTTTATTAATAATCTAGTGAGATTTTGAATGCACAAGCAGTCTGACAACGGCGAAATGAATGTTTGGAAATGTAAACTGATATTTTATACTGAAACAGCAAAGTATATAAATAACTGGCCGAACACCATTCTTTAGTGAAAATACTAACGTGCCCAAGACTTTTGCACAGTAGCTGGTGTATGTATGAAGTACGTACGATTAAATTAAGTAGGCCTATATTTAAATAAGTGTTAAGTGTTCATTCATATGTGTTAAGGGCTAGATTTTCGCTGGAGGAAACAGCTGTTTAGTGATGAGCGGTGAACGCAGCGAAAACTTTACAGAATATGAGAAACCGACTGCTCCCTCGTGACCTTTTGTAAACTGCATTTATGACAAAGAACTGCAAAGATACGGATATTCTAACAATCTTTCGATAAACACATACCTTGTGTCCTCTGTGTTTGTTTCCGCTCGCGCTGCTCCGCCGCGGTCTGCGGATTGAAGAGCGCGCTGAAAGACGGAGAAGAGACCGGTCTGACGCCGGTTTCATATGAAACTTAAGGGGAATGACTCTGAGGCGATCACAAATTTGTATACAGTTTATGGAGCTAAATGCTACAGCCCCGCTAAAAAAGCCTAGCGATGCCCGTGCTTCTTGTGTACATTTCGGAGAACCAGGACAAACATTTCAATCGATCGCTCAGGCATTTAAAAGGCACCGAAATCTGCCTCCTCTTATTCAGTTAGGTGCATACCGGTTCCATATCCAACCTTACTTTTAAGAAATATATTTTTTGATAAACGAACCCAAAACTGGCTATGTCCTGGCTGGAGTGTGATGTGTTTTGTGTCTTGTGCAGGTGCGATGGATCGCGTACAAACCAATAGAGTGTCGGAATGGTATCTGTTTATACTTCTCATCCAACCACAATCAAATTCACTCCATCCGGATGGCGCGATTTGTCTGGATAGTTTTTTTTTTTTTTTTGAATGATGACAAGCCGGAATGAAAACAAGTCGAAATGAAATAGCAGTAACGAAGCTATTTTTAAAATGTAAGGAGTAGAAAGTACAGATACTTGCGTGAAAATGTAAGGAGTAGAAGTAAAAAGTCGGCCAAAAAATAATTACTCAAGTAAAGTATAGATACCCCAAATTTCTACTTAAGTAATGTAACGAAGTATTTGTACTTCGTTACTTGACACCTCTGGAAATTTGATAATTTGTGCAGCCCTACAGTGGGGTGCTGAGGGTCTCGGACTGTCAAGTTATTCCAGCTGAGAGGCCCACGGCGGCCTGACACTTGGAAACAAGTCACTGCCAATGTAAAAGTCGTATAAATAAATGAACAGTGCTTGAATGTGTTCCAGTAATTATTGCAATAACCAAAAAAATGAGGAATGTTATATTTTCCTGGCTCATCTTTAGTATCATTATTGCCTTTTAAACATCTTATTGCAAATTTGATGTTGAAATTTTATTTGTTCTGGGGCATTTCTTTTGTGTTGTATTACCCACACAGTTTGCTCATTCTCTCAACTGCGATTCAGTTTGACTATTGACCAATGTGGCCCTGCACAACCGTTACAGGCTTATGTTCTCACAGTTTGTCTGACCATAGAGAGTACTGGGATTTTTTCCGGTGGACCAGTTGACTTGTAGGTCAGTGTAGTGAGAAATCGGGTCTCCATTAGAAGCATTGGCTCAGAACACTTTTAATGGGAACTCTCTTTAGTGCCTGATTACAATCCCTATAAAATCATGTTTTATATATGTAGTTTGAACTATGTTATAATGACCATTTAATGTCTAAGTAAGGTTGTTCTAGCATAGTATAACAGTACCTGATTAGTCTGATAACTTATATTACATTACACATTTGCACTTATACTATATGTAATTGCAACCATTTTTAAAGTAATTATTTGAGAAATATACAGAATCAGATATTTCAGTTATTAATGATGACAATGTAATTATGTTCAATTATTGATTTGTTATTAATAATATAATTATCATTATTTTTTCAAGTAAAATATATTACATTAAATGTGCAATTTGTTTTATGATGAACCATATAGTAAGCAGTCATATTCATATTTTAAATTAATGTTGTTTGTGTGTATTTAGTGATTTATGAGATAAAAAAAATACAAAGATTTATGTGGAGAAAAATGTAATCTAGGCCAGCACATTTATGCTTTGAATCCTGATGTACTGCCCTTAGATACCCACTCCACTTATCTATTTCACATTCAGAGCAGTTTTACGGGATTGCTCCCTCTCTGAGCTCTGCCTGGCAATCTCATTGAAAATGATTTGTGTTCTAGCAGTGAACTTTTTCCCAGCAGCCTTCTGGGTTGTACCTCTTTCTCTGCCGCCAGCCGCCCCATTCCATTTCTCCTGCTATCTGCTTGAACACACATCTCCTCGACGAACATTTTATTTTAAGAGCACTGCAGAGCACATTTCAAATTGACCAAGACATTAAAATCATAACACAACCGCTTTGGGTTTCGATGGGTCTGCATAGGTCCAGTGCTCTCTTTTAGTTCTAGTCCACCCCTGCCCTCTCTGCCCATCACACTTTAAAACACTTAGCTTGTATCAGCTTCAGGTATTGTGGAGGGTAGACAGTGAGAAGAGTGATGAGAAAGTGATTGGATGATTCCACTCTGAACCACTCTTCCCATCTGTTACAAGAGTTTCTTGAGTAAGGAGAGAGAGGGATGCACATGCTGGCTAATATTTAATTATTCAAAGTGTCGTTTCAGGAAAGCATGGCTACTCCAACAACAGAACCATCCCATTTCCCAGCATCCCTAAAGAGGTGCAGAGACTGCACAATTTGCCAGTAGCATACTGATTATGGCTTGTGGAGGTGCTTGTCAGTTAACCGCATTCATCTAGGTGCATTTGTGTAGCTTCCACATTTCTCCAAATGCAGGGATGGAGGTGGGCTTTACTATATTTATGCATGTTAGAATCTACATATTTAGTGAGCTTGTGTGGGAAGGCATCATTAGCTGGGAAGTAAATTAAAGACGAGGAGAGTGAAACGGGTTTGGGGCAATTTTTCATTTGTACATGGTTGTTGGTTTACTCCCCCAGAATATGCGAGTAATTAGGCTGCATTAGTTGTGTTCTCTCTGTGCCACACAGGAGCGGAAAACTTGGTAAATCTTTCCCATGGTTAAGAGTTGGAGTGATGCATTTGATAATGGAATCTGGCAGTTCTTCGAATGCATTAATGATTTGTATAAATCATCTATGCTGATTGTAAGAGTCATCGGGAGTGCACATGTTTCCTTTTTTTTTTTATAAACTTCAGAATTTTGGAAGCCATTTTTAGTGGCATAACCACTCACACACATAGAAAACATTGCAGAAAGGTCATCCGGTTGGTTTAATTAAAAGGAAGGTATTGCAATGTAGGAAAGTTCTTTGAAAGCTATATATATTATTGCTAAGAAAAAGAACACATGGTTAATTTTTCCTTCTGTATAACTAACTCATCTTAGTGGATATGCTTTCTGACTTCTGAGCTGTCTCTCCCCCTCTTTATATAGCAAGTCATACGTTCTTGTACAAGAACAGCTGAGTGACCTCATACTGGAAGCTGGCAGTATGCATCTAGATTTCATTCAGTGCTTTACTCCTCAGAGAAGTAATGGAATGCGGAGTATTTCCACATTTTTCTGAAAGCATGACAGATGTGGTAGCCCAGTTTAAATCAGAGCCACATCTTGTGACATTATCTGCTAATGTTCCTCATTTTAACTTGTGAGGTTTTTGAATATGGAAAATAGACTGAATTAGACCTGTGGTCTTATGGTTTATGAAGAGGAAAAAACAGTATTTGGTCTTGACTACACATGTCACACAGACTTCCAGTGAAGAATATTATCAGAGAGTCAAATTATAAAGCGGCATTCGATTTAAATGCAAAGCCATAAATCACTCAATCGCATTAGAGGCCAAGAGCAATATCTAAAATTGCTTTATGAAGTTAGTGGTCTGTAAATGGCTCTATGTAACACTTTAGGACAGAGAGTTCCACCAATATGGATATGAAATATGGAAGCTGCTTGCAGTATTATCATGAAAAACTATCTAATTGATCTGCTTGGTAAGACAAGATGATTCGGATACTGTTTCCAGGTCCAAGCTTATATGCCATTTCAAGTGAAAAATACTATCACAGCAGCCATTTATGAGCACTGTTCTTTTGTGCCACACCTTTAAGTTAAGCTTTTAAACACTCACGGTGTACACTACTTTTTTCTGGCACCAGCATTTGAATGATTCAGAATATATGAATCACTGTCTGGCTAGCTGAGATTTCAGTAGATAAATGTTAGAATCATGAATTTTTGATAGTACTACATTATACTATAAATTTATAATAGCACCATTTGTTGTTTGATTTTGAGATTGAAAAAGTGTTTGGACACGGAAACTGTGATGTATGACGTTAGACTTAACAACTGGATAGGGAATAACTACTGAGAACTGAAAGCAGCAGCATGGGAAGTACATCAAGACAGAGTTTTGTCTCCATTCTTTGATTTGGTCTCTTGTTTGTCTCTCTGCAGAGCAGCTCGAGCATTTGGAGAGTACCTTTCTCACACACACCCTGAGAACCGCAACGGATCAGGTTAGGTCCATTCCACCTCATGCCAAGTCTTTTGTCTCCTCTTATTTGCCTGTTCTACAATTTGTGCAGTGCTTGAGTGTATTAGTACTTGATGTAGGAAAGCATCATCGTTTTAACATTAATTCCACTTCTGTCAACTCACCCAGTCATCCTTTAATTGATCATTAATGGTGAGCTTCATTGGCACTTGTTGCTTTGTGGAGACAACATTAAAAAATTTGATTATCTCTGTCCCTTTCTGTCTTTCACTCCAGATCATTTGCTATCTGACACCTTCATTGGGCAAGACACAGAGTCCCCAGACATCAGCCGATTGAACAACAATAACAGCCTCCAGCCATACTCCCAACACACTCTCCTAGTCAAGCCCAGTCAAGAAGAGGTTCAGCCAGGCAGCCAGTCTGCACCCCTTCCTACCAGTTCCAAGCGACGTCTCTCCGTAGAACGCAGCCTTTCTTCTGAGGACCAGCATCATCAAAGGTGTGCAGAGAGCTCTTTGAAGCCAGCACGTGTCTACACCATTACTAGGGAGCGAGATATGCTTGGGAGCCAGGGAAGCAAGGAGAGCCTGGAGCTAGAGGTGCTGAAGAGGACCACAGACCCTCCCAGAACCAACGGTCCCTCCAATTTACGTGGCAGCCATCATCGAGGAAGCCACCATCGTGGAAACAACGACCCTACCCACCAGCATCACTACAGCCATCCGCCTCTGACGCAACCTTTGCAGAGCTCAGGAAGTGCCCATAACATCCGGGACTGGGGCTCAAGAAGGAGCAGGTCAAGGGAGGATTGCACGCCGGATTGTGTGGACTGCATTCAGCCACACTGCCAGAGCCAGCACTCTCTAGACCTTGAGACGTCACCACATGATGGTGACAAACAGCACAAGAGGTTGGAGAGGATGTACAGTGAGGATCGTGTGTCCTCTGAGGATCGAGGTAGGAAGAATATCACCATCACCGAATGGTGTATTGTGAGATTTACACTGAACCTGCTACTTTTCTTAGGCTATCATCTTTCTTTCTTTTTTTTCGTAGAGGATCACACGAACAGCTGGTTCCCTAAAGAGAACATGTTCAGCTTCCAGACTGCAACCACCACCATGCAAGCGTGAGTAAACATGGGAATTCATTGCATCAAACATCTCCCTCCATCCTTCTGCTTCCTCCTGAGTAGGCTTGGTCTATGAAACAGACAAGTAATTTAACTATCCTGACTCATGTATATAAGGATTTCTTTCTTTCTTTCTTTCCCCCTCTTCACCTTCCTCTAGCTCTGGCTTTTGTTTCTTTCTCTTTTCTTCCTTTCTTTTTATCTCAATTTCTGTTCATTTGTTTTTTCATCCTTCCCTTTCCTCTTTCTCATTGCCTCCTTCATTCTTTTTCTTTTCCTTTTTCTCTATTTTCCCCCTTCTCTCACTTCCTCATTCATTTCCTTGGTCTCTATATTTTTTTTCTCTTTCCATTTCCATTTTTGTTTCCCTTCCTCATTCTCTTCGCTTTATTTTTCTTCCTTTTCTGCTTTCTTTCCCCCTTTTTATTTTATCTCTTTTATTTTCCTCCTTTGCTTTCCATTTATTTTTCCCTTTCTCTTCCTCCTTGCCTTCTTCGTTCTCTTTTTCCCTTTCTACACTCCCTTTCTTTTGTTTTGTCCCCTCCGACCTCTTTCTTTTTATCCGCTTCCTATTTCTCATTCTCTTTCTCTTCCTCTTTTCATTTTTCCTGTTCTTTCCATTCCTGTTTCCCCGCATGTTTCTCTTTGCCTTATTAGTTCTCCTACTTTAAATTGTTTTCTTTTCCGTCCTGTTTCCTGTCTTCCATCTTTTTTCTTTTTCTTTTTCCTCTTTTTTTCTTTCTCTTGTCCTTCAACTTTTCAGTCGAGTAAATTTAGGCTCCATTATACTCTGTGCTCAGATGCTTCCAATCAGCCTGAATGCTTAATTATCACCTGTCGGGCAGAAGTCTTAATCACAGAGCCCACTGGCTGAGCCCCCCACTGAGGTGCAGTCCACCTCCCACCAGCCTTCATGTTTGTTGTCTCCCCCTCAACCACACTATGCCCTCCTACCTCATCATCTGGTGTCAGTTCTCCTTTCCTTTCCCCTCCCACTTTATCCCTCTCTGTCTGTGAATACTTTGCTATCTCTGCAGCTACTTAATTCATTTTCTCTTCTGACTTATTCATTCGCCTTTTTGCTAGTCTCTAATTGACACTTTCCCTTCAAAATCCTTTCAATTTGTGTGAAACGTCAGTGTTTTCTCCCAAGGTTGGCTGTAGAGCTGCCACATTTTGTGATAATTGCCTGTAATAGATAGTGATAAAGCATTAGGTGATCCTTTCATGAGACCTGATCCAATGTTTATATTTGAAAAAGACTCTGTATTTCCTGTGTACTTTACCTTTTTACTTGCTTTTCATGTGTTTTCTTGTGATGGTTAAAGCACCTGCTCTCTCTTTCCTCTTTTTTTATTATGCATTTATTTCCTTGGCTCCAAAGAATATCGTGAGTATTTCTTTCTTATTAGCCCACTGTTTAAAAGTCAACGCTTCTCTCCATCGCCACCCTCTGCTTCACTGTGCTGCTGCCTCTCCTGTCCTGCCTCTCACTCCACCAGCATTAGACAGAGTGTTTGAAGTTATAAAGGAACTGTCTCACACTGCTTAAAATACACCAATACCAGTTGTGAGTCACTCAGGTTAGTATCGTTAATCACATTTCAACTGCCTGTTTGTGGAACTACTATGGTGGCACAACCTTTGAAGTTTTCTGGGTTTCAACCACAAATTAGTTACTAAAGCTTCTTTACAAAATCTAGTGAAATGCCTTGCTGACATCCTAACTGAAATGGAAAATTAATTTACTAATCTAGAATGTTCTTTTGTAGGCAACTCTGAATTCCACATAAACAGCACTCAAAGCTCACAAGAAAATCAACTCCTTTTTATTATTTATTTTATTTTATTTTTATATAAAAAAATAAAAGGTCAGGAATCAAACAGTAGTATGTTGATGCTATTGCAGGTGAACAGGTGAACCTAACTAAGACAGAATTTAAATAAAACATACTAGCATACTACTCCTTTCTCGTTTATTGTAAATGTCTTTAAAGAAACTAATGCACACACACACACAAACACACACGTAAAGACCATAACATAAAACATTTTCATGCATGCTGATAATGTACAAAAATGCTGCTGTAGTGTCTAAATCACCTGAATCACACAAATAAAAATAAAGTAAAATACAGTTTTAATTAGATAAAATAATATAATTTTCCATTTTTGGTAC